>NC_057837.1:77661875-77980000 GCF_910594005.1 Cervus elaphus | reverse complement strand
TCCTCCCCCTCCCAACCCCCATGGCTGTGTCTAGGCCAAATGCCTACCCACTTGTAAAGATGCACATTTCTTCAGAAGGGAGAAAATACATTTGAAAAATATCTGTGTCAAAGACTGAGGAATGCCCCACCTGAATCACTTCTCTAGGGGCCATTCAGCTTGCTTTTGCCAGATGAGCACCGCCATGTACAGGGGTGTTTCTCTACTCTGAGGACTGAACCTTGAGTGGGGCTCTCAGACCATCTCGCCACTACAGCTTGAGAGCCACTTAGCTTGAGTGATGGGAAGATCTGATTTCTACCGAGAGACTAGGTAGAGGACGCAGAATCTGGACTCCACAGAGCGGCTGGTCAGCCTTCTGCCCCTCCTCAGGCGGTGATCTTTTCACCCCTTTGAGCCTTGTTTCTGACCCACCCCGTCGCTTACTGGCCTGGCGCCAGCTGCAGGCATGTTTCACCAAAGTGTCGTGTAGGAGCGTAACTCCTAAACCCCCAGAGGACCGAAAATAAAGGCAAGAGACTGCTCTCACCAAACTGAAATGCATTCCAGCATACCAGTTATTAAAGGGCCACCTTGACATGATCTAGAAAAAGACTGAGATAAACCAGACAGGCAAGTTAAAAAGGTGTTTTCTACCAACTGCTACTAGAAGGTTAGCTCAAAAATGAATCAAAACTTGCACAAAAGGAAGATTGCTATTTGGCAATTCTTTGCATCCTGCTACTTCCATCAACAAACTCCACTTTAAAAAATTAATATTCACTAGGACTTGATTCCTAGAGGGATTACAACTTGGTGGAGTTGTATTCAAAAAATCTGCATGTAAGGCATAGCTGCAGGTGTCCTGAAAATCGAGTCATGTTTTCAAAGGGCTCCAGCGAAGGTTACAGGAGGGAAGGGCCCCAGTATTTCCAGGACACATGCTCTGCACCACGCAACTGAGGTGCTGGGGGTGTCTGTTTTTTCAGCATGTGTACAACGCGCATCTGTGATGCAAACCAACCCCCACCTGTGCACCAGGACACCATCAGGACCCCTTAGAAAGATGTAAGGACAGTCAAACCTAAACTGGTTTTTGCAAAAGTTTGGCTGTACCTTTATTAATATCTTTTCCTGATAAGCAAATCGTCCACCTTTTGGAAGCTGATAAAGCAAGAGGCTAGAAATGAAAGGACCTTTTCCAATGCATGCATGTGGTAAGTGTCGCCATCTAGCCTGAAGCAGAATGTGACCGCTGTGTAAGAGGGACAGCCATCTGGGACTGAAAACTTTTAAGACCCCGCATTGAGGATGGCAGGTGAAAAGATGGCTTCATCTGCTGGGCTGGCTCTATCGGCTTCCCCCGGGAGAGGACTTCAGAGGCTTAAATGCAGAGTCCTCCAAGGAGGGAACCTCCAGGCCAGGGGCAACATTCCACCTTTCCCAGGAGTTTGACACTGTTCATAAAATCGCCCGGAGCGCAGCACACGTCCTGAGCACATACTGACTCAACAGGAACTTTCCAAACTCTCCAAATGCCCAACAAGTGTAGGGCACTAGGTTCCAAGATAATTTGAATCCTCAAAACAGTCCTGCCCCAATTCCCTAAATCCACCTCCACCCCCTCAAAAAAATTCTTGTAAAAGGAGTGTTTACTCAGGACATGGAGCTTGAGGGAAGCCAACTTGTCCCAAGACTCCAGCTGGCAGAGGGGAGATGCTCATTTGGACCCAGGGTATCTTGAGTCCACAGCCTCGGTTTCCCAGCCACACCACCCAGCCCTGATCTTGGCTGAAGACTACCCTCTCGAGAAAGGCTTTCCCTGCTGTGAACGCGAGGACACGTGAGCCCCGGGTTTTAAACCAACACGTCCTACTTTCCCCAGCACAGTGTCTCCCAAACGACTCTCATTCACACTGCCATCTCCGTCACTTTTTGCCACATCTGCCTAACAGCTGCTAAACTGTATTTTTGCAAGAAAAGTCCAACCAGCGTGATTTGCTATTAATGGAGGCACCCCTAAAAACACAAAGGCAAAATGGTAAGACAAACTGCCACCTACCATTGCTTGCCAAGGGCTGTGAGTCTGAGACTTGCTTTGTTGGTTGAAAAGGAAAATCAGAGGGGTCCAGGGCAGACTAGCACCAAGGTGAGACTTTTCCTTGGCCCAGGCAAGACTGGAAAAATTGGCTGTGTCTCTCTGGACTTGTGTTACCTAACGCATGCCAGATGGCACCAAACTCATTTGTCAACAGATGGCTTTGGTTCAGAGTTTCCCAGGGAAGTCTCTGCCCATCACTGAGTACCCAACTCTTCTTACCTGGTTTTAGACCCCTTTTTCTGACATAGGACTCTCACTGGCAGTAATGGGAACTCCAACTCAAATTGGGCTTTTAGTAAAGGAAAATGCAAGCAGCAGTGGTGCCCAAAGAAGGCAGGCCTCCGGGCCTCTTGTCCTCTGGCCCTGCCACCCACGCGGTCACCTTCATTCTAAGCAGGTGCCCTGGCGTTCCTGTTGCTTCCCATTCACCTGCCCTGAGAGAGGGTATCCCCTCCCTCACTACTGAGCAAGAGTCCTGAACTTGGGGCCAGTTGGACCATTCCAGAACCAGTTTCCATGCTGGTAGGCTTAAGACAGGCTTCCCTGGTGGCTCAGTGGTTTAAAAAAAAAAACGCCTGCCAGTGCAGGAGACTTGGGTTCAATCCATGGGAAGGGAAGATCCCCTGGAGAAGGAATAGCAGCCCACTCCAGTATTTCTGCTTGGGAAAGCCCATGGCCAGAGGAGCCTGGAGGGCTACAGTCCACGGGGCACGAAGAGTCAGACACAACTTAGTGACTAAACACCGCCAAACAAGGCTTAGACCAGAGCTACCCTGGAGAGTCACTGTGAGTAGGTTCACCTGGATGGGCTTCGGTCAGGCAGTACCCACCTCGAGCTGGGGCGGAATCAGTTCAACTCAAGTGAAACTGAAGTCACTCAGTCGTGTCTGACTCTTTGCAACCCCGTGCACTGTAGCCTACCAGGTTCCCCCATCCATGGAATTCTCCAGGCAAGAGTACTGGAGTGGGTTGCCATTTCCTTCTCCAGGGGATCCTCCCTACTGAGGGATCGAACCCGGGTCTCCCACATTGCAGGCAGATGTTTTTCCATCTGAGCCACCAGGGAAGCCCAAACCAGAAACCAACTCAAACCCAATCCCATCCATTACACTAGGGAGGATGTGAAATGGATATTGAGGTCTCAACACTTCAGAGGAAACCTCCTTGAAATTTTTCTTAACAGCTCTTCTTAGAAAATGTGTCACCTCCAAGTCACCTGGGGAGTTTTAACACTTAGGGATCCTGAGGACCCTCCCCAAGAGATTCTGACGCAGTTGGTCACAGGCCGTGGCCCAGCTGACTCCAAAGGACAAGTAAGCCGGAAAGCCACCATTCTTTTCTTTTCCCTTCTGTCACGCCTTCTGGCATGTGGGATCTTAGTTCCCCGACCAGGGATCAAACTTGTGCCCCCCTGCAGTGGAAGTGCAAAATCCTAACCACTGGACCACCAGGGAAGTCCCTTTTTAAATGAATTTTAAATTTTTTCCCACCATTCTAAAGACACAAGCGAATGATGCTACAGCGTGAGCCTTCCCCAGTTCATCTGTTTGCTACCAGTGGCCTCCTGGGTAAGACCACTGATTCTATTTCTCTCCATTCAACAAACACACCCTCGCCGGACAGCCTAAGAACCCCCATCTCTACACCCAGGGGTGCCGTTTGTGTGCAGAAAACAGCACGTGTGCACGATGATGCCGTGATGTCTCCACGGTTCCCTGGGAGCCAGGAGGAGACCGTGGGCGCTCACTGGGCACCCTTACTCCGGGAGGGCTCACCGCTGCAGCCACCCCAGCCCTGGTGCCCACAGAAGGAAAGCACAGACCTCATCGTCCAGGGCGCTCCTCCAGGTCTCCTTTGCCCGCTCCTCGGGCACGTCTCCCCCCGGAAGAGCCTTGCTGATGAAACACTGACCGTTAGCATGTATGATGGTGCTGCTCCCTTGGATGACCTCATGAGGAAGTCCTTCCGGTTGAGGGGCCGACCTCCAGCAGTCAGGCTTGGCTTGACTTGGTGCTTTGAGGGAATCTTGTCATTCTCTTGACGGAGTACGCCTGCCCCCAGCAGCCATCTCTCTACCTCCTCAAACTCGGCATCACGGGCCGACAGCAAAGCACAGTCGTCAGAAGTCCCAGAGAAGAAGGCAAAAGCAAGCCTCCGGCCACCGGCCCTGCCCAGCTGCTTGCAAGGCTAAACTGCATCCAGATGGTGCTTCCTGATAAGACG
Source organism: Cervus elaphus (assembly GCF_910594005.1). Taxonomy (NCBI): domain Eukaryota; kingdom Metazoa; phylum Chordata; class Mammalia; order Artiodactyla; family Cervidae; genus Cervus; species Cervus elaphus. Next base: position 77,975,697 of record NC_057837.1, on the reverse strand, counting down.
AATTCTGATGCTTTTATGTCTGCAGCAAACACACAGGGCTCAGAGAGGAACTTCTGTGACAGCTGCTCAGTCATAATTGCTTTGAATTCTTGCAAACCCAAAGATGGTTGTGCTCTTGACCAGGAGACAAAGCACAAAGCAGAATTTTGCTTTAAGATGCAGAGGGAGATGCCCTGAGGCCTCCAGGTGCCTCAGTCAACAGGTTGTCTTGAGAGAACTGATAATCCTGGAAACAGACCCCTTTGGGGGTGTCTGCCCGGCTTCTCACCTCTTCTGTGGAACTCTCCTTTTGACCCCAAGAAGGAGTGCTTTTATGATGAATGGACATTGAGTTTTGTCAAATGTTTTTTCATGCATCTATGGAGATGATCTTGTGGGGGGTTTTAATACTTTTATTGATCCAAGTATGTTGCACTGATTGATTTTAAGGTGTTAAACCCACCTTGCCTCCCTTGGAGATAGCCCACATGGTCATGGTGTTTAATCCTCTTTATATGTTTCTGGATTCAGTCTGCTAATAATTTGTTGAGGACTTCTGCAAATGCAAATACCAGTGAGTCCAGGCATGTTAAGAAATTCGTGAGATAATTTAGATACAAGAGAAACGTGGAGAGTGAGGCCCTTCTAAAGGGACTCAACTTTATTGTCCGGCTAGAATATGAGCCCAATACTGCCATATTTTAGTTTTTGAGTAGAAGCTGGTAACCCAGTTCTTTATGAGAAATGTCCTGATTTTTAATTGCTAGCAACTTATTTTAATTGAATTTTTTGAATAGGGAAACACCAAAATATCAAAAAGTATAAAATAAAAATGGAAAGGCCACATCGCACCGAAAACAGAATGTTCACCATTTTCAAATGTCTGTTTATCCTCCCAGAGAACTTTAGTGCTTTCCTTTCTTACACAGATGATAGCATATCGTGTCCTTCTTCTTCCACTTTGGTTTTGGGGATTCTCCTCACCAAGTCGTAAAGAACTCCTAATCTACTTTTACATCTTCATAGGATTCCACCCATCCATGCATGTATGGAGGTGCTGTAACTGAGCCAATCCCTAGTTGATGGACACAGATTCTCTCCGACCTCCTGCTGTTTCAATGTGCAGTGAATAAATTTTTGCATTTATCATTTCTCTTTGTGTGTATATATTGGGAGGCTAGATCTCTAAGGATGGAACTGGGTATGCACATTGCCTAAGGGCACATACATTTCCAGCTTTGATAGGCACTGCCCATGATCTCCATGAGAGTCGTGTCTCACCACCAATGTATAAGAATGCACCTTTCTTCAAAATTTCACCAACAGTGTCATAAAAAACATTTTATTTTTGCCAGCGTGATAAATGAAAACTGAGTATTCAATATTCTTTCATACTTACAGATTGAGGTTAATATCTTTTCATATTTTGAAAATGCCTTTTGCATAGTCTTTTCTGTGAAATGCTTATTCATATTCTTTGCTAGGGGTTTCTTTCCTCTTATTTATTTGTAGGAGATGTTTATATACTAGGGAGATTATCCCTTTGTAGTACAAGCTGCAAATATATTTTACTTGTTTGTCATTTGGCTTTTGCATTTGGTTAGAATTCTGTTGTTTTGTTTTCTTTCTTTTTTTTCTTTTTGGTTGAATTTTCTGCTTGTTTTTGCCATGCAGAGGATTTAAAATTTTTAAATATCACAATTTTCTTTTATGGCTCCCGGATTTTTTATGATTCTCCAATGTTTCCGCCTCCTTATTCTATAAATTCATTTTACACATTGAACTCCTCCTTAATCCATTTGGAATTTTGGAACTGTTCCTGGCGTACAGAGTGAGGTATGGAACTCACTTTATTTTTCCCAGATGGTAACCGCGTTGTCTCAACACGAAAACAATTTTGAAATAGTTCAGGGCAAACCACACGGCTCTGCCAACCTGTGGGCCACTGTTCTGAAACCTCTAGCTTTGGACAGATGTGAAGTTCACATCCATGGGGAACGTGGGAATGGTCAAAGGACCTAGCTTTTCCGAAGACTCGCGATGGCCTAGGTTCTGGCACCCCTGTCCGAAAACAGCCACCGAAGAAAGAAAAGACAAAGATCACCCTTTCCCCGGCTGCAAAGTGACCCTGGCCGTGGGCTTTGGGTTTGATTCTCCAAGGGGTTTGACCCACCAGGGCTTTCGTCGACTTGCTAGGAGACATCCGCCACTTGCTCTGAAGGTGACGCCCGTCAGGGCACGTGGCCCCAGGCCAGCACCTCAGCGCTCAGAGGACCGAGGTCAGCGATTCCTGGCAGGCCCTGTGCCCTGGCTCACGCTCCCACCCAATGTCTCCAAGCATCCCTAAGATGTCATTGTTTGGCACTGCAGCTCCAGGAAACTTGGGAAAACCAGCTCTAGCTCGTGAGTCACCGTTTCCCCAGAGATGCTGTCAAGGAACCTCACCCCTCCTCACTGCCCTGGGGGTGAGGGCTGGCCCCCCGAGGGTCCCCCGCCAGCATGCCGGCGAGGCCGAGCAGGACTCCGGCAGCTCTCACTCTCCACTGCCCCAGTCTTACTCTCAAAGGTAGGGCCGTTCCCAAGGCCCGGGCCCTGGGGTGCCGAGAGGCCCCCAAGACCTGCAGGTCGGCTGGCCCTCCCCGCGCCCAGCCCCACCACCTTCACAGCCGCCTGCTGCCCAGAGCCCATCGCCAGGCCCCTTCGCAGGCCATCGCTCCTCATCGCGCCCCCAGAGGCAGGCGCCCTTATTCTCTGCCTCTTACTGGGGAGGAGGCTGGGCTCAGAGAGGGAAAGCCACAGTGCAGGAGGGGATGGCCCTGAGCCCCGGGCCGCTACTTCAGGACACTTCGCGGCTGTGGCTTGATCACGTGACCCCCACCCGCCTCTCCCGGCCCTCGGTCCAGGCTTCGGAAGGAGAAAGAAGCGTGGGCGCCTCCGGCCATCGACACAAGCCCGGTTTTCCAGAAACGTGCGCCCTTGCCGCTTGTCTGAAAAAACGAACTTCCTATCGACTCTCCGCTCTCCCTCAGCAGACCAGGGCACAGGGATGCTGCCCACAGAACAGACTCGGCGGCGGCCGGGGGAGCGGGCACAAAGCCGCCACGCCGAGCCTGCACACGCCAGTCCGCCTCCAGGGCCAGAACAGAAGCCCAGACAGCAGCCCCCTGTGCGCTGCAAGATGTCAGGATGCTGTCAGCTCGGGGCGGGGGTGGGGGGGATTGGAAGGAAGCACGGGGGGCTTCTGACGAGTGCGCGCTTCTAGATGGGGTGAGGGTCAGGCAGATGTGTTCATGTGCGAAAGTTCAGTGACCTCAACACTGGATTTATACTTCAATAATGGATAATAAGGTCTCAACGTTTTAAAGTAAGTTTACAAAAATTATCTGTATACAAAAACACTGGCTCTACATGAAACAAGGGCTTCACTTAATATCTTTTCATTTAAAAAAGTGTCCTAAAATTGACAAGGCTCAACTTTTTTTTTTTTTTTTTGCCTTGCTACTACTGCCCTCTTGCCTGATTCATGATGTCAGATTTCCTTGAAATTTGAATGCAGGTCTGTAGTATAGGGGGTGTGTATGTGTGTGAAATCTGAATGCACGTCTGCAGAACAGGGTGTGTGTGTGTGTGTGTGTGTGTGTGTGAAATCTGAATGCAGGTCTGCAGAACAGGGTGTGTGTGTGTGTGTTCTCAGCTCTGGGAAAGATTCCAGAAACTAGAAATAGCCATCACCAAAGTGAGGAACCCAACGTTTCAGGACAATAGCTCAAAACCCACCTACATGAGGAGAAATTAAAGCAAACACCGCTTGGGAGACCTCAGGAAATCCTAATGGTCTCAGCATTCTGCTGGGCATCTGAAGGCCAGAGCTGTGCACTCCCCTCAGGCGAGAGGGGCATTAGAATAAGCAGCTTCTGAGGATCTGGCTTGACTGGGTGGCAGGAGCACCTATCAAGGAAACATTTACACCAGGTGACCTCTTGACACTTTATTGAGATGGTTCACAGGGCCAGTGGGCACTGGGGTTCAGACAAACCAGCCATTACAGATCGACCTGGAGCCATGCACCCTGGTGACACCTCCCAAGACCCCCACAATTCCTGTGCAAAGATATCCATGTCCCCACAGCCCGTAACCTGGGGTGACCAGCTATCCCCAGGGGTGACCACCTCGTCCAGACCACCAAGCAGGCCACAGCTGGTGGAGGAGGCCTTCCCAGCTCATCACTGAGGCACTTCCCACCCCCTGGGTCCCAAGTGCTTCTCCAAACCCCATGCACCCCCGTGAAGTAAGGGGGAAAACTCAGAAAACGAATCCACAACAATAAAAGAAAAGAAGAAAACCACATCTGCTCTGCACACAGATTTCACTTCCCCACGGCTGGGATGGCAGGACCAAAGCGCTCACAGACGCCTTTGACAGCTGGAGGCTCGGGGCATCACCTCCCCCACGTCCACAGGAAAATAGTCCTCCGTTCTGTACAACGCGGGCAGCTCGAACGTCGGGGCCACCGGTGCCCACCGCTTCTGGAAGGACAGAAAACCAGGTGCCCGGTCAGTCACGTGAAGCCACTTGTTCTGAGAGCCAAGAACTCCAGTCGCAGTTCACCCCGCAGGGGGGTGGTCCAGGCGAGCAGAGTCCATGATTCTTCACCAAGAATCATGGTGAAGAATGAAGGTCAATGTCACACGGCCTGCGACAGCCAAAGCCAGCCCGTCTGACACCTGATGGGGACCGGCAGGGCTGGTTCGTGTGCGCAGAGCTCTGCAGTGTTTGAGAGCACAGGCGGAACAAGGGTCTGGGAGGATGGCTGAGAACGCAGGTGCACCTCGGGCCACCGAATGCCAGGAAGGGGCACTTAGACCCGCAGCAGAGGCAGTCTAGACCGCGCCACGGGCCGCCGCCGGGGGATCTGGGGTCGGCGATGGTTCTGTGAGCGCCCGTCTGTGCTCCTGAAGACCGGGCCATATGCGTGTGTTACTTTTTTTTTTTTAATTGAACCATTTTAAGAAGGGCTTACTTATGTCTCCTGTGGGTTTTTGTGGCAGGGAGATTGAGGAGGGGAGATTTTCCATCAAGCAATGGTCGCCAAGCTCCCCTAACCCTACAGGTTACATAGGCATCTCTGGGTCAAACGGTTTCACAGAGGACCGCCCCAAATAGTGCTTCTCAAACGTGGCTGCACAGGGGACCCCTGCGAGAGTAATGGATGCTTATGCCCAGGCCCCGTCCCCAGAGCCTGACGTCATCGGTCTGGGGTGCGGTCCGTGCACCTGAGTATTTCAAAGCTCTCAGGTGAGTCTCAGAGCCGGGGCTGATCCCGTGACCTGCTCGGAGGAGGGAAGGTCTGCAAGGCTCCCAGGTGGACCCGACAGGCAGATACGGGCAGTAATGTGGGGGTCCAGGGGGCAGAGGGAGGAAGCTCTGCACGTCTCCACCTGGGGTCCCTCTGACCACCTCTGGTCCTGTCACCCCCACCCGCAGCTCCCTCTGCTGTGTGATCTACAGGCCACCTCCGCACCCCTCCACCGCCCCCACCCCGCCCCCACCCCGCCCCCGGGTCATAGCTCCGCCCCCAGACCCCAGGCCCGCCCCGCCCCCAGGTCCTAGCTCCGCCCCCGGGCCCCAGCTCCGCCCCTAGGTCCTAGCCCCGCCCCCCGGGCCCCATCTCTGCGCCAGCCTTCAGCGGCCGCCACAGGTGCCAGCACGTGGTGTGGGGCTCCGGCCCACGGTTAATAACAGCTCCCCCAAAGCTCAGACCCCCATGAGCCCCACGCTGCCCTGCGTGTGCCCTCACCTGCCCCATGCGTGTCCCCGCAGCAACACCAGGGCCGCCCTCCCCACTGTGGCGGGGGGCGGGGGAGACAAAGCCCAGGAAGGTGCCTTACCCCCAGCCCCCCGACAACTCCGAGCACCTGTCCCCTCCTCTCCTACCTTACACGTGCTCGCGCCCGGCCAAGGGCACCACTGTGAACAGGACGCAGCCCGTCATCAGGGGCTCCCTGCTTACCCGCAGACAAGAGAGCCACCGGGAACACACCCCCAACGTGTGACGGGGAATACGGGAGGTGGCACCGGGGCCCTCGGAGCCCAGGAATGGTCCAGCTCCTGCAGCGGTCAGAGGTTCCCAGGAGCTGAGGACCTAGGAGGGGCTGTGTGTGGGGTCGGTGGGAAGGGTGGTGGCCAGGCTGCAGACACCCCGTGACCGTGCAGACAGTGCTGGGTGGTGTGCTGGGCAACGAGCACCAAGGTGGGTCCGTCTGGAGTCGGGCCGGGTCAGTGTGTGGACAGGAAGTTGTAAACCAGGACCAGATGACATGGGCTCTTGGAGGTCATACTAAGAACTTTATCCTAAGAGATCAGGAGAGAGATGGGGGGGGGGCAGGGAATGTGTGTAATGAGATGTGTTTTAGAAAGAGCAGAGACCAGACTGGAGGGGAAAGAGGGGACCAGAGCAGAAGCTGTGGCAGGCAGGCATCCCTTCAAGGTGAGAGTGGCCGGATTTGGGGTGAGAGAACACAGACTCTAATGTCTGAGCCCTGAACTCCCCACTCCCCACCAGAGCCTGTCTCTGCTGCAGAAAAAAACCACCAAAGAATACCTTATCTACCTTATTTCAGATAAGGTAGAATGCACCCGGGGTCCAGGGACTGCATACCTCCCGGAGTCACCACCACCCACATCTGGAAAGCTGGGACAAGCAAGCAAGTCACCTTGGACAAGGGTCTGCCTCATAAAAGGGAACCTTTAACCAGCGGACACCGGGTCAGCTGCTCTGGGCTCAGCCCGCTTGGCGGGGGTGGAGGTGGGGGGGGGCGGGTACTTGGGACACACTCACCCCCTTCTCCCAGCATCTTCCTAGGCTGCCTCCCACCCCTGCGAATGGACTGGAGTCCTCCCATAGCACCACAACCAAAACACAGCTGGGAAAGGAGCCCCAAGATTGTCTCACAGCCTGAAGGATGCCGTCCGGGGATAAGCCATCGTTTTAAATTATCCTCACCCTCTTTCTCCTGAGATCTGACCGCTGTAGTATCTAGAAAATGCAACAGGCAAGTAATGACAGTTCAAAGACCAGCTCCCTTGTCCTGACAGATGGCCTGGGGGTTAAAGTGTACCTTCCTCTCCTGATCTGGGGATATAGCGAAAGGGGCCAGGCTAGAGCTGGTGTCCCTGTCCTGGGGATGCTGGGCCTCTTGACCCACTGTTCTTTTTGTATTTTTTTTTCTTTTTGTATTTTTAAGAATATTTATTTATTTATTGTATGTATCTGGCTGCACTGGGTCTTAGTTGCCGCATGCGAGATCTTCAGCTGTAGCCTGTGAACTCTTAGTTGCGGCATGTGGGATCTAGTTCCCTGACCAGGGATCGAACCCCAGCCCCTGTGCCCTGGGAGCTTGGAGTCTTAGGCACTGGACCACCAGGGAAGTCCTTCCGTGTTCTTTCTGAAATGGTTCTCCCAACAGGGATGAGGCTTCTGCCTCCTCTTTCAAGGAGACAGGCTCCAGGAAAAAGGAGAAAATTCATATAACGATGAAGGAACCAAGAAGGAGTCCTGAGAGTCTCCAAGCAACTTTAGATATAATTGTATCTTTAGTGCCAGCAAGGTCTAGTGCAAAAAGCGGTGGCACTTTTGCTGGTGATGGAGCGGAACAGTCCCTCCTGCGTTCAGACTCAAGGAGGAGGGGAACACCCGGAGAGGTGAGCCTTCTGCCAGCACCGTGGATTATTAGAGAGTGGCCACGTGTGTGCTCGCAAGAGGAAGCCCCTCACCCGGACCCCACAGGGACTCATGAGGATGAGACATCCCAGACGAACTTGCTCCCCTTTTCTGTGGGGGCCCCCAGCCTGGGAGATGGTGAGAGACACCCCGGAGGCCGGTTTGCCCCTCCACCCTGGCCCTGAGCCCAGCCCCTAACAACTTCTTGGGACACATGGGAAATTTGTGGGAAAGTGACTCACAGCTCGTCGGAGCTCTGGGCCTGCAGTCAGCCTAGGAGGGGTGCCCTGAGCTGAGCTGGGGGCTCCAAACATGGCCGCTTCAGCCCTCCATGCTGCTCTTGGAGAGCGGGTGGGCATGGGATGCTAGCTCAGTCTGTTCAGCCTCCACGTCCTTCGCGGGTATCAGTACCTTGATGATCTTGAGGGGTCCCCGGTGTCAGCTCCCCATCCCCGCTGCCCTCCCCACCCCCCACCCCCAGCTGAAGGAGGGGTGAGAGGAGGCCTGACCCACCCGGGCCGTGACTGGTCCAGGGGTGAGCAGGTGACCCAGGCTCATCCAGTTGAGAAACAGGCTTGGGGCTCTGGCTACTGGGGGAGGCATGCTTTCTGCTCCCATTGGCCCTTCGCAGGTTTGTGCGAGGACGGGCCACGAGCCTGGGGGTCACTTCTGCCACCATGCTGGAGGGCCTGCCCGAGAAAGACGCCAACACAGGGGAGCAGAGCTGGGAGGGGAAGGAACACAGAATCCTGACAGGATCCTTGGAGCATCTGAACCGCATTTTGCCCAAGGTTAGTGCTAACTAGTCGGTGTTGGGCTCCCCTGGTGGCCCAGACAGTGAAGAATCCGCCTGCAATGCAGAAGACCGGGGTTCAATCCCTGGGTCGGGAAGATCCCCTGGAGAAGGAAATGGCAACCCACTCCAGCGTTCTCACCTGGAGAATCCCATGCACAGAGGAGTCTGGCGGGCTACAGTCCATGGGGTCGCCAAGAGCCAGACACGACTGAGCGACTGACACACACTTAGTGTTACCTTGGGACTTTTTCTGTTCATGAGACCACGGGATTCTCTTCTTAAGCCAGGGTGACCTGAGCAGTTGTCACTTGCAACCAAGCATCCTGCCTAAAGCAAATAATAAATTCACAGGAGTGTGGGCAAACGCCAGGACACCAGAGGCGAAAGTGGCAGGTGCAGAAGCTACGGACAGCCGGGCACCCCAGATGCCGTCAGGCTGAGCAGGACCACACCCTGGAGGCCAGGCCCCAGTCCTGGGCCCTCCCCCAGGATGCCAAGGAAACCCAGCCCTCTCACGCCCATGCTTTCTTGGATTCTCAGGACAGACCTGCAACAGGAGGGACGGTCCCCAACTCAGAGTCATGTGAGCCAGGCAACCACGGGGCTGGGGTCCACTCAGGCCTCTCCGGCTCCAGGTCACCCCTGCCCCTTGCCCCACAAGGCTCCAGCCTCAAACCCAAATCCTGCAGAATCTCGGAGGGGACTTCTGAGAGCATCCCGGCCCAGCCCTGGCCTGCAGCTGATACTAAGATGCTTCTCCAGGAGCGGCCAGGTTCGCAAGGAGGACTGTTCACCTCCCTGAGGCTTCGTCCCCCTCCCCCCAGCCTGCGGGCGGGAAGGTTCCACCAGGGGGGAGCCGGATGGGAGGAAACCTGAAACCACAGGTCCAGGGCCCTGCCACCCTCCCCCCGGCCCCCCACCCCCAACCAGCCCGCGCCCCCAGCTGGAGGAGGGCCTCTGGAGCTGGGGCACCGGGCCTGGCAGGCCCTCCCGGGTCTGCCCAGCCTCCCACGTCTTCCTCTCTTCCACCCCGGACCCCCGAGTTCCCAAACCCGCAGCCCACACACCAGACGTGTGTGTGTGTGTGTGTGTGTGTGTGTGTGTGTGAGTATGTGCGCGCGCGCGTGTGCTTGGTTGGCTGCATGATTTTTAAAAACTGGAATTAATTTCAAACATGTTGAAAAAAATCAGATTTCTCAGAAAAACCAGCCTGCCAGCTAGCTTCTCTTGGAAAATCAGATGATCTGGAAGCTCCCGGTGGCTGGGCTGAGGCGCCCCTTGTGGGCGGCCCCGGGCCCCTGGCAGCCACGTCGCCTTTCTAGAACCCACTGCTTCTGGTGGTGGGTGCTTCGGGGTTGGCCCCCCCGGGCGGGCTACACCCCCAACCAGCTGCTCTTCTGACAAAAGCCCCCACCAGGCCGCTGCAGCAAGTGGCAAAGGAAAGCCTCAGGCCAGCCTGGGTTGGGGGCCTCTCCTCTGAAGCCCCCCACCCCCGAGTCAGAGCACCATCTGCTGACGCCGGGCCCACCTGCCTCAGGGCTTCAGTCCTGTACCCAGAAACCCCCCCACGGCACCCCGTGAGTCCTGGCCAGGCTCAGCACATTTGTTCTGCAAAGGACCAGACAGTAAGTGTTTGCAAGCCCCATGGTCTGGGTCACAGCTACTCAGCTCTGCCCCTCCAGCCCCAAAGCAGCCACAGGCAATGATAAAGTAATGGTGTGGCTGTGTGCCAATAAAACGTTATTTACAAAGATGGGGGCAGGCCCCACGGACTTCCCTGGTGGCCTAGCAGGTAAGATTCCACGCTCCCAATGCAGGGGGCCCCGGGTTCAGTCCCTGGTCAGGGAGTTAGATCCCACATACCATAACTTCTAAGAAGTTCACATGCCACAACTAAAAGATTCCATGTGCCACAACTGAGACCCAGCGCAGCCAAAAAAAAAAGATGGGGGCAGGCCACGTTTGGTATTTTTAGTTTGCCCCTAAATTAAATCTGTCTTCCTAAGTAGAACAGGCATAACAAACCCATCCCTCGCCCATGCAAGTGGTCACCAAGTAAGGGGCCACCAGACACAGGCTGCAGGGCTCAGGGCCAGGTCCACCTTGCTGACTGTCCCCAGGCCAGAGTGTTGCTTGGTCGGCTGCTCTTGAGACATCACTGCACCTCCATCCTGTCCCAATTCACTAAGCATCCTCCACTTCAAAAGAAACACCACACCGCCATCCCACACGTGGGCCGGGTTCTGAGGCTCTAAGGTGTGGTCCACCTCTGGGAGGCAGAGGCCTCAGGCTGACCATGGATGCAAGCTCAGGCAGCCAGAGACTCACCCTCACCCACCAAGTTACCAGGCACCTCCAGCCCAGGGGACTTGGAAGAGGCCCAACCTATTGGGTAAACAACAACCTCACCTCCTGTGACCCTGTTCAATACACTTATCTCTAACCCTCACAGCACTCCTTCAAGGTAGAGGTTTCCCATTTTCTAGAGCCTCAGTTTCCTCTCTGTCAAATGAGGATAATGCCATCGACTTCACAGAGTCCTGTCTGGAGCACAGCAGTGATTCTGGAGGTGCTGCAGCCACCTTGGCACTGTGAGGACAAAAGCCAGAGGCTTAAGGATGACAGGGCAGTAGCTCAGAGAATCAACTGGCCATCCAGGACTTCTTGTCACACAAGGAAAAAACACAAACCCTACTTGGTTAAACCACTTCAGTCAGGTTTCTGTTGCACAGCCTGATGGACGCATGCTATTACGCTCACCATCACTCCAGTTAATGGTGAGCTGCCCAAGGTCACGCAGCTAGGAAATGCGTGGAGCCGGGACTCAACCCAGGTCGTTCGTATGATGAATGGAATGATCACCAAAACAGTGAAAACTTCTGGATCTCAGAATTGTTCCAAAAGGTAAAATGGAATTCCAAATAACTGATGTATGCATTGCCCCCTCCAGAAGCTCCACTCCCCTCTTGTGAGGGCTGCACGTGGTGACTTGCTTCCGCAGAACAAGAGTAGGGGAGAGAGCAGGCTGAAAATAACTGCCCAATAGAGACACCTGGCAAACACTGCCTCGGCCAGATAGTCAAGGTCAACATCATCCGTGCTACGTCATGTTGAGAGCAGGGGCCCTGGATCTGATGTGACGAGAAGGGCACTTCACCTCCAGGGTCTCCCCCTCCTCCAAAACCCACAACCCCAACCTAACCACGAGAAAAACATCAGATGAGCCCTAATTGAGGGACGGTGAACAAAATCCCTAACCCATAATCCTCAAAACTGTCAAGGTCATCAAAAACAACAAGAGTCTGAGAAGCTGTCATAAACCAGAGGTGGCAGAGCAGACACGAGGACTATCTATAATACAGAACAGAAAAGGGCACTGGGGAAAACCAGTGAAACCCGAATAAACTTCGGAGGCTAGTTAGACAGCAGTGTATCAAGGAGGGTCCTTTAGCTGTGACAGTGCACCCCAGTCAAGCAAGACGCTTGGGGGAATTGGGTGAGCGGCATATGAGAACTCTGTATTATCACAGCAACTGGTCTCTAATTCTAACGTACAAAATTGTATTGGGTGGAGGTAGGGTGAAGCAGGCAGACAGAAGAAACATCTAGGTCCATCAGGACAGACCAGGCCCCCAGTCTTTCTCATCTCAACCACAGTGGCCAAGTAATGAGCTCTTCCTGAGTGCCCAGCCCACAGCGGGACCTGCGGGCCCACAGCTGAGAGAGACAGGTGTCCCTACTCCCATTCTCCAGAAGAGGAAATGAAGGCTCACAGACACACCTGCCCAGGATCACCCCACTGGGAACTGGCAGAGAACGGAATTCGAACCCAGGCCCGCCCTGGCCTAGCACAGCCAGGACCCAGGGGCCCTGGGGCTGAGTGGGGTAGAGAGCCGTGCTCTCGCCCAGGACTTGAGACGTCCCTCCAGGATCTGCTTTCCAACCTTGGACCCTCAGGCACCCACCTCTAGCTTATTCAGAGACAGCAAACCAGTGGCCTTTGGGTAGCGTCCGGCCCACACACTTGACATGATCAGTTCAGTTCAGTCGCTCAGTCGTGTCCGACTCTTTGCGACCCCAAGAACCACAGCACGCCAGGCCTCCCTGTCCATCACCAACTCCCGGAGTTTACTTAAACTCATGTCCATTGAGTTGGTGATGCCATCCAACCGTCTCATCCTCTGTCCCCTTCTCCTCCTGCCCTCAATCTTTCCCAGCATCAGGGTCTTTTCCAATGAGTCAGCTCTTCGCATCAGGTGGCCAAAGGATTGGAGTTTCAGCTTCAACATCAGTCCTTCCAATGAACTTTCAGGACTGATTTCCTTTAGGATGGACTGGTTGGATCTCCTTGCAGTCCAAGAGACTCTCAAGAGTCCTCTCCGACACCACAGTTCAAAAACATCAACTCTTTGGCACTCAGCTTTCTTTATAATCCAACTCTCACATCCATACATGACTACTGGAAAAACCATAGCCTTGACTAGATGGACCTTTATTGACAAAGTAACGTCTCTGCTTTTGAACATGCTGTCTAGGTTGGTCATAAGTTTTCTTCCAAGGAGTAAGTGTCTTTTTATTTCATGGCTGCAGTCACCATCTGCAGTGATTTTGGAGCCCCCAAAAATAAAGTCTGCCACTTCACAGGATGGGCTGGTGCAAATTGTAAAACGCGTTACCTGCCACCGTGGAGGCACCAGGATGGCTCACGTGAACACCGCGTTCCTGCTTCTCCGGAACAATGCGGCCACCTGGCCGCGCCAGGCCTGTTTTCCCGCGGGCTGTGGCAAGTCGGGCCCGTAGATGTCTGGGCACGTGCCGTCCGGTCTGCCGCTGGCCGGCCTCACTTGCCCTCAGGACACCGGGCCCATGAGCTCCGGGCGGGCCGGCAGTGGCTCCGGGCTCATGTCACCGTGGGGCTGTGGGTGCTCCCCGTCCTGTGGCCTGGTCCCCGGGGCTGGGGGGAACGGCCAGCCCGGGCCGCTGCTGGGACCAGCGGCTCCGCCCTCAACCCGGGGCCCCCCAAGGCGTGCCAGGGCCTGGAGTCAGGTGCGCCCCAGGGCTGTTCTGTGGGGAGAAAGCCAGCTGGCAGAGGGCAGGGCAGGGCATGTGCCCAGGGTCACACAGCTGCTAAACGGCAGAGCCGAGCGCCAAACAAGCTCTCCCGAGCTCCTGGCAGCGGCCTCCACTTCGGCCAGCCCACACGCCCTTCACCCCCGGGCCCAGCCTCTCCGCCCCCCTCAAGGCCTCCTCACCCCTCCCGCCTGTCCTGCCAGCAGCGCCTGTGTCTGCTGCAGGGCCCCCAGCCTTCCAGAACACTCTGACAGCTGTGAGCAGGGCCCCACCCATCCCTCTCGAGCAGCCCCTGCGTGTCCGATCCTGCCTGCGGGGTGGGCTGGCCGGCCCCATGGTGGCCGCACGCAGTAGCGCCCCCGCCCCGAGCCCTCCTGCACGGCCCCGCCAGCCCGCTCAGCACAGCTGCTGGCGGCAGCGGAGGCTGCTGGGGTGACGGGGACAGGGCTTGGGGTCCCCAGCTGGGACAGCTCCGGTGCAGGGCAGACCCCAGAAGCAGGCACGAGCTGGTGCAGGCTCGTGAGAGGCCGCGCTGACCCTGGCGGCTTCCAGAGCCCTGTGGATCCCGCTTTTAGCTGCAGGAAAAGCGTTAACGTGGAAACCAGCAGAGAAGGAGCCCCCGGAAATTCTGCCAAGACACTGGCGACCAACTGCAAACGCACATGGGGTCTGGGAGGCAAGACAGGACAGCGGGTAGACGGAGTCATGGCATGGCCCCCTCCAGAACTGGGTCTCTGGGGGCTCCCTGACCCCTCCAGCCATGGCCCCTCTGCTCTCCCAGGGCCGTCTCCTGGAGCAGGGGGGTGTCTGACCTGGGCTTTGCCTCTCATCAGACGGCCACTGAGGCTAACCATCTAACTACTGTGCACTTACATATATATTTAACTGGGCACCTGCTACATTTCAGAGACCTAAATCTGCAGATCACAAAGGCCCTTCACAGATGAGGAACCTGAGGCTTTCAGGAATCCCCGGCAGTCCAGTGGTCAGGACTCCGTGCTTTCACTGCATAAGGCACAGGTTCAGTCCCTGGTGAGATCCCACATGCTGTTTGGTACGGTCAAATAAATAAATAAAAGCACACAGTAAAAGCAACGCATGGCTCTGGAGGGAAGCCTGGAATGGAAAACAGATGAGAAGGAAAAATCTGGTAAAATCCAAAGTCCAGTGAATAACACTGGACCAGTGCGGGAGGTCTTGGTTTTGACAACTCTCCTGGGTGGCTGTCAACCCACCTGTCACGTGAGGTGACGGGAGATGGGGAGACGAAACAAGGGGAGCGCGGAAGCTCTCGGGAGTACCGTCTTTATAAAAGGTTTTCCGCAAATCTAAAATTACTCAAAATAAAAAGGTAATTTAAAAATAAACACACAAAGTGTATTCCCGGCAGAACACGTGGAGGGCTGAACAATCACACTGACGTCCTAACGACGCCGGTGATGGAGACGGCAGCTAGACCTTCCTTTATCTCAGCCGCTACTCAGGACAGTCCTGGACAGGGGCTAGGACTGGGTGTCCAGCCCATGTGACTGAGATTCTGCAAGCTTAAGCTCCATGCAAAGCATGACACTTGCAAGCGACAGGCAGGGCCAGCCAAATGGCTTGATCTGATGCTCTGCTATCACTGTCTTGAAATTCTCAGTAAGTTTAATATTTTAGGAAACTTTTATTCACTTATTTCTGGCTGTGCTGGGTGCCCCTGGCGGTGCTGGGTGCTCCCTGCGGTGCTGGGTGCCCCTTGTGGTGCTGGGTGCCCCTGGCGATGCTGGGTGCTCCCTGCGGTGCTGGGTGATCCTTGCGGTGCTGGGTGCCCCTGGCGATGCTGGGTGCTCCCTGCGGTGCTGGGTGCTCCCTGTGGTGCTGGGTGCCCCTTGCGGTGCTGGGTGCTCCTTGCGGTGCTGGGTGCTCCCTGTGGTGCTGGGTGCTCCTTGCGGTGCTGGGTGCCCCTTGCAGTGCTGGGTGCCCCTGGCGATGCTGGGTGCCCCTTGCGGTGCTCGGCCTTCTCACTGAGGCGGCTCCTCTCGTTGGGGAGCTCGGGCTCCAGGGCACACGGGCTTCCGTCGTTGCCATGCTCGGGTTCGAAGCTGTGACTCCTGGCTGCTCTGTGGCATGTGGATCCCTCCTCGCAGATCAGGGACCGAACCTGTGTCTCCGACATTGGTAGGCGGACTCTTTACTGCTGAGCCACCAAGGGGAAGCCCCTCTCAGTAAGTCTTGACAAAGGGGTCCCGGGCTGTAGCGGGCTGCGGTGACAGAGCCGGGTTACAAACTGGGATCTGTGTTCTCCATCCTTGGGATGGTCACACGCGGTCAGCTCCATGCACAGCATGGGCCCAGCGCTCCTGGTTGAGAAAACCTCATGGGGCCAAGGGTGGCTTGTGGGAGCAATGGTAGAGTTGGGGGAGGACCTTGGCGGATGGATTTGGCTGCAGCTGGGGCTGTCCCAGAACAGATCAGGTAAAGAAGATGCTTTTCCAGGCCAGGGCACCAAACCAGCTGCCCACGGCCAGCGGCCTCCCTGTCCCACTGGGGTTCTCCACGTCCACGTCAATGAGCCCAAACCAACAGCTGGCCAGGGCCCAGCAGCTGGTCACGGTCTCATCAGAGCCATCCTTGTTTCACTCCGATGCCGATTTACAAGAGAATCCTCGAGGCTTTGTTGGCCGACCTCGAAGGTGGTTGACTCCATGAAAGGATGTTGGAAACAGCACCAGTTAGCGCTGGGAAGCAGAAAGCAAAGACAGACACCATCGACCGTTTTGTTGGCATCCTGCACGTGGGCAGCTGTTGTCCATCAAACAAGCCGTCAGAGCAAAAACGGAGGCAGCCACCAGGACCGGCGGGCACTGAGCAGCTGCCCATGGGCCCGCCTCGCACCCCTGCTCTTCACCCAGGACGGCAGGAACCTGCTGCAAGGCTGCCCCAGGCCAGCACTGGGCTCTGGCCCCCGACCCCAGGCGGGTGGGTGGCCTGGGAGCCTCCGACGGTCACGGTCACCACACCGATCCCATCCCCGTGGCCCCAGAGGCCCAGACACGGATCTCATAAGGCCCTTTCACAAGAACTCAGCTCGCGCACTCTCCTGGTCGGATTAGGACATTTTATCCGTTGGGCCCCCTGAGCATGAAAAAGGATGCTTTCCAAAGTCTGTGATAGAACATTTGACAGCAAGAGAAAGGAAAAGAGGAAGAGACAGAGCTTGGTGGAAACAGAGACAAACATCATTAGAGATGGGGGCTTCCCTGGTGGTTCAGATGGTAAAGAATCCGCCTGCAATGTGGGAGACCTGGGATCACTCCCTGGGTTGGGAAGATCCCCTGGAGGAGGGCATGGCAACCCACTCCAGTGTTCTTGCCAGGAAAATCCCATGGACAGAGGAGCCTGGCGGGCTGCAGTCCATGTGGTTGAAAAGAGTCGGACACGACTGAGTGACTAGGCATAGCACGGCACAGAGATGGAGACTTGGACAAAGGGAAACAGACAGAACACACAAGAAACAGAGAGAAAAATATGAGAGAGAGAAGATGTGGCGACCAGACACAGGAGAGCTCAGAAAGGGAAGAGGTAGATGGGAAGGAGGAGGGAGAAGACGTGGGGGTGAGAAAATGAGAGGAGAGGGAAGCGCCAGAGAAGCCCCGACAGGAAGCGGGGCTCCGGCGAGGGCCAGGGAGCCGACGCGATGGGAGCTGGGGAGTCGGTCCTGGGATGCGGGGCCTCCCCAGTCCAAACCCAGGCTGTGTGCCCAGCAGGCGCATGAGAAACTCCCCAAGTCGCCCCACGCTAAACCCCACTCCTTTGTCCAAGAAATACCAGTATTCTGAAAGGGCAAAGGCCGGTGCAGGAGACAGGGCGGTCTGGGCGCAGCGGACTCCATCCGGCCTGAGGGACAGCACCAGGCTCTTCTCTCGTCTGACTCAGGACCCGGGAGAAACATCTGGTCTCCCCCTTCCACCCAGGGGCGGTGCCCCGTCCCCGGCTGCAAAGCCAGAAAGAGGAAGAGAGATTCGGGGCCGCCCCCTGGCCCCCAGGGCCAGCCCAGGCCTCCAGCCCCGCATCAGCCCGGAGCCCCTCGCAGGGGCGTCTCCCTTCTCCTCTCTTCCATGACTGCACCCACTGTGCCCAGGAGCATCTGGTCCACAGCAGATGCTCAATCAACAAGTGCTCGCTCTGCCTCGGGGCTAAGGCCTCAGGCTCCCGTTGGACCCCTCCAGCCCTGAACCCCACCTCGCATCTCTGACCCTGGCTCTGCCTGCCAGCGCACCCAGAGCGACCCCCGACTCACACTCCCTGGATGAATCTCCAGGGAATTATGCTGAGCGAGAAAAGCCAGTCCGCAAAGGTGACACGTTGTGTCATTCCGTTTATAGAACACTTCTGAAATAGCCGAATTTCTGAAATGCAGGACAGACTGGTGGCTGCTAGGAGCTGGAGAGAGGGCTGGGGAGGAAAGCTGGAGGTGGTCACAGGAGGACGTGAGGAACCCCTTCGGGTCTGGGACTGTTCAGCCTGCGCTGTGGAGGAGGAGACAGGAACCTCAATGAAACAGAATGTACAGAACAGATCCAACTGCACAGAACTTAAAACACACACCACTGAGTACAGGTAAAACTGGGGAAACCCAAGGGACTTGCCTGACTTCCAGGGGTTCAGACTCCCTCTAAGGCGGGGCGGGGGAAGGGTTTGGGGCTTCCCAGGTGGTGCTAGTGGTAAAGAACCCGCCTGCCAACGCAGGGTTGAGAAGAAGGGTTCCATCCCTGGGTTGGGAAGATCCCCTGGAGGAGGCCATGGCGACCCACTCCAGTGTCCTTGCCTGGAGAGTCTCATAGACGGAGGAGCCTGGCGGGCTGCAGTCCACGGGTCGCAAAGAGTCAGATACAACTGAAGTGACTGGGCAGGAACGCAACCACGCAGGGAACTAGAATCCCACATGTCATGTGATGTAGCAAAAAACCCCAAAAAACCCAGGGAGATCCAAGAGCAGCAGCAGAGTGTATCAAAGCCGAAATCCCGGCTGTGATGCACCACGGTTTTGGAAAATGTTACCATTGGGGAAAACTGGGCAAAGTGTACAAGGGCACTTTCTATTATTCTTTATAACGGCATGTGAATCTCTAACTGTGTCAATGAAGAACTTCAATTAAACACACACACGTTCCCCCACCTCCACTCTGGCCCCCAGCCCAGGCCCCTAGCGTCTCCCTCTGGACCACCCCAGCAGTTCCAGCCTCCTGACCTCCACCCTTGCCCTTCCAGCATCTCCCTCCATATCTCGAAACCCTCCAGGGCCCAGTCCTTGCATGGACCCCACGACCTGTTCCACCCACTCCCCCCACCTTCACCCCCGGCTCCAACACACCGCCCACCAGGCCTCGCCTCCCGGCTCCTGCCTGAGACACCTGCACACTCCCCTCCTTACCTCCTCCCGGACCTCGTCGAGCTCCATGTCTCCTCCTCAGGGAGGCCTCCTCTGACCCCTCCTGCCCCCAGACCCACGTCACCCCCCTCCCTCACCTCCTTCTCCCCCAGGAGGCACTTCACAAGCTACACTAGACTATCGGCTGTTGGAGGGTGGGAACGTTCTCTGTCCTCCCGGGGCTCAGAGGATCTGAAACAGCATCTGGCTCAGGTAGGTGGTGGATGATAAGTACTTGTTGAACGAATGAATGAAAAGGGAGGTGTTGGGCGGAGATCTGGCATCAAAGGAGTCAAGCCCGGCCCAGGGGCTACGGAAGAAAGGGGTAAAGGGCTGGGGTTGCCCACTGGTGGCTCCTGGAGCAGCCAAGGCCTTCCGGGGGACACAAGGGGAGACTTAAGGGGAGGAAGCGCCCAGCACAGGGGGATGGCGGGCTGGGCTCCAGGCACGCGCTCTCTAGGTCTCCCGGAGCAAAGCCCGAGGTACGAAGGGACAGCAGCCAGGACAATACCCTGCACGCCAGGCCATGGTGTCCAGCCCACATGCTCTCGAGGACAACAAACTGGGGTGGGCTGGAGGCTGAGCTCCCTTTCTGGGCCTCTTGGGGGGCCCGGGGACAAGCCGTAAAGGCTTCCCACCACCTGCCCATTGCCTCTGAAGCAGCTCAAGCTGCCTGTGGGGACGGGGGTGGGGGTGAAGGCAGGGGTCACAGAGGACCTCCGACTGGCACTTTTTTTTGTAACTGAAGGATAATTATTTACAACATTGTGATGGTTTTCACCATCATCACGAACTGGCCATAGGTACACGTGTCTCCTCCCTTCTGAACCCCCTCCCACCTCACTCCCCACCCCATCACTCCAGGTTGGCACAGAGCACCAGCTTTGGCTTCCAGCATCACACAGCAAACTCCTACGGCCTATTTCACCTCTGGTAACGCACAGGTTTCAACGGCATTCTCTCAGATCATCCCACCCTCTCCTTCTCCCACTGTGTCCAAAAGTCTGTTCTTTGTGTCTGGGTCTTGTTCGATGTCTCGCACATAGGAGCATCAGTACTATCTTTCTAGATTCCATACATATGTATTAATGTACGATATTTTGCCTTTTTCTTACTTCACTCTGTGTAATAGGCTCTAGGTTCATCCACCTCATTAGAACTGACTCAAATGTGTCCCTTTTTGTAGCTGAGTAATATTCCATTGAGTACATGTACCACAACTTCCTCACACATGCATCTGTCGATGGACACCTAGGTGGCTTCCACGTCCAAGCTATTGAAAACAGTGCTGCCGTGAGCATTGGCGTACATGTGTCTGTCTCAATTGTGGTTTCCTCAGGGCACATGCCCAGGAGTGGGAGTGCTGGGTCATGTGGTAGCTTTATTCCTAGCTTTTTAAGGACGCTCCACACTCTCCTCCATAGTGGTGGCACCAATCTGCATTCCCACCAACAGTGTAAGACGGTTCCCTTTCCTCCACACCCTCTCCGGCAGTTCTTGTCGGTAGACTTTTCGATGCTCTCAACATCCCCTCGAAAGCCCTACTTGGAGCTGCCAGTGCTGAGAGCAAGACCCCTCCCCCTAGCACAGTAAGCGATGCCCCATTTCCAAGTTCCTCAGATGGCAGCAGTCCCTCTGTCGAGCTGTGTGACCTTGGCCAAGTTGCCTAACCTCTCTGTGCCTCATCTTTCTC
This sequence comes from Cervus elaphus, assembly GCF_910594005.1. Lineage (NCBI taxonomy): Eukaryota > Metazoa > Chordata > Mammalia > Artiodactyla > Cervidae > Cervus > Cervus elaphus. The sequence continues at coordinate 77,955,026 of NC_057837.1, read as the reverse complement.
ATCTGCCAACAGAGCTAATAATCGTTTCTACCTCGTAGAGTGCTTTACCCAAATACCCCCACAGTGCTTAGGACACAGTAACTCCTCAATGAATGCTGGAGAATTTCATTATTACTGCCCTCTGAATGTTTTTTTTTTCTTTTCAAATTGGACTATACTTGATTTTCAATGTTGTGGTAGTTTCTGCGGTACTGCAAAGTGAATCAGTCACACATATACCTGTGTCCACTTTTGTCGTTTCATTCTTTTCCCATATAGGTCGTTACACAGTATTGAGTTCCGTGTGCTACAAAGCAGGTGCTTATTAGTTACCAATTTTATGTGCAGCAGGGTGGACATGTCAGTCCCAGTCTCCCAATTTATCCCTCCTCACCCTGTCCCCTGGTAACCACAGATTTGCTTTCTACATCCACGACTCTACTTCTGTTTTACAAATACGTTCATTTGTATCTCCCTTATTTTTTAGATTCCACTTAGAAGTGACGTAATGATGCGTCTCTCCGTGTCTCACTTACTTCACTCAGAATGACAGTTTCCAGGCCCGTCCATCTTGCTGCAGATGTCAGGCCCCTCGGTTCTCTTAAATGATGTCATTAGCTTGGGAACAGCTCAAGTGTACAGTTTTACAACACTGAGTTTTTTTTTCAGTGTTAAATGCATTCAGTTTCAAAGCATGAGTATTTAAACTAAATCACAACTGGGGAAGCCAGTTTCTGGTACTGCTTTGATTTTTAATTCCCAACGACCCTCAAAAACTATCCAGCACACTTCTCAGCCCCTAACAGGCGTAGCTTATCATCACCCTGGTGATCAGGCTCAATGGAGATGCTCAGGAATACCTGCTGGCCAGACAGGGACAGATCTCTGGGGACACACTGGGCACCAGCCCTGAGACCAGCCCCCCAGCCCACGGCCTCCCGTGTCCCCCCCAGCAATGACTGCTGGCATCTGCGTCTGCCTGCCCACCACCCCTCCTCATACACACTCCTGGGAGCGGTGCCCGGGGCCTCTGGAGCCAGGTCCAGCCAGCCAGGAGCCGCCAGACACAGGAGGGGACAGGGCAGAGCTGGGGCCACGGTGCTGAGGTCCCCAGCCCAGGTCACCAGGGGCCGCCTCCCATGCGGGGCTCAGTTAGGGCCATCCCTGCACCAGCCACCTCCCTGCTCCGACTCCTCACTCCATTGGAAAGCCAGGACTCCTCACTCTTCGACCAGGTTTCCCAGGTTACTTATTAGGACTCTCCAAGTAACAGGAACTTTGGCCTTGACATTACAACGTGACAAGGTGTGATGGTATCAGCCGGAACAGGCACCAAGATGAATTTACTGCTTAATGAGACGTGGTTTATTTTCCTGGCAGAAAGCTGACCGTGAACGGAGCCAAGTTCAAGAACTTCCCAGGCTCCTTGGGTACTAAAGGGATCACACTTTCTGCAGATGCCTCAGCCCCAGCTACAGGCGTCACACGGGTTCCTACACCAGGAGGAACCCCTCCATCCATCACGTCACCTGCAACCTGCGGTCGCGGATGGGAGCTGCTGGTGCTCTGCCGGGGCCTGCCTCGCTCAGGACCACCGTGACACCCAGCGCCAAGCTGATGCCACGTATCGGGCACCATCCCCTCCCACGGCCCTTTCCTGACCCCTCTTCCCCCGGTTTCTGCCATGCACCCTACCCACAATTATCTGCTGTAACGCCCGCCTCTGAGTTTACTCTCCAGGGTGAGCGTGAGCTGGGGCAGGGACCAGTGTCATCACTTCTGCCCAGCTCACTGCTGATATCACTAACAGCGCCCCCACCAGAGTCTCCAGCATGCTAAGCACATCTCTGTAGGACCACCCCCCCCGACCCCTACCAACTGTGGCCCCGCTTATGTCCAACAAGGACCCCCAGACTCTGAGACGGGCAGGAGGTATCCTTGGTGCTGCCCAGGCAGCAGGCGCAGACTGGACGCACAGCCGGCCTGCCCCTCCAGTCCCCACAGAGAGCCCACTCGGGCCCACAGCCTCTCTCTTTCCCTCTGAGGGGGGAGGGTCCCAGTGAGAGCCCTAGGGACGCTGGACGGACGCCAAGGCCAGGGAGGGGCTGGGGAGAGGGGGCATGGTGCGGGCTTGTGTGTCAGATGCAAGGAGAGACTCGGGCGGTGGGTTGAGACCCAGCTCCACCCCTGGGTCAGGAAGACCCAGGAGGAGGGAATGGCAACCCACCCACTCCAGTGTTCTTGCCTGGGCAATCCCATGGACAGAGGAGCCTGGCGGGCTACAGTCCACGGGCTCACAAAGAGTCAGACATGACTGAGCGTCTGAACACATGCAACAGGTGGATGAACATGAAGATGAGCCGAGCCAGGGACGGTGAAGCGCTAGCTTGGGTCGACCCAAAGGAGAGCCCAAGGAACGCTCCCTGCTGGCACCAACGTCGTCATAACTACTATTGTTAACTCCAAGAGAAGACAGTCCTTACCCTTGAGAAACTCTGTCTTGGGGAACAACAGGTGAAAACAGAGATGACTCCCCAGGGTGCTGTGCCCACAGGGGACTGGGGCGCCCAGAGGAACGCTGCCCGGGGCAATCTAGATGGCTTCCCGGAGGTGGTGACGCTCAATTTAGCCTTGAATGACGAATAAACAGTGCCAAGCCGGGAGCAGGCAGGGACTTCCAGGCAGGGGACCCGCGTGAGCAAAGAGCAGAGACAGTGTCCACCAGGCCCAGGGATGGGCCACGAGGCAGCACTGGGCTCTAGGATGTTCACGGGGGCAGCCCTGAGGGCGGTGCTGTTAGGAGACAGGGCGCTGTGCCCTGCCAGCCATGGAGAAGTTGGGGTACCCCCACGTGGGCCTCGACAGTGCCCCCTACCCCAAATAAACACTCCTCTTTGTGGACAGGAGCTTCCTTCCCACTCAAAACCTAAACAAAAATGTAACACTGAAAAAAAAATCTGATTGCCAAAGCAGCCGGCTAGCAGCCCTCTGTCCTTCCCTAGAACCCGTGTCATCAACTATCTGGACTCAAACAAGATCCGTTAACGTGTGAGTGCTGAGGAGCTCAGGGACAGCGAGCCTGCTGGGGGGACTAACCCAGCCCCCCTCGCCTCCATTGCTGCGTTAATATCTGCCATCTGCTCGGGCTGCATTTTTCACCCGCAAGGGACGACGGGGCAGAGGAGGAGAGGCCGCTCCAAGGCCGGGAGAAGGCGTCAGGGGATCTCCTCTACCTTCTTTGTGCGGCCCCGAGATAAAGGCCCAGCCGGGCCGGGCCTCCTTCCGGGAGTCACCCCTCCGGGGGACTGGGCACAGCGCGAGGGCGGGGCAGGGGGCCCCTGCCTCCCCAGGGCCGGGTGGGGAGGGGCGAGCTGGGGGCGGGGTGGGGGGACGGCGGGGGGCGGGGCAGCGCCAAGCCTGGCACCAAGGACGCCTGCAGGCGGGCCTGGCAGGGCAGCTCCGCCCACAGCCTACGCCACCTCCAGGGAAGCCCAGGAGGCGGCCCCGGGCCGCTGGGCAGACCGGCAGACCTGCAGACCTGGGCCTTGTCCGGCCCAGCTCTCCACTGCCTGGGGACCACCCCCAGAGGGACCCGGGGGAAGGGGGCCTCCCGCGGCCAAAGACGCCTTCAGAGCATCCACTGATTAACGTTTATTAAACACCTACTAGGCGCTCAACCCACTAGGAAACTCAAGTGCCCACAGGCAGGTAATGACAAAGGGTGACGTGGGCCAGACGGGGGCTCAGCAGGGATGCTGCTCGCGGGCCCAGATCTCTGCTTTGTCTTTTTTATATTTTTATTTGGCTGCACCAGGTCTCAGTCATGGCATGTGGGATCCAGTTCCCTGACGAGCAATCAAACCTGGACGCCCCTCCATTGGGCAGAATCTCAGCCACCAGACCACTAAGGAAATCCCCCTTCTGCTTTCTCAAGAGAAGCCAGAGGTCTACATTCTTATGTAAAATTTCCTTTTTTAGATGCTGGCAGATAATTCAAATTAAACATGTACATATACCAAGCTGGCCATAGAACACATGTTGGTGGGGCAGACCCGGCCCAGGATCTCCAGTTTGCAACCTCCACCATCCAGGCTGTGGTTCCTGCACCTGGGAGGATCACAGACAGAAGGGAGAGACCCTGAACAAGGTCAAAGTTGGGTCAGATCTGTCTCTACCGCCTGCGCTGTGTGGCCCTGGGCAAGTGAACGGCCCTCTCTGAGCCTCGGGTCCCTTCACCTCTGGGGCTGTTATGGGACGTCGAGATAAGACACAGGAAGCCCTTCATGAAAGTACTCAACGTGCGGTGCTGCGCTTAGCCACTCGGCTGTGTCTGACTCTTCGCAGCCCCATGGACTGCAGCCCGCCAGGCTCCTCTGTCCGTGGGGTTCTCCAGGTAAGAATACTGGAGTGGGGTGCCATGGCCTCCTCCAGGGGATCTTCCCAAACCCAGGGATCCAACCCAGGTCTCCCACATGGCAGGCGGATTCTTTACCACCTGACCCACCAGGGAAGCCCGAAAGTACTCAATACAACTTCCACAGTTGGAACCGGAGTAGACGCCCAATAAAACTGCTGGTTACTCATCACGCTGCTGCAGAGAGCTGAGGGCCCCTGCTGGGGCTGGCGCAGAGTGGAGGAAGATGCCATGGGCTTTCCCCTCCTCCCTGGTCCCAAATGCCTCTGAAGGGTTGGGGGGGGGGGGGGGTTGGCTCTGGGACACCGGCCATCAGCCCCAAATCCAGAGCTGGGGAGTGTGCTAGGTGTGACCCACGGCACAACACATTTTTCCCCCCTCAAATGTTTAACAGTGAGAAAAATTAGTTGCTGACTTTTAGACATTCATTAGAAAATTCATGTAAAACTCCACATGCCCAGCGTGCTCCCCCAAATAGGAAAATCTGGCCCTCCTTGATCCCGTTTCTGCAAAGGCTGCTTCTGAAATTTGCTACCTCTATCATTAAGGCACGGGCTCTGCAATTCGCCACAGTCCGCACCACTCCCTACTGTATCACACCTGGCGGAATACACCCATCTGTGTTACCAGATCACCCCGTGGGCAGCTGCGGGGCAAACAGGTGGGTCGGGCAGCCCCAAGTCGAGCCCAGGCCACAGCCCACCCCGGCAGCCTGCTCTGCGCAGTGTCAGGACTTGGCCCCAAGTGGTTTTGCACTTAGCCAGACAGCCTTCCTTGGAAAACACTATACTGTTATCCATCGGGAAATTAATCAAAATGACACCTCGTGAACAAGATGTTTTGGTTTGGCGGAAAACAAACAGTGGCTGACAACAAATTAGCGAGGCTGTTCTGTGCCTCTGGGTGCAGGCGCCGAGCAGAGGGCCTGGCGTGGTCAGGACACCACGGTGGGCACTCGGCCATCACCGGGACCTGGACCCCGGGGGGCACGGCGACCCCTGGCGTGCTCTCCACGCCCCTCCAAGACCACACGCCTCCAGCCCCATCTCACTTTCACTCCCACATGTGCCTGAAATGATCTCCAGATGTGAGGGGCCCTGTGTGAGCGGGCGGGGGGCCGCCTCCTCAGGCAGGGTCTCTGGGACCAGACACACACTGGGAGACCGGGGTGCCCCCCGAGAGCCCCCGTTTTCTCTCCCAATCGGACAAAGGCCCCGAGACCCAGCAAGGCAAAGGTCTCAGGGAGCTCCGGGCACAGCATGCGGGGTTTCCAGGCCAAGGAAACGCAGCCCTAACAGCTGAACTCTGAAGCTTGGAGGGCACGCCTGTGCCCGGCTCAGCTCCCGTGGTCAAGTCTAAACAAGACAGCGCTGACCCCAAATGCCAGCCTGAGCTCAGGGTAGAGAATGAGCCCTGGAAACTCCCTAAAGCAGAGCACATCTACCAAGTCACTCCCTGGCTACGAGCCCTCCCAAGGCTCCCTGCTGCCCTTGGCCTAGTGCTCGGGCCCCCGGTGTGGCCCAAGACCCCTGCTTTTGTCCAGGCTGCCCCCCACCTCGTCTCCTACACCCTCCCCGGCTCCCCACATGGGACTCACTGCTGTTCCTCAGGACCCAAGCTCGTCCCACCCCAGAGCCTCTGGGCCCGCCATCCCCACTGCTGGGAATATCCCTGCTTTTGACTTCAGCCTGCTCTCACTCACTGTCCGGGTCTCAGCTTACGTGGCCCTTCCTTAGAGGTCATCCCTCAGAGCAAGCCAGGCCCTCTTTAGAAATGTCCAGCTACTGAATTTTCTGAGATTTGGTCACTGCCTCTATTCTCCTACTGGACATGTGCTTCCTGAAGCAAGAGGTCACGGCTCTCTCCCAAGATAATAAGGGACAGAGTTAAGAATGTAGATTCCTATCCTGATGCTCAGCTGTGTGGCCCTGGCTAAGTGACTATACCTCTCTGTGCCTCAGTTCCCTGGCCGGGATTAAAAACAGCGCGTTCCTTGTAGGGTATTGGGCTGAGAACAGCAGCTGGCACGGCCGGGCTTGCTCTCTGTCCCCACCGCCACGAAGGGCTCAGGCAGTCTGTCCTGAGCCATTATTTAAAGGTGCAGCTGATGGCAGACCCACCGGTGCTTGGAACCCTCCGTCTGGAGTTCTGGACTCTCTTTCTTCTTTTTCTTCCCAGGGCTTTAGTGGAGGAGGCCCTCTTCATCACACATCAAATCGAAACCAGTTCTCTAGCAGGCAGACTGTTTCATGATCAAGCCCATGGTAACCAACAGGTAAGCTATCTGAGGCCTGCAGAGGCTAAGAGACTCACCCACGGTCACACAGCTAAAAAATGCCATAGCCAAAGAGAGGTGCGATTCTGAGCTAAAGGTTTGCAGCATTGGAAGAATCAACATAAAAGCATAACAGGAAACTTTCATGCCACACAGCATGGAAACACAAACCTTTGTACCATGAAAATATTCATGTGTCTGTTAGCATGAAAACTGAAGCCTGGAAGTGTGTACATTCTTATGTCTGGGCACAGAGGGCCCAGGGCACCAGGCCAGCCCTCACTCCGGTCTGGGCACTGACCACGCATGTCTCTGGCAGTTCAAGTCAGAGGCCACAGGCCCAGCCTTCAGGGGGAGTGCGTGGCGAGGAGGGACACTCAGCTGGCATCCCCAGGCTGGCTCCGGCCTCGGCCAGCAGCGAGGCACATGGGCAAGAGGGGCAGTGGGGGCAGGGGGGCTTTCTGGCCCCACCACTGCTGTGTTGGGAGACCCTGGCCCGGTGCCCCGCGCCCTCCCTGGCCTCCCCACTTTAGCTGCAGAGTGAGGGAGAGAAAAGATGGAGAAAGGAGGCCAGGAGGGCAGGTGGCACTGGCAGAGTTAACAGAACTGCAGACCCAGCCTCTCCCCACCCCTTGCCCTCCCCAGGATCTCCTGCTCCAGCAGATGGCTGAGCAGGGAGGGGAGCAAACCTCCCCCAAAAGGCCCTTGCCCAGCTCCAGTGGGGGAGGGCGGAGGGCCTCCTGCCTGGGCCCCCGGAGGGAGGCCCCTCGCTGATGCCCCCTGACTCCAGGAGGGCCTGGGGGCAGCGATGAGCCGCCCGTTTCCTTTGAGGGGGTGGGCTTCCAAAGGAGTTGGGGCAGGACCCTAAGCCAAGAGCCCCTGCCCTGCGCCAGCCCCTCACTGCATGGGGCAAGGAGGGTGAGTGGCGGCAGGAAGGCAGAACCCGGGCCCATGTGGCCTCCGAGGGCAAGGGCAGTGGTCAGTGAGGTGTCCACCTCGGTAGGGATGGAGGGGAAGCGTCTGGACACAGCGTGGAACCCTGGCTGGGTGGGTTCTTCCAGACAGAAGAAACGGGGACCCACGTGGGGGCTCTTCAAGGACCCCACCCCAGACCGCAGCTGCAGCGGTCGGAACCAGGCCCCAGGAGACCCAGCAGGACCAGGCACTGCAGAGCGCCGGTTCCGCAGGTTCAAATCGCAGCTCCACCACGTTCGGGCGGGCAAGTGGTTTGACCCTTTGGTGCCTCAGTTTCCTCATCTGATGACTGGCCTCCCTCACTGGATGGGCTGCAATATGCCAGAGGGTCTGGGCCCCAGGGCAAGCTGTGACGACTCTTTATCTAGAAGAGCCCCTGCAGCTGCCACCCGGGTGCACATGCAGCCCTGGAAACCCTCAGGTTTGCACACGCGTGTGCGCACACTCGCCTGCATCCCCTGGACCACACAAAGCCCTCCCAGGGCCAAGATCAACACGCCGGGGTTGCTGAATGACTCACCAGCCCTGGCTGGGACGCGTTTCCTGGAACAAGTCACCACAGGTAGGGCTGGGGGGCCCCCCGAGTCTGGTAGAGATGAGAGGGTGCAGGTCCCAGCGTGCCCGGCCACACCCTGATGGGATCCCACAGCAGGAGTGGGCGGGGGACCCCATTCCACAGCCCCGCGGGCCTGAGTTCCAACCCCAGCACTGACCTCAGATGCCTGACTCTCCCCTCCGAGCCTTGCCACTAAAGGAAGGCACTGGTGCCAACCACAAAGGGACAGCCGTGCGGGTTACAGAAAAAGACCGTAAGGTGCAGAGCCCAAGGACCTGGCAGGCCCGACTGTGAGGTTACCTGCTGCAGACAGCAGGCAGCCAGGACCTCTGTCCTTCCTCCTCGGTGGTGCTTCTGAGCCATCGGTGGGCAGAGCACCGTGTGACTGGGGGGCTCCTGGTCACCCTGCAATAGTCACCATAACTTGAGGGAGAGGAGGACCAAGGAGGCCGCTCCTGACCTCACTGTCATTGGAAGGCGCAAGAGAACACATTTGTCTAGAGAGAGCGCAATCCCAGAGGGCTTCTCAGAGGAGGTGACATTAACTTGGGCTCTAAAGGATCAGTAAGAATTCTGAGACCATGAACTCTGATGCCACAATCCAGCTGCTACTGGCTTTGGGGCAGTCCCTCACCTGGAGGCAAGCAGGTAAGCAGCACACAGCAGTTTTTCCACCAGTATAAGGGGCACAAGGACCCTTCCTTTTGCATAGGGAAGATTCCAAGGAAGTAGCAGTGTGGGAGGGAGAGGCCCTGGCCAGCTGTGGGCTCGCTGCCCCTCCCACTGTGCCCCGCCCTTCTGGTCAGCTGGAGGCTGACTCGTGCCCTGGGGCGGGGAACCCCACCTGAATTCTGGAAATGGCCCTGAGCCTCAGATGCGGAAGGAAGGGATAGGAGCTGTCTCTCACCAGCGCGGGAACTCCAGACAGACCCGTGCTAGGCAAACAGCAGGCATTGACTAAACTGTGGATGAGGGGGCGGGCAGCCACGGCACCTCCGCTCAGGGCACACAGGGGCACCCAAGAGAGGGTCTGCGATGCCCCAGCCGCCCGGCCAGCCCCCCACCAGCCAGCCAGACGCCGCTTCCTGTCTGCAGAAGCCAGCCGTGCCCTTTGAACTCCCGTTTCCGGTGCCCCTCTCCCGGCTCCGGGGTCTGGGACGGGGCGGGGAGGTGGGGATACTCACGTTCCCGAGCGCGGGGAGCCCCGAGGAGCCCAGCCACTTCCGCAGGGTCTGCGAGAGGGCCCCGTGGTCCCGCTCGGCCTGGAGCACGTGGGCCTCCAGGAAGGAGACGTGCCGTCTGACCATCTTGACAAAGGCCTGTCGGGGGAGCGGAGAGACGAGATGCCACGGCTGCCTCCCTTGGCCGCCAGCAGCCACTGCCCCCAGCCTCCCTCTCGCCTGCCCCACCGGCGCCAGGCTCTGGGAGACCTCAGGCTCGCTGCTGCCTTGCTGGGAGCACCTTCAGAAACCCTGACGGTAACAGTGATGCCTCCTCTTGGGGCCCCGGCCTGCCGGGCCTCCACTCCTATCCTTTCTCCTTCCCCTAGTGACCCTCTGTTTAGACTATTTACAGAGGGGAGAAACCAACGGTCAGAGAGGTCGGACCATCTGCCCAAAGTCACACAGCTAGGCAGCAGCAGAGAGGGGGCTCGGGCTGCACGACCTTCTTTATGAAAACTGAAGTTTTTAGAAATCGCTCTTTTTGTTTTTTTTTTGGTCATGCCGCGCATCTTGCAGGCTCTTGGTTCCCTGACCAGAGATCAAACCTGTGCCCCCAGCAGTGGAAGCGTGGAGTCCTAACCCCTGGGCCACCAGGGAATTCCCCGAAATTGCTCGGTTTAATATTTGATGGGTATTGGGGAGTCTCACACTCAGAAACCGCCAAGGGGCAGGCAGGTGACAAGCGAGTGAAACAGACTGAGAACAGGCTGGTGAGCTGGAATACCAGGTCCCTGGCCCCGGGGGGTCACTCAGCTTGGGGCTCTACTGCAAAACCTCCAATATTGAGAAGAGAAAAGAGAAGGCTGGGGTCAGACCCGCTGGACTAGAACCCAGGGGTCTACCACTCACTGGTCATATGCCTTTTGCCAGGTTACTTCATTTCTATTACCCCCCAGTTTTACTATCTGTGAAGCAGGAATCATAACGATATCAACCCTGCTCAGCAGTTTAGTGCCCAGGGCATATTAAGAGCTCAGTTAATGCCAGATAACATCATTTAAAAAGAAAAAACAGGACATTCAGATTTCATGAAAAATGTCTAGTTTTTAACAATGTCAGCAATAAATCCGGAACGTTTAAAAAAAGGCTGTGCAGGCCCACTTGTTTGCGACTTCTGCTGTGTCTGTGTGCTGGGTGCACGTGCGTCGGCGTCTGCACCTGCGTTTGCGTGCGTGTGCGTGTTGTGTGTACATGCGCATGCACTGCTCGTACACCCGGGAAGGCCGCCAAAGGTGGCGACTCCAGGTCCATCTCAGACAAGCCTCCCCTCGGTGGGCCTCTCCGTTCCCAAAGGAAAATGCAGAATGTTTTCCTGCATCAGGAAGAGGCCGGAGACCCTCTCAGCGCCAGGCCCCACGGGGGAGCCCCACTTCCGCAGATGGAAGGCCCCAGGCCCGCCCACCCAGCAAGGCCCAGCACCCGCTCTGCCCCCTCCCTGTGTCCCACCCAGGCTTCCCTCTGGTTCCTCGAAAGCCCCAGCCTCACCCTCCTCCGGGCCTTTGCAGCAGCTCTCTCTCTGCCCGGGCACCTCTCTTCTCCATGGGTGAACCCTGCTTTTCTCCCAGGCCCTGAGTCCGCTGGGCCCTCCACAGAGGGGCCTTCCCCGACCACCTAGGCTAACGCGGCCCCACCGCAGAGCTGCCCAGGCCCCGTCTTCTTCGCTCTCCTCGCCCTCTCAACTTCCTGTCTGCCGGTTCAGGGTCCATCTCCTTCCAGAATGTGAGTTCTGGAAGAGCAGCTGCTGAGTCAGTGCTGTTCACCAGGCCACGACCAGGGCCTGCTCGGCTGGATGGCGGAGGCAGGAACGCATGCACACGTGAGAGGATGAGTGCGCACAGGAGAACACGTGTGTGCATGGGTGAAGGCATGCACACGTGAATGAAGGCACATACACATGAATAATGCATGTACACATGAACGAATGCACACATGCATGAACGCACACATACACAAATGCACACGTGAATGAAGGCACACACATGAATAATGCATGTACACATGAATGAATGCACACATGCATGAACGCACACATACACGAATGCACACGTGAATGAAGGCGCACACATGAATAATGCATGTACACATGAATGAATGCACACATGCATGAACATACACATACATGAATGCACATGTGAATGAAGGTGCACACACATGAATAATGCATGTACACATGAACGAATGCACACATGCATGAACATACACATACATGAATGCACACGTGAATGAAGGCGCAAACACATGAATAATGCATGTACACATGAATGAATGCACACATGCATGAACGCACACATACACGAATGCACACGTGAATGAAGGCGCACACACATGAATAACGCATGCACACATGCATGAATGTATATATACATGAATGCACACGTGAATGAAGGCGCACACACATGAATAATGCATGTACACATGAACGAATGCACACATGCATGAACGTACACATACATGAATGCACACGTGAATGAAGGCACACACACATGAATAATGCATGTACACATGAATGCACACATGCATGAACGCACACATACACGAATGCACACGTGAATGAAGGCGCACACACATGAATAATGCATGTACACATGAATGAATGCACACATGCATGAACGCACACATACACGAATGCACACGTGAATGAAGGCGCACACATGAATAATGCATGTACACATGAATGAATGCACACATGCATGAACATACACATACATGAATGCACACGTGAATGAAGGCACACACACATGAATAACGCATGCACACATGAACAAATGCACACATGCATGAATGTATATATACATGAATGCACACGTGAATGAAGGCACACACACATGAATAATGCATGTACACATGAACGAATGCACACATGCATGAACGTACACATACATGAATGCACACGTGAATGAAGGCGCACACACATGAATAACGCATGCACATATGAATGCATCTATGCATGAATGCACACCCAGGAATGAAGGCACACATGCAAGAGTCAGTGAATAAATGAATGACTGCATCCTCAGCAAAAAAACATTGGATGAACCCGGACGGCAGCACTGTTGTGCGGCTGCTGCCCTATGGTTCTGGCAAGGGCAGAGCTGAAAGGCTCTGAATAAGGCACATCAACTGTGTGTGTGTGTGTGTGTGTGTCTCTGTGTGTGTGTGCTGGGTGGAGGGGGACACGAGGAGCCCCGGGCCGGGCCGCTTCCCCTGGCCTCACCGGCTGGCACATCTGGCTTTAAAGCACAGAAGGAAGTCCTGCAGGCCCTCCCTGCAGCCGATTCCAATTTTACGCTCCCTGCGTTAATGCCGCTGTGGTGGGGAGTGTGAGGGACGCGGAGGAATGTGCGCTCACGAGGTCTGATCCGCCTCCAAAACGCCTACCAGGGAGGGCAGGCCAGCCAGGCCGCGGCCAGGGAGAGGCCGAACCTGGCCAGGAAAGCTGACGGGGGCAGCAGGACGACCCCAACAGGCATCCACGCGGAGAGGGGAGGAGAGGGCACAGACGGGGACGGCTGGGGGCTGCGACCGCCCTTGGGAGCAGAGGTGACTTCCACATAATTGTCTCTACAGTGAAAACGAACCAATTTTATTATCAGAAGCGAGGGGAGGAAGGAAGGAAGGGAAGGAGGAGGGGAGGGGTGAGACGTGGTCTTAAAATACAGGTGTGAGTTCTGATGTGCCTGCATCCTTGTGACAAAGGCCCCCGGATTCAGGGCAGGCCCGGGTCCAGACGGTGCCAGCGCCCAGCACTGAGGAGGCGTCAGGAGCACAGACTTCTGTAATCCCAGCTCCACCACTCCCCGGCTGTGCGACCCTGGACTAATCCCTTCACCTCTCTGTGCCTCACCGCTCTATAAAACAGGACCAATACCAGGACCTGCTCTGCTGTGAGGGGTAAGCAAGTTCTTTCATCTAAAGCACTTAGAGGCCCTGGCTCACAGCACTTGCTCAGTAACTTAGTTTTTTCTGGCCTGAGAGGTCACCCCCACAGTTCTCAAGCCTCCTGGCCCCCAGCGGGTCACAGTGATATGGGAGCAGAGTGCTCCTGGGCTCCCCGGAGCCTCCAGCTGGCTGGGCAGAGTGATGAGCAGGCACTGGATCCCGGCTCTCAGCCTGCGGGCACCCCCGCAGTGACAGCCTGTCCTCCCCAGCACCTGCGGGATGCCAGGGGCCGGCCTCACACCCCACCTAGAGGAGGAAGCTGACCGCGAGAGGGGAGTGAGCGACCCGCGGCGCAGACCCAGGATGTCGCCGGTGGCCCGGTGGGTAAGACGGTGCTCCAATGCAGTGGGCACAGCTCTGATCCCTGGTCAGGCCACTAAGATTCTGCATGGTGCAGTCAAAAAAATAAAAACAACCCCAAACAAAAAACAGTCTCCAAGGGGCAGATCTGAGGAATCCATCAGCCTCAGGACAACGCTGGGTTCTGATCAGGTCCTACGTCTTATGTCGCACGTAGCTCAGCAAGAAATATGGAGTCTCCCATTTGCCTTGAAATCCATGACCCTCTTGGACCAACGCAGTTTTTCTTCTTTTTAACTAGGGCCCAGCTGCAGAGAAATCTCTCTCTGCTCTACAGAAAACAGCAGCCCAGGGGGCTGACAGGAGGCAAATGCTATTGGGCCTCGATGGTGGCAGACTCTAGGTCAGAGTGGCGACTGCGGTGGCCTGAAGATTCACACCTCATGGGAGGGGAGAGTGCATCTCAGCTCCAACTGTTCGCAGAGGACACGGAGGAGTGGCTTGGGGCTGGCCTTCTCATCCCCGGCTGCCCAGGGCAGTCCTGGACCCTGCTGGCATCTCCAGCCCCGCTCTAGTCATCACCCCCCTCGGCCCTGTAACCTGGCCATCCCAGATCCTTCTGGTCCATTATCTCCTTGCTGCCCAGAGCCGGAAGCCTCCCACCACTGAACCTCTACCCGGGCTGTGCCGCCCACCTGCCCCTCCCACTCAACACAGCCCCTTCCACTCACGCTCCAGTGCCTGTAGCATCCACTGCCCATTCCCTACTGCCCTCCAGAGCACACGCCTCTGAAGTCACCCTTGGTGAATGTGGGCAGCAGAGTGATGACCCCACCCAAAGGTCCCCAGCCTCACTCCCAGGGCCTGTGAACATATCACCTTCCATGGCCAAAGGGACTCAGCAGGTGTGAAAAAGATGCTGAGCTGGGGAGACTATCCTGGTAATCATGGGGGTCCTTATAAGACAGAAGCAGGAGACTCAGAGGAGGACAGAGCCTGGAAGATGCTGCGCTGTGGCTCTGAAGATGGGAGGAAGGCGCCACGAGCTGGGAGATGCAAGCTGGCAAAGGCCAGGAGGGGAATTCTCCCCCAGAGGGAGCCGGCCCTGCTGACTCCTGCTGCCACGGTTCAGACTGCTGACCTCTGGAGCCGTAAGATGCTTAGTTCATGCTGTTTGAAGCCACTCCGTTTGTGATAACTTGTCACAGCAGCCCCGGGAAACACAATGGTTACACTCGGTTGCTGTTTCTCCTGGCAGGAGCCACAGCCTTGAACTCTGTCCTTCTCGCTGTGAGGGCCCGCAGCGGCATCAAATAGGCCCTCAATAAGCATTAGGAGACTGAGTGCCAAGGAAACAATGCGGTGGGGCGGCCCAAGCGAGGCAAGAAGCAGGGCTGCACATCTTTGCATTTTTCTGTCCTCCTTCAAACGTGTGGAATAAAACTCAAATGAATCAGCTATTCCAAGGGCAAAGTTTTAATTATATTCCTGCCTCCTCTGCTGACAAGAATGTTAATTCTCTGCGAACTCCAGGGCCCACCGCTGGCTCCCTTCCTGGGCAGACTAGGAGGGCCACCTCTGCTACCCTGAAGCCTCTTCCAGCCTCCCGGTCTTTCACTGCGCAAGGAGCCAGGAGCCCAGCCCAAGGGCCCCAGTTTGAGGAAAAGCCTGGGCTCTCGTGGATGTGAACTGAAGCCCTCGCTTCATGGAATCAGCTGTGTGATCCCTGGGAAGGGGCTGACCTCGAGGAACTCATTCTCCTCCTCCGGGAGACGGGAAGGGGAGGGTGCGGACTCACAGTGCAGCCAGGAGCAAATGAGATACCCTGCACCTGGCCCAGCGCCCACACAGACAAAAGGCCGGTGAACTAAGTCAGCGGGAGGCAACAGGGCGGGGTGGGGACTGTGGAGAAATAGAGCCCGCGCCCTGTCTGAGCGCCAATTCTACCAGGAAACAGCCCCAGGGGTGGAAAGGCTCAGTTTCTCAACCTGGGCCATCTTCATGTGGGCGTTCACGCGTGTGTGCGCTCAGTCTCTTCAGGCGTGTCTGACTCCTTGCAACCCCATGGACTGTAGCCGGCCAGGCTCCTCTGTCCATAGGATTCTCCAGGCAAGAATACTGGAGTGGGTTGCCATGCCCTCTGCCAGGGGATCTTCGCAACCCAGGGATCGAACCTGCGTCTCCTGTGACTCTTGCATTGCAGGCAGATTCTTTACCGCTGAGCCACCGGGGAAGCCCCCATGGGGGTTGATACATGTTAAAATTCACTGAATTGTACACTTATGATATATACACTTTATGTATTTACACCTTAAAAAGTAAACAGATCAAACTATTTAAAGAAATATGGGCCCAGAGTTCTGAGAAATGCTAAATTTCCAAAAGTCGCTTAGGGATGTCTCTTGCGGTCCAGTGGTTAGGATTCCGCACTTGCACAACCGTGGCTCAGGTTCAATCCCTGGTCAGGGAACTAAGCTCTCACAAGCTGTGTGGCATGGCCAAAAATAAATAAATGACAAAAAGCAGCTTGAAATTCAGGTTTTTATAGAAAGTACCCCAACTTTAAAATGAGATTCTTTCTATAAATTCCTATTTGTTATATTTTAAAAATACCATATAGGCCCCTTTTTGCTGCCCACCCCCTCCACTGGGTCTAGGGCCTAACACTATCAACGCCAGATCAGCGTCTTGGGAGAGAGGCCAGAAGAGTCAGAACAAGTCCACAGGCTCACAAAGTTAATTACCCTGGACTCACCTCCAGCTGGTCCACTTTGGCGTAGATGCCACGCATTTCCACCACCTTGGCCTTAAGGAGGGGGATGTTTTCTTCCAGGATCTGTGAGGTGTCACTCCTGATCTGCAGGGAATAGGACAGCTCATGAGCCCCTCTGCTCCGGCCCCTGCTTCCGCCTGCTCTGGGGGTGGCCAGGCTCTGCAGAGACCTCGCCAGTGGCCGAAACACCAAGTGTCACCCTGCCCAGGGACAGGCCCAGGAATGACCCGGAGTCCCAGGTGGGGACCGATGTCACTGCCCCTGGGGACCCAGACCCAACCAGGTATGATTTACTGAGCTACAAATTAACTGGGCTTCCCTGGTGGCTCAGATAGTAAAGAATCTGCCTGCAATGCAGGAGACTCAGGTTTGATCCCTGGGTTGGGAAGATCCCCTGGAAAAGGGAGTTAATTGTCCCCTGCAAACATCTAAAACAGCACCAGCTTCAAACTAAGTATCTTTATTTTATTAACCACTGAACTGGACCAAATGGAAAGAATCAAAATCTTTCCCCTAAATTAAAGTTGAGCAAAGTCGAGTTTTTGTTCCACTGAAACCAGTGTTGGAGTGGGTTGCCATTCCCTTTCCGGGGAATCTTCCTGACCCAGGGATCAAACTCAGGCCTCCTGCATTACAGGCAGATTCTTTACCGTCTGAGCCGCTGGGGAAGCCCTAATGAGAAGAGTTAATAGTAATCATTAACACTAATAATGATAACCACAAATCTCACTCTCACGGTGCTTCCTATACGTAGCCACTGTGTGAAGTATTTCCTGCACATCACGCATCTCACTTAAGTTTCTTCTGCTTGGAAGGACCCCAAAAGTGACTGTGAAGTTTGGGAAGTTGTATCTTCCTCTTGATCACTGAGATTGGACACAAGCCTCCATTTTCCTTCAGAGCCGAGAGGACAAGTCTAATCCTTAAGAGTGTGTGTGTGTGTATGTGTGTGTGTGTGTGTGTGATAGAGAGAGAGAGAGAGATACAATTTCCATGTTATCACATCTTCATCATGCAGAGAGGCAGTATACATATGACTTTCAGGTGCTAAGGAGCATCCAGATCCCCTGGAGGAAGCCTAATGCATATTCCCAGGCCCTTCCAAGTCTGGTCTAGCTTGTGTGGGGTCAGCTGGCAACCTCTTTTCAGCCAAGCTCCAAGCCTATGCTGGAGCTCCCACAGGCACCTGCACTTGTCAGCTGGAATAGGGAAAAGTGCTCAATATCCTCCCTTGTTCCCCCAGGCTGAATGTCTAGAGAGAAGCCTATCCCTCAACAAGGCTAGTTCAGTTCAGTTCAGTTGCTCAGTCATGTCCAACTCTTTGCAACTCCATGGACTGCAGCACGTCAGGCTTCCCTGTCCATCACCAACTCCTGGAGCTTACTCAAACTCATGTCCATTGAGTCAGAGATGCCATCCAACCATCTCATCCTCTGTCATCCCCTTCTCCTGCCCTCAAGCTTTCCCAGCATCAGAGTCTTTTCCAATGAGTTGGCTCTTTGCATCAGGTGGCCAAAGCATTGGACCTTCAGCTCAGCATCAGTCCTTCCAATGAATATTCAGGACTGATTTCCTTTAGGATGGACTGGTTGGATCTCCTTGCCATCCAAGGGGCTCTGAAGAGTCTTCTCCAACACCACAGTTCAAAAGCATCAATTTTTCAGCACTCAGCTTTCTTCACAGTCCAACTCTCACATCCATACATGACTACTAGAAAAGCCATAGCTTTGACTAGATGGACTTTTGTCAGCAAACAAGGATAACCTCAGGAGAAATTGCTAAGATACAATGAAGAACAGGAAACTCGTGTCAATCGGGAGCACCAGGATCAAAGGCAGATCTTTTTTTTCCTGCTGATCTCTAAAAAGGGGAAACACGTGAGCATCAGCAGGGACTGGACCTAGCAACCCATGGGGTGAAGGGAACGTGGTAGAGAGGAGATTCAGGGACCACTCCCCGCCTTCCTCCAGATCTGCAGGAACTGGAAGGTCAAGGGTCTGTGGGCCGAGCAGGAAGGCCCCTCTCTGCAGAGGCCTCTCCACTGGCTGAGGGTGAGGGCAGCTGTCCACTCCTGCCTGGAAGGCAGCCTGCAGGTCCTTGAGGGGAAAATGGAGGGCGTCTGAAACAACCCCAAGCCTTCCCCTTGGCTCCCAGTAAGCTGGGAACCAAATGGCAAAAACCAGGGAGGGCGGGACACCAACACCCAGGAGCATTCATCACGTGAATGATGAACAGCAGGAACTGTTCGCTCTTCAACCTCACTGCATAGGTGACGAAACTGAGAAAAGCCACATCATCTGGGCAAGGTCACACAGCTGCAAAGTGGGAGATGGTGGATTCTTTGGGTCTGAGGCCACCTGCTAATACCAGAGGTCTGCAGATGTGTTCCAGCAGGCCCATGCAGAGCTGGCCTGTGTCACGCTTAAAGCCCCAGAAGTATAACCAATCTAGGTGCCAAGATCTAAAGCTCAGGACGTTCCCCTTAGAAACTCAGATTTCTAGCTTCTTGTGAAAAGCCAGAAGGCCCCAGACACACTGAGCCCATGTTCCACGTGGCAACAATCAGCTGGATCCGGGTGACAATGGCCTCCTTGGGTTAACCACAGCCTCCACCGCTCTCTAAAGTCTCCCCAACATAGCGTCCATGGCCACACCCTACAGTGTTTCATCTTCTAGGGGAGTGTAAGGAACGGAAGACATTGCTTTTCTTACATCCAACCCACTTCACATCATCACATCACAGACATGTGAGTTCACGCTTGTGCCTACTGCTCAGAAGAACAAAGATGGCAGGGAAGAATCAGTGCTTTCCGAGCCTCTGCTCGGACAAACCTCCAGCCAGGATTATGGACCTGGGAGCTTGTCATCTCCACTCCCCAGAGCTGGTCTCCGGAGCCCAGAAGTCTGGGCAGCGGATGCAGGGGGTTATCACAGAGCAAACGCGGCTGTCCTGGACGACGCAGGGCCCAGAAAGGAGAGCCAAATGCACTTGACCTAAGAACACACGCCAATGCCAAATGCAACTGCTGGGCCGAGGCCAAGAGGAAGTTTTCTCTGCTTACGTGAGACAGGGGAGAGTCCGCTCCCTGCCAGAAGGTGGGTCCAAGGCCATTGGGGTTTTGGAGGGCCCAGACAAGCTGCCCAAGCCCCCAAGGGCACTGAGCTGAGCAGCCTCACAAATCTAGTTTCTGTGGATAAACTCATGGGTGGCATGACCCTCTGGTGCTTTGAAACTGATGACGCTGATGACCTCAGTAGCTCCTATTCACGGGTCACTTAAGACATAGTAGGCACTGTGCTAAGCAATTATTATTAATTGGGTGCAAATGATATACAGTAAAGAGCCCAGGCTTTAGCCAACAGCTTGATGAACTGGTACATGTGCTTACATCTGTGGAACCAGACCAACCCATGGAACACCCCTTGCTTTATAAGACTCCCTCTAGCCTCCGTGAAGTCATGACCGCCCACCCAAAGCTAACCTCTATCTGACTTTCATCACAGGGACTGGTTTTGCCTGTTTTTAAACTTCAGATTACGGAGCCCCACACAGGAAGTACTCCTGTGTCCGGCTTCTTTCTCTCAACAGCATGTCTGTGAGAATCACCCGTGTTGTTGTATATGGCTGGTCATTCTCTTCCGTGGCTGTGCATCCCAGCATATGAATAAACAACAGCTTATTTACTCAATTCTTTTTATTTTATTTTTCAGCGATGCCACAAGGCTTGTGGGACCCTAGTTCTCCAGTCAGAGATTAAACCCGAGCCCTTGGCAGTGAAAGCACGGAGTCCTAACCTTTGGACTGCCAGGGAATTCCCTATTTACTGGTTTCTACTGCTGACCGGGGCTTCCCTGGTGGTTCACTGGTAAAGAATCTGCCTGCCAATGCAAGACACGTGGGTTCCATCCCTGGGTCAGGAAGATCCCCTGGAGCAGGAAATGGCAACCTGCTCCTGTATTCTTGCCTGGAAAATTCCACGGACAGAGTATCCATGGGCTACAGTCTATGGGGTCACAAAAGACTCCAACGACTAAACGACAACTGCTGACAGATACTAGCGTTGCTACATTTATCAGCAAGTCTCTGAACTCATGTTTTCATTTTTCGTGGGTTATTATCTAGGATTAGAACTGCTGGGATGCAGCGTAAGTATATGTCTGACTTTACAAGAAACGGCTATGTGTTCCATGTGACTGTCCCTTTGCGTATTTCCACCAGCCAATGAAGGGGAGTTTCAGCGTCCCCACACCCTCATCCACACGTGCTATTGTCTTTTGCCTTCTGGTCATTCTAGTGGATGTAAAGGGCACACCCCTGCCTTGTCTATTCCTCACGATGACTCTTTGGAGATGGGTACCATGTGCGGTGGATGAAAGATGGCCACACATTCCTTCCATGAAGAAGAGGGGTCTATGTCCTTTCCCTTTGGATCTGGGTAGGCTATGTGGCTCCTTTGACTAATAAGATACGACAGAAGTGACTCTCTGTCAATTGCCATACCCAAGGCTTCAGAGATGTCTACGTTGTGTTTGTTGGAATGCTGGCTCCGGGAGGCCAGACTGCCATGGTACAAGAAAGCCCGTGTGACCAACGAGTCCCCGGCCACCCAGCCCTCCCAGCTGAGACATCAGACAAGTGAGCGAAGGAGCCACCCTGGATGTCCTCACCCCAGCAGGTGCCACTTGGCTCAGACCAACCGTACCCTCTGTGCCCTGTCTTGGCCCAAGTGATAAACTCATGGTTGTTTCACATTACGAAGTTTTGCGGCAGTCTGATGCTGCCATAGATACTCGGAACCAACCACCATCTCCATTTTACAGAGGAGAAAATCAGGGCACAGAGAGGTGAGTGACCGTGACCACAGCCTCACACTGGGAAGCGTCAGAGCCTGGGGTGATGGCAAGGGGCATTACATCCAAGGTCAGAACAGGTCCTGAGCACACAGTGTGAACGCTGCTTACTCAAGAGTGATCTGGGACAGGCTGGCAGAGGACTTAATACAACAGACTGGAAACTGGACTCTCATTTCCAGTAGCCTGATTTCATCAGAAATGAAGTGTTTCTCTCTGGACTGGCACCGGGGAGCCCAGCCTCTCTGGGACCTCAAACCTGATTGGTATTCACAAAGGCCAAAGCAGGGGACGACGCTCTGTGCTGTGACATCACCTGCCTCCCACAGGTCCCCACTTGTCTC
Source organism: Cervus elaphus (assembly GCF_910594005.1). NCBI lineage: Eukaryota > Metazoa > Chordata > Mammalia > Artiodactyla > Cervidae > Cervus > Cervus elaphus. Next base: position 77,933,397 of record NC_057837.1, on the reverse strand, counting down.
TAGCTTGGATCAGAAGAAAAAAGGAGGTCCCAAGCCAGGGCCACTAGCTGGACAGATCTCTCTCTGTACCGTGGAGTCCACGACACCCCAGCACAGACACACCGGATAAGCTAACCATCAGCTGGTGGGACTGAGAGGATTTCTATAATCTAAATGGCATCAGCGCAGAGCCTCATCGTAGGGACTGCAAAATAAAAAACGCCTCCAAGGGCCACAAAAGCATCATACTAGGTGCGTTCTATTATGACACAGACATGCTCATCTGCATATAAGCACACAGAAATAGTCTTTACTTTCAAAGAAGTGCACTCTTTTCCATTTCTTAAAACACAGGACTCTCTTGCTCTGTTTGATATGTGCCTGCTTTCAGTAGGGCCCGAAGAACAGAGAAATTTTCTCTACCACAGAAGACACACACGCGGGATGGATGCCGCTGGCGGGTGGCAGGGGAGTCGGGGGCTCCCACGGGGACGGTGACAAGCTGTAGACCACGTGTGCTCTCCACAGGGGCTCCGGCTGATGCTGGCCGGGTGAGAGAAAGCACCCAAGGGGTGGGGGGATGCGAGTGGAAGACAGATCGTTGCTTTTCCAAGAGAAGCTGGAAATCCAGATTTTTTTTTTTTTTTTTTGCATGACATTCTATAAATGTCAGCCGCTTAGCCCTCCTTTCTTTTTTCCCAGAAGCATCCAACATGTCTGCAGGCAGGATTGGGCCCACAGGTCATCCTGTGACCTCTGGATTTAAAACCTTTGCATCAATGCATCTCTAGACTTTGAGTTCAGAAAGGACCTTCTCCATGCTGCATGCAACCTTGGGGATCCTGGCAAGATAAACGCAGGCTTTGGGAAGCCTTGACGTTTTTAAGGCTAGTAAAACTAGCCTTATCTGGACCCCTTTCTGTCTATCCAAGCGGGCTTCTGTCCAGAGCTCTCACAAAGAGTGGAGAGTGCGTCTCTCATCACAGGAGGAAGACGGGCTGGGATTTGAGATCAAAGATGTCCCAGGATCGCCTGTCCGTACCACCTTCACAATAACCCTGCCGTGGGGGCCCACATCAGTCCCGCTGCGCCCAGCACACCGCCCCCACAGACCAGTCCCTCTGCCTGGATGCCTGCCACCCCCACCCCCCACTCCCAGCAACTGAATTCTTCTCGTTCCTCTTTCAAACCCCAAATTAATCACCACCTGTTCTGCAAAGCCTCCCCAATTTTCCAGGCAGAATTTAACACCTCTGCTCCTCATATATATATATATTTTAAAGCAAACTGAATCTTGGGATTATGTGCCTGGTTCCTTCTAGAAGCTCTTTCCCTTCACAAAGCCTCCACTCTGCACCTGGTACACACCTCCAGGCCAGCGTTGATGCACAGATCGGTTTCCCCGGTAACCTAGGGGATCAGAGGGGCAGGGGGTGGGGGGAGGGAGACAGATTGGTCTCTCTTTGCGTTCTCAGGCTCTTCAAGGGACCAGTCGGAGAAGGCGCACAATGTTCGGATGAAGAAAGGACTATTCAGGCTGTTCAAAGTCAGTCTCATTACCTGGTTCCCACCTGGACCCACATCTGAACTAAAAACTCGGCTCTCGAGAGAAAAACACACACAGGTCCTTGTGGGAACGTCTGTTGTCTTGTTCACTGCAGTGTCCCTAGGGGCTGGCGCAGCGAGGCGCTCAGATATCCGCTGAACGTCCGGGGATAGAGCTGCACCCATCATGGCGGGCTGCTCTGAGGTGAGACGGGAGGACACGGGAAGCAGGCTCTGCACGGAGCCTGGCAGAGAGTAGATGCTCAGCACACGTGGCTCCCTGTGGTCTCACCGCCGCATCTCCAGACACCCGGGGCCGTTCCACACGGCCGCACCCAGCCGGGGCTCCGGGGCTCCGGGTAGAGGCAGGCCTGTTCCCAACATGGAGCTCAACCCTTTGGGCCTCCAGACAGAAACCACGAACCCTGGCTGCTGGTGCGCCTTTAATAAGCTTGGGAACTTCCAGAAGATTCCATCAGTGCTCCTCAGGGCCCCACATCTATCTGGCAGCAATCCCGGAGACCTCGTCTTCCTGGCCGAGGGCACCATCTTCCCTCCAGCCAGGAGGAGCCGTCCCCACACAACAGGGGAGGAGGCGACAGGGAAGCCAGCAAAGGGTTCAGGAAGGCACTCCATGCCCGACCCCGCCAGGGCCAGGGCCCGGCCGGGAGGCTCCCCCTGGGCCTCCCAGGCCTTCAGCCATTTCCTGGCTGTCTCCACGTTTGCCTGGTGAACGGCGCCGGGCGAGGAAAGTTAAATATAGTCTTAGCATCCCCGCCGGTCGGCGCCCCGCATCGGGGCCGAGAGCGCCACCTGGTGGCCTACTCCCGCCTCCTCCATGGAGCGAAAGCGTCTCGGGGGGAAGGGCGTTAACAAGATGGCCGCCTCAGGGAGCCTTGTGTGGAGAGAGAGAGAGAGGGAGAGAGACAGAGAGAGAGAGAGAGGGTGGCTTCCCCAGGCCGGCCGCTGCCCACGCCTCCTGCTCGCTAAGCCACCACCAAGATGGCTCCCCAGGGAGGCCCAGGAGGGCCCTGAAGCCTGGCCTGGGCCTCGACCCACGCCTCCCAGGCAGGCCCTCACCATGTCAGCCAGCCACTCACCATGTCAGCCAGGCTGCAAAACTCTTCCAGCCTGAGGAGCAACCCCTCGATGGTCTCCTCCACCTCCTTCGCCTGAAAAGAGACAATATCCTGGAGATTAGCAAGTGGTTTCCAGGGAGACAAACGCCCTTCATTTTCTTTTCTTTTTTTTTTTAAAGCAAACTAAATCTTAGGATTATCTGCCCAGTTCCCTCCAGACCTACTTTGCCTTTTCAAAACCTCTCAAGCCTCATTTGAAACCTGGAAGTGCTAGTGGCAGTCTTGACGCCTGTGGACTCCTCTAACCACTCTGGTTAAAGCCACTGTGGACCATCTGCTCTATGCAGTTCTCAAAATAAAGGAGAAAAATAAATACTGGAGATAACAAAGTGCCCCTTAGCACCATCCGTGGTCCAGATAAGGAAACTGAGGCTCCAAGAAGTAAGGGAACCTGCTCAAGGTCACATAGCTAACAATCGTCAGCGCCCACATTCTCAGGTAGGTTTGAGTCCCCAGCCTCAAAGCCTGCTCTTATCAACACCAAAAAATGCCTCCTGAGAAACACCCTGGAGAGAAACAGTGAACTAACTGCAAGAGGCAGAATATAAAGCTGTCCTTGTATGAACACCGAGAAATGTGCATGTTTCAACAGTGGGATTTCACCTCATCTCATTTCAACTGGAGTGACATGTGCGTGCATGCTAAGTCAATTCAGTCATGTCTGACTCTTTGCGACCCCATGGACTGTAGCCCACCAGGCTCCTCTGTCCGTGGGATACTCCAGGCAAGAATACTGGAGTGGGTTGCCATTTCCTTCTCCAGGGGATCTTCCTGACCCAGGGATCCAACCGAGTCTCATTATGTCACCTGCATTGCAGGCGGGTTCTTCACCACTGGAGCCACCTGAATGACATGTACCAACCTGCAGATAGTCAGGGGGTTCGCCAGTGCAGGAGACACCAGAGATGCAAGTGTGATCCCTGGGTCGGGAAGATCCCTTGGAATAGGAAATGGCAACCCTCTCCAGCATTCTTGCCTGGAAAATCCCATAGACAGAGGACCCTGGTGGGCTACAGTCCATGGGGTCACAAAGAGTCAGACATAACTTAGAGACTAAACAACAATACTTACACTAAAAAAGTATTTGTTGTTTACCTGAAATTCATATTTGACGGGGGATCCTGTAGTTTATCTGGAGACCCTACTAATCGTGCTTCTTTAGCCCTGGGGAGTAGGAACTGGAGAATACAGTCTGATATGGGAGCTTTGAATATTTTATGTCATGTGAAGGGTCCAAAACTCAAAAGTTACCAAGACCGTGCAGTAAGGCAAATGAATGAAGCAGGCCTCTGGGGCTTGGAGTGACTCGAGAAGCACTAGCCTAGTTCGAGAGCACCCAGCCATTCAGAGAAATCAGACAACATTAGGCTAGGGTTGCCAGAATCTTCCATTTTTAAGAGAAGCCAGAAATTTTAACTTTATAGAAAATGTCCCAATTTTTAAATAGTGGCACATATTTTTAAAAAAATTATTTTTCCATTTTAATGCTTCGTGGGCCAAGCAAAACAGAACATGAAGAATCTGCTTTAATCACTTGCGTAAAGGAGTAGTTTGAACCCTTTTCCCCCTCAAGCATGTACTATTTTCATGACGAATAAAATACCTGCTTTTTTGTCTTTTTTCCCCCTAACAACCAGGCATCTCAGAAGGAAGTTCGGCTGGAACATGAAGCACTTTCTCTGGCTTACGAGGCCGAACTGTTCTGCTTCAGGGAGGTGTTCTCAGGCGTTTCTGGGCAGGCCTGGCATTGCCCCTTCACCTGCCCTCAGCGCCCACTTGTCCCCAGAGAAATGTTTATACAGTGTAGGAGCTGCCGCCTGCAGCCTAGGCCGTCACTACCACAACCAAATAAACGGCAGTGCAAAAAAACCTCTTTCCGGCTAGAGTATAAATAGTACAGAGCTGCAATTTTAAACTCTGGAGCCTTCGTCTCACAGCTGGGACTATTTCTGTGCCTGACTGGAGGAGGCTTGACAGGGGAAGGGGACCACAGTGGAAGGGGGATTGGAAACACACAGGAAGCTCCCCCTCCCACCCCCCAAAAAGAAGAGCATGGTTTTAAAAAAAATGTCCTTAATGCACTAAGGGAGAAAGAAGGAGCTGAGAGGCCACTGAGCTGGGAGGGGGGAGGTTGGTGGTTCCTTTGGACACAGAGGAAAGCACGAGAGACGGGAGGGGGCACAGATCCGCGATGAAGCACAGTCTAGATGAGTCGTGTCTGTAGCCCACCAGGCTCCTCTGTCCATGGGATTCTCCAGGCAAGAATACTGGAGTGGGTTGCCATTCCCTTCTCCAGGGGATCTTCCCGACCCAGGGGTCAAACCCAGGTCTACTGCATTGCAGGCAGATCCTTTAGTGTCTGAGCCACCAGGGAAACCCCAAGATGATCTACACCCCAGGTCCAAACATGCCTAGGAAGACGGAACCCCGGAGGGACACGAAGGACCCCTGGCTGGGTGACCTCTTCCCAAGACACACGTGCAGTTCTTTGCTCGCAGGAAGAGCTCTGGAACTCTCCAAGCACGTTCAGGAAGGAAGTCAGTCCTGAGTTCTAACCCCATCTTCCCTCTGCCAGCCGTGGGACCTTAACCCAGTGGCTTCCGCTGGGCATCTGGGCTGGCTCACCCGGGACAAGAAGGGCCACGCCCACTTGGCAGGGTTGCTAGGTCCACTTCATGCTGTGGCTAAGTCCTTTAACAGGGTGTGGGCATGCAGTAAGCGTGAATAAACGGTAGCTTTATGGATCTCTCTCACTAGATAATAGAAGAAATGGCAAATCACTACATATGAATTATCTCCTTTGATTCTCACAAAGACTCTCTCCTGCAGGTGCCATAATTTCCCTCTTTCTATGGATTGAGAAGCAGAGGATCAGAGAGCTTAAGTCACCTGCCCAAGGTCACACAGCTAATAAATACAGAAGCCAACATCTGACCTCTCTGACTTCAGAAGTTGGTAAGGACCAAGGTGCTCTCTGGGGAGGGGGAAGCGTGCCCACCTTACAGCTGCCTGTCAACTACAGTCACCCTCACCCCCCACCCCCTCCTGGTACCCAGGGGGTCACAAAGCAGCAGGAGGAGAGTGAAGAAATGATCTGCTGACTGCCTGGTCAGCTAAGGGAGGAACAGGTCCCGAGACATTCCCAACCAACAGGGAAGGATCAGCCACCCCACCGTGCCCCACAAATCATTCAGCAGACAATTTTCTCCCAGAAAGTGGCCCCAGAAGTATGATTCCTGCAGGCTGCAACCCACATGCCTTTTTAACCCAGCCCATAAGCAATATGAATGCCCTCATCATCCTCTGCACCTCCCCGGGCAGAAACTGTCCCACTCTGAGGGGAGGGAAGCAAGTGATTCCTCTTTAAGTGACATTCAGGGCTTGACCGGTGGAGATGGCAGGTAGGCATTTTTTAATACGTGTGAACTATGATTTACTGTCTTCTTCTACACCCCCTGATTTCTCCCAAAGTGCCAAGCCAACTTCCCAGCCGGATGTGCCAAAAACCGAAAAAGGACTGGCCCTGTCCACCAGCGACTGGCACAAGAAAACACAAAAAGATCCTCCACCATCCATGGTCTTCTCCAGCTCAACAAATGGAAACTCCATCATCCAGGTGCTCAGGCCAAACACTTGGGAGGATCCTTGGCTCATCATTCTTTCCCACCCCTCACCCCATCCATCCTCTATGCAAACCCTCTCAGTTCTGCCTTCACAATACATCCCAGATCCAACCACTCCTCACCACCACTCTGGTGCAAGGCACCACTCCCCCTTGACGGGACCATTGCAGTAGGCTGTTACTCACTAGTCCCCTCCTGCCTCTTCTGCTCCCCTTCAATCTGGTCCTCAGAGATTCTGTTAAAACCAAAGCCCTCTTCAGCTCACAATCTTCCACTCTACCATCCTCAGCCACTAGGATGGCCACGGTCACAAAAATGGCAAGTGACAAATGTTGGTGAGGATATGAAGCAACCCTCATCCACTGCTGGTGGGACTGTGAAATTGTGCAGCTGTTTTGGAAACAAGCCTGGTTTGGAGACCAACCTCTAAAGGTTAAACAGTTACCCTATGACTCAGCAATGTACCCAAAAGAACTGAAAACAGACGTTCTTACAGAAAAACTTTTAGATTATTCCTAATAGCCCACAAGTAGAAATAACTTGATGTTCATAAACTGATGGATGGACAAACAAAATGTGACATGTGCATGAGATGGAATACTATTCAGCCATAAAAAAGAATGAAGCTCTAATACATGCTACAATGTTGATAATCCTTGAAAATAATCCTTACATGATTCCTTTTATGTGAAATGTCCAGAGGAGGCAAATCCACAAGACAGAAAGTGTGTTAGTGGTTGTCTCCCCCATGGAATCGGTGCAGGGTGGGGAGGAGCAGGGAATAATTGCTAATGGTTATGAGACTTCTTTTTTGGGTGATGGAAATGTTTTGGAATTAGGTTGTGGTAATGTCTGCACAACATAGGGAATATACTAAAAACCACTGAACTGTATACTCTAAAATGGTAAATTTTATATTGCATGGATTATATCTTAACTTTTACTGTATCTTCCGCCTCAGTCAGCAAACACCTACTGGGGGCCTCCCCAGCCCCACACCATCCCAGCCCTCCACCTCTCTCTGACCTCATCACTGACTGCTCACGCCCCACCAACTATGCCAACCATGTCCTCACCCCAGGGCCTTTGCACTTGCTGTTCCCATCACTGGTAAAGCTTCTCTCACACTTCCTTCCAGCCTTTGCCCATATGATTCTCCTTCGTGAGGCCTTCCCTGGTCTTGTAGCTTTCCTGCCACGCCCCATCCTGCACCAATTTCTCTCTCTCTTTAACCTGCATCACCATTTAACTTACTACATATTTTACTTATTTGTTGTCATCTTCCCTCAACAGAATGAAAGCTCCTGGTGAACAGGGGTTTTCGTTTCACTTACCTTTGTGCCCCTAGGGCCTAAAATAATGCCTGGCACATAGTAGGTACTTGTGTTTCCTAAGACAGCCTTCCAACTCTCTCCATGTCTTTTCGCAATATGGCCTTGCTCCTCTGCCCATGGGGAGGCAGCGTCATTGCTTTCCACCCCTGAACTAGCCTGGGACTTGCTTTGACCAATAAAATGTGGAAGCAACGCACTGCTCCACGTTTGACTTCCGAGACTACAGACCCTGCAGCTTCTGGCTCACCCTCTTGGAAGACGACAGCAGGCAGTTCTGGTCGTCTGAGAGGCCACAGGACGAGAGCAGTCCCGGAGAACGAGCGGCCGTGGAGGAGAACCGAGGCGCCCCAGCTGCCAGCACCAACCGCCCGACACGAGTGCAGTCATGCTGGACCTTTGGCTGCCGCGGACCCCCAGCTGTCTGCAGCCCCGTGGGGCAGCCCACCCAGCGCCAGGGGAGAGAATGGCTCAGAGGAGCCCGCCAACCGCACAATCATGCACTCTAAAGTGGGGGTCGTTTTTATCCACTGAAGTTGGGGGTGGTTTGTTACCTGGCAACCGGTAACCAATACAGTGCTCCATGAATATTTGTTGCAAGAAAGAGAGGAGGGAGGGAAAAAGAGAAAGGCCAGAAGAAGGAGGAAAAGTGCTCTCTTGGAAGAGGGACAGCCTGAGTTCCGCTCTCCCATTCATGCTGTGTGGTCCTAACGATGCCTCTGACCATCCTCATGCCTCAGTTTCCCCATGTGAAAGAGTGTGTGGCGGGGGAACACCTCAGACTTCCTCTGTCTTGAGCAGGAAGCTGAGGAGGGTCTGGTAAGTTCTTTCTCTAGGTTACTCTTGGCATGATGCTCCACCCACACAGGAGAGGGCTGTGACCCACTGGGGTCTCCAAACTCAGAAAGACACGGAAGCCAGGTAGGAAGTGAATGCTAGGGAGAAGAAGCCAAGCTTAAGAAGATATTTTCCTCACATTGCTTATTTCAGTTTCCCACTTTTGACAGAGACTTTTTACTTCTCTCTAAGAAACAGTAGCATCAGCAGGGTAATAAATGGCAGCCGACACTCAGGCAGGAAGACAAAGGGAGGGGTGTAGACTGTGGCCAACAGGCCCCTGACCCCATCTACAGAGGACACCTGCCGCTTGGTTTGAGCGGCTCATTCCAGGTGGGAATGCACCAAACCGGTTTTATTCAAGATGGACAGTGATAGAGGTCTTCCTACACACTCTCCCAATTTGAAAATGTTGAAAACTAACCTAAAAAGTTAAACAAACACTGTGACCGTCAAGCTCCAGGAGACGGTGAAGGACAGGGAAGCCTGGTGCGCTGCGGTCCAGGGCGTCTCAGAGAGTGGGACACGACTGAGCGACCGAACAACAACGGTGGCCAAACAAGCTTCACTGCAAGTGGAATGTGGCCTTCACCCCTCCGGCTTCCCAGTGTCTTTAAAGCACAAACATCTATGAAATGTCCAGAACAGGCCACTCTTCAGAAACAGAAAGTCGGTCAGGGGATTCTTGGTGGTGTGAGAGTGAAGACGGACACGGCTTCTTCTGGGGATGACAAAAGTGTTTTAAATTGATTGTGGCTGATGGCTGTGCAACCTGAATAAACCAAAAGCAGGGAAATTGCCAAAGCCTCTGACCGTGTGGATCACAACACACCGTGGGGAACTCTTAAAGAGGTGGGATAGCAGACCACCTGACCTGCCTCCTGAGAAATGTGTGTGCAGGCCGAGAAGCGACAGTTAGCACTGGACATGGACCAACGGACTGGTTCAAAATTGGGAAAGGAGTACGTCATGGCTGTACATTGTCACCCTGCTTATTTAACTTATATTCAGAGTACATCATGAGAAACACTGGGCTGGATGAAACACAAGTTGGAATCAAGATTGCCGGGAGAAATATCAATAACCTCAGATACAAAGATAATACCACCCTTATGGCAGAAAGCGAAGAGAAACTAAAGAGCCTCTTGATAAAAGTGAAAGAGGAGAGTGAAAAAGCTAGCTTAAAAGTCAACATTCAGAAAACTAAGATCATGGCATCCAGTCCCATCACCTCATGGCAAATAGATGGGGAAACAATGGAAACAGTGACAGACTTTATTTTTTGGGCTCCAAGATCACTGCAGATGGTGACTGCAGCCATGAAATTAAGATGCTTGCTCCCTGGAAGAAAAGCTATGACCAACCTAGACAGCATATTAAAAAGCAGAGATTACTTTGCCGAAAAAAGTCCATCTAGTCAAAGCTATGGTTTTTCCAGTGGTCATGTATGAATGTTAGAGTTGTACTATAAAGAAAGCTGAGTGCCAAAGAATTGATGCTTTTGAACTGTGGTGTTGGAGAAGACTCTTCAGAGTCCCTTGGGCTGCAAGGAGATCCAACCAGTCCATCCTAAAAGATAGCAGTCCTGAATATTCATTGGAAGGACTGATGCTGAAGGTCCAATACTTTGGCCACATGATGCGAAGAGCTGACTCATTGGAAAAGACCCTGATGCTGGGAAAGATTGAGGGCGGGAGGAGAAGGGGACAAGAGAGGATGAGATGGTTGGATGGCATCACCAACTTGACAGACGTGAGTTTGAGCAAGCTCCAGGAGTTGGTGAAGGACAGGGAGGCCTGGCGTGCTACAGTCCATGGGGTCACAAAGAGTCGGACAGGACTGAGCAACTGAACTGAACGCAACTGTATACTTTAAATGGTGGACTGAACGTTATGTGAATTATATCACAATAACACTGCTTACACACACACACACACACACACACACTCTCTCTCTCTCTGGAGAATCCTTCTAGAAAACACAAGGTCTGCTCAGGCCAGAAACAAGGTCACTGAAGATCTACACCTTTTGTCACAACATTTTTAGAAAAGCCAGACATTAGGATTTTTATGTGAAAACTCCACTTTTTTTAGAGTTGGCGTCTACTTAGCATTTTACAAATCAGATCACTGGGCCAACCATAGGACACCCACGTGCCGCCAGATCAAGTTTGGGGGGTGGGGTGGGTTCAGCTTTTGCTTAACACTTGGTGCTTTGGCCTGCCCTTGCTCCTCTCTCCCCCAGCCAGCCTGGGCCAGGGTCCATGAGTGCAGGATGGGGGTGAAAATGAACCCCGCCCAAGGACTGTGAGGCCTGCCCACACCCAGGGCAGGCAAATTAAGAATGCCTCCTCTTCTCCAAAAGCACTCATGGTGGCCCCTTCAGACGGCAGCTTCAGACCTTTACCTTCAGTAAAGGCCTTTAGCAGAAGCAGCCTCGTCTCTGGGCACAAGATGAACGGGCTGGATTGATGTCAGAAAGATCCTGGAAGCCGGGGCAAGCCACAAATGAAGGCCTGGAAAGAGCAAAGGAAGGAAATGTCCTTCCTTGCGCTGGAATCTCAAACCCAGAGGGGCCTGGCCCATCAGATGATAATCCCCTTCCCAAAGAGGAGACGCGGGAACTCCTTCCTCCCAGCCCCCCAAAGCAGCCCAAGAAAGCGTTCCCATCCCCAAGGGACCCTTGACCTTGAGGTCTAAATGTCCAAAAGGGCTGACTATTCTTGCCCTGACCCTGACAAGAAGGTTAATTTGGCAACAGCAACTAAAAAAAAAAATTTTTTAATATTTATTTATTGATCTTTGGCTGCATTGGGTCTCAGGTGCCCCACAGCATGTAGGATCTTAGCTCCCTAACCAGAAATCCAACCCAAGCACCCTGCGTCGGAAGGCAGACTCCCCCACACTGGACCACCAAGGAAGTCCCCCTTAAATTTTAAAAGCAGGTATCTTTGGACCCTGTAATTCCCCCGCGAGGTGTTTATCCTCCAGACATATTTGCACAAATACAGAATGATGTAGGTACAGAGATACTCATTGTAATACTTTGTGATGGCAAAAGGAGAGGAACGGATACCTAAATTACCATTCAGACAGACGAGGAGATTGTTTGGCAGCTGGAAACAATTGGCCAGCTCGCCGTGCACTCACGTGTAAAGCTGAGACACAGGAGTGAAGAAAGCAGGATGCCGATGGGGGCGGCGGGGGGCCGGGACGGGGGCGGGGCCGCAGGCCGACGGGCAGGGCGGGGCCTCACGCGTCGCTCCGTGGTCACAGGGACCTTTGGGTTCGTACCATGCGCACACAGTGTTTATTTTTAAACAAAACCGATTTAAAGAGAATCAACTCCCAGCTTCCCTAGTGGCTCAGTGGTAAAGAATTCACCTGCCAGTGCAGGTGTAAAGTGAAAGTCGCTCAGTCCTGTCTGACTCTTTGCGACTATATGGAATTCTCCAGGCCAGAATATCGGAGTGGATAGCCTTTCCCTTCTCTAGGGGATCTTCCCAACCCAGGGGTCGAACCCAGGTCTTCTGCTTTTCAGGCGGATTCTTTACCAGCTGAGCCACCAGGGAAGCCTGATCCAGGAAGATCCCACATGCCGAAGAGCAACGAAGCCCGCGTGCCCCAACTACCGAGCCCGTGCTCTGGAGTCTGGGAGCCCCAACTAATGAAACCCACGCACCCCAGAACCCGTGATCTGCAACAGAGAAGCCGCCGCAACGAGAAGCCCGCACACCACAACCCGAGAAGGGCCCCCGCTCGCCACAAGCAGAGAAAAGCCTGAGCGGCAACGACGACCCAGCACAGCCAAAAATAAACAAAATTATTTAAAAATCAAATCAACTCCAATCCACTTAGAGGAACCCACAGGCCAAATGTCCACCACATTTGCCCCAAGGAATCAATTCAGATCCTGAAACAGTTTAAGAGAACCAGGGCTCATGTGGACCATGCAAGGAGCAACTGTTTTGCAAACCAAAAACTGGGATCTACGGTTGGCCTCCTGTACACAGATAGAGAAAGTTAACCCTGGACTTCCAGGCCTCCAGGAGGTCATGCTAGTGAGAACTCACCATCTTCTGCGCAAGTGGAGGCTGAAATCGCCCTCCTGCAAACACGGAGTAGAATTATCAGTGCGTGTCCTGGCCCCTCTCCCACCAGTTCGGGGAGCCCTGCGGGTGGGCGTGCCTCCCTTGCACTCTTACTTCCCAGCACCCGGTTCGGAGTCCACACCCAGTACCTGTTCCGGAAACACCTACAGAATGAATAAATGGATAATCACAGCTAATGCTGCCCATCACTTACTGTGGGCCAGACTCCGAGCCAAGCATCGCCCGGGCATCACCTCCCCCAACCCCACAGCTCGGGAGGAAGGGCGGAGGGGGTGCAGGGCCGACATCCAAACCCAGGCCCTGTGGCTCTGGAGCTGACCTCCCACCTCGCAGCCTGACCAGGGCAGGGGCGCAGGTGGGGTCAGTGCGGGGCACACAGCTGCAAAGGATGCTGGTTCAATTGATACATGAGGAGTCAGTAGCCGGTGGTGTAGACACGGCAGCAGGCAGGATCGAAGGGTTTTCTGCCCTCTGCAAGGGGTGGGGAGACAGCACTCCGGGCCTGCGGCAGGTCCCGCTTGCAGGGAGGCAAGTCGTGAGCTACCCACCAGCTTGACCATCAGGATCTCCGGAGAGGGCTTACAAGTCCAGATCCCCAGGCCTGGGGTGCCTCCTGGGTGCCCCCAACAGTCAGCAGCCACGGGGACTTTCCAACAGACAAATCAGTCTTGGTCATCCCGGGCTTTTCAATTCTGCTGGAAAGCTTTGGGCATTCCAGTGCCCAGGAGGTGCCCACACCAATGAAATGAGGGTATTGGGGGTGGGGGAGGGAGGCAGCAGTTCTTCTCGTCGTTGATGGAGGTCACAGATGAGGCCAATGTGAGGTGAAGTTGGGGACCACGCCCTACCCCAGTGCTCACAGCTTGGCCATACTCCCCCACCCCCCAGAGATGGATCTATCTTCATCTCTTATTTATATAGATGCATGAGATAAGTGTTTTTTGCCCTCAAAGTTTTTATTTACACCACACACACCTCTGGGCATCTTCTTTTCTCCCCTGGCTCCAGAATGGTGTGTTCAGAGCGGACTCCTGCTGCAACCGTGAGCCGCCCCCTGTGCAGAAGCATCCCTACGTGACCAGCCTGCGCGGGTGGACACCAGGGCTGCTTCCCACCTTTGGGGAACCTGTTTCCAAGCTTCTTGACCAATGCTGAGAGTCAGCAGACTGGGAGCATTTAGCCACGGTTCCAAGGTGACCCACCCCCAAAGCCCAGATGTCCTGTGATAAGAGACTGTTCAGAGTTGGGAATGGGTCCTTCCGCTGCTGGGCGGTTCTGCCCCGGGGAAAACACGAACTTTCTTCTGAGAAACACTGCCCTTCTCCAAGCGCCCACTGTGGCCTTGACTCACACACCCCTGAAAGCTCTGATTCAGGGAGCCCGGCCGGTTCAGCCCACGTCACCTGGACATCCACACTGGTGGTCCCCCTGCGGCTGCGCCAGCCCCTCCAACTCCTTCCGGCACTGCACTAAATCCACGGGTCTGATCCTGTCTTTCTCCTGCTCACACCCAGCTCGGCCCTGCTCACAGCTTCCATCCATGACCCTCTATAATCAAATTCCAGGCTCCTCCCTTTGACTCCAGGCCCTGGTCTGGCCCTGCCCACTCTCTCCTTGATCACTGAGGTCCACCCACGCGGGCACCTCCTGGGTCATCATCTTTCCTTGCTTCTAGCACACGATGCCAGGTCTCTGCCTGACGTTCCTTCCAGTCCTCCCTGTGTGTCTCCATCACAGCCCCCAGGTGTCTCCCCTGGGGCATATACCACTGTTCGCTAACTGTAGGATCGTTCCTAGCCGGCTCATCTCCTGTGCTTGAGAGCAGGCGCTGCGTCTACCTTGCTGGCCTCTCCCCTGTGCCCGGCACACTGTCTGGCCGATAGCAAGTCCACCATAAGGATCAGAGGAATAAACTAACCCAGAACTGTATCTCAAGACACAGTAGACTCAGTAAACTGTGCCCTGGAACCCACCCACAGGGTTCTAATCTGAACATCCAAAATTTGAAAGAGGAAAGGGGACCAGTAGGTCAAAAGAATAAGACATGTGCCAGGGCTCCCAGAGGCACATGGTGTCTGCAGGTTGGACACAATAGTCTTTGCTTCCACAAAGAAATGGTCTCTTCTACATTTTGTCTTGAGACCCAGGGGCATTTGGGTCTAACTCATGTCTTCCTATTCAGTCCAGACTCCTGGTTTGGAGAAACAGTTTCCTCTCCTCTCATCATGACTAGGAACGTCACAGGTTCAAGCACAAAGGTAAGCGGTAACTGATACCAGCTTCAGTAGAGGGAAACAATAAGAAGGGGTGAGGACCGTGGCACACGGGGGACCACGACTAGGAAACAGGGACCGTGGATTTCCAGACTGTCCATTATTTTAAACAAACAAGAAACTCAGATTTTTTTTTTTCATGAAAATTCTCCATTTAAGAACCCCTATGTGAAAAAAGAATTAAACAACAGCAACAAAAAAGAACCCCTACGTGAAGTGAACCAATCATATCGGAGTTCTGGATTCAGCCCCTGGGCCACCAGTTTGCAGCCCGGGACCTCATCCATGGGTTAACTCTCCCCTCTCATCTCTGCTCACTCAGGCAGAGCAAGTGTGAGCAAGTGAAGTCCTTTACTTCCTTCCAGGCAGGCCATGAACCCCATCTGTGGGCCAAACCTGTCCTGCATCCCAGCACAGGAACCAAATGGAACTCTGAGTCTTGTCAGGAACTCCCCCCTGGGTGGGTATCAGGACTCAGCCATCCAGGAGGGCCCCCAAGAGGCAAACATCTCTTTCTCTCCCTGCCATCTTGAAGCAGCTTCTGGAGACCCTGCCTGAAAGTTCCCCCAAAAGAGGAAGTGCAAATCAGAAAGAGAGAGAAAGTAAAGCACAAAAAAGTTGGTTGGAGAGAAAAACCCAAAGGCCCTGCAAAGAGTGAAATGCTCCCTGGTCAACTGGTCAACACACAGCCCTTCAGTGGCTCCTCCATCCAGGGAGGCAGTGCAAAGTCCTCTTTCTGGTCCTCTCACTGGCTCCACCCTGCCCTCACTGCCCACCCTTCTACCTGCTGCTCTTCTCCCCTCATGATTACCCTGCTTCATCCCACCCCAGGGCCTTTGCAAGTTCTGTTTCCTCTGCCTGGGACATTTTTCTCCTCCCTCTCAGCCCGGTCAACTCCTATTCATGCTTCAGAGCTCAGCCTAAACTGACGTCGCCTCAGGGAAGCCCTCCCTGATCACTCCCAGACAAAGTGGGGGTCCCTCTGCTACTCGGCCTCCTGGATGTCTGTGCTCCCTCTTCCCTGCACATTCCTCAGGGGTTTGGAGAGGCTGTCCCCACCCAAGTCTCCCAGACACTCTCTACCACATCACCCAAGCTGCATTCTCCACGGCATTCATCACAGCGCAGAGGTTTGGTGTGTTACACGTTTACTGTCTGAGAGTGGGGCCATGAGCATGGGGGACCCTTGTGTGGGTTCTAACAGCAGGGGTTCGAGATGTTGAAGGACCCACCTCCCTAGGAACTCCAGGACACCCCCAGGACTAGAGTCTGGGACTCCGACCGCGCCATTTAAAAGCCCAAAGTGGCCCGAGGACGTGGGCTGCTACAGGAGGCTCCAGGCACCCAGGCCTGATCCCAAACCAGGCCTCCCTTTTCCAGCTCATTTGCCCATCTCTGCAGACAGCTGCAGCACGGGGAACTGCTAATGAATTAAGCTTTAAGTAGACACTGCAAGTGACTCCACCCGGGCAGTTTTTGCTTCTTTTGGTAAATAAACTTCAGCAAGAGCTCGAAGTGCCTTTATTGCCGCATGGAGCTACGGGGAGTTCGGCTCTTCATTACAGCCCTTACAAATGAGCATGAGCCAGCTCGCGTCTGAGTTAGAGAGAGCCCCGAGTGAGCAAATGAAATGAATGCATGCAGATTCTCCTGGAGGCTGTCCCCAATCAGACAAAATGAGGCTGAGCCCTTGGGCACAATGACATCTTGCTGCTGAGAGTAAGGCGGAGAAAGAACAAGAAAGACGCACAGGTTACTTAAATCCTTAAGCAGGTACGCAGCCTAAATGCCCACGCCTGGGGGTGTGGTTCAGAAATTACCGGACATCCACAGGACGCCGCGTATTTGGTGAGGGCCTCAGGTTTCACAGTTATGAAGTTGATATAGCAACATCCTAGCCACTGGGTCACTGCCAGGATGCGATGGCATAGTCCATGAACAGAGTGCAGCAAGCTGCTGGAACATAGCAAATGCTCAGAAAATAGGAGGGATTATTATGTAATGGTAGTCATGTATGGAGGGGAGAGCTGGACCGTAAAGAAGGCTGAGTGCCAAAGAATTGATGTTTTCGAACTGTGATGCTGGAGAAGACCCTTGAGAGTCTCTTGGACAGCAAGGAGATCAAACCAGTCAATACTAAAGGAAATCAACCCTGAATACTACTTGGAAGGACTGATGCTGAAGCTCCAATACTATGGCCACCCGATGCAAGCAGTCGACTCACTGGAAAAGACCCTGATGCTGGGAGAACTAAAGACAGACAGAAAAGAGGGCAACAGAGGATGGGATGGTTGGATGGCATCACTGACTCAATGGACATGAGTTTGAGCAAACTCTGGGAGATGGTGAGGGACAGGGAGGCCCGAGGTGCTGCAGTCTATGGGGTCACAAAGAGTTGGACATGACTTGCCAATTGAACAACAACATCATGGCAGGACACTAGGAAGCTGAAGAAGGATGAAGACCTACACTCTTCAACATGGAAGCCACCAGCCTCTTATGACTGTTGAAAGTGAAAGATGCTCAGCCGTGTCCAACTCTTTGCGACACCATGGATTATACAGTCCATGGAATTCTCCAGGCCAGAGTACTAGAGTGGGTAGCCTTTCCCTTCTCCAGGGGATCTTCCCAACCCAGGGATCGAACCCAGGTCTCCCGCATTTCAGGTGGATTCTTTACCAGCTGAGCCACAAGGGAAGCCCCTCACGACTACTAAATGCTTAAAATGTGGCTGGTCCACACCTAGGTGTGTTGTAAGCTTAATATTCCAAGCCTGGTTTTGAAAACTTTGTCCAAAGAAGAGAATGTAAAAATCTCATTGAATTCTTTTTACATTGATGACATGCTGAAAGGACATTTTGGATAGGTATGTTAAGTACACTGAAACTTGTACATCTTAATCTTATAGCACTGTATGTCAATTAGATCTCAATAAACCTGGAAAAAAACATATTGACAATTTCACCTGTTTCTTTCCCCTTTTTATATGGCTCCTAGAATATTTAAAATGTTAAAAAATTAAAATTATTGGCTCATATTTGGCTCAAATTATATTTCTATTGGACAGTTCTTACATTCTGACATGGAAATACGTCCATATTATTTTTTAAATTGAGATAGAATTCATATGCCATAAAATTTAACCTTTTAAAGTGTACAATTCTGTGGTTTTCACTGAATTCACAAAGTTGTGCAACCATTAGCAGTAATTCCAGAATATTCTCATCACCCTGAAAGAAGCCTTGTTCCTTACCATTAAGTCACTTCCTACTTGTCCATGCTATTTTGAATAACGAAAAGCAAGTTGCAGAAAAGTATTCTGGTATCAAGCGGCTTTTTTGTAAAAACTAATTATGTATAATTGTTAGTATACATCCCCACCTACATTTGTAAATGCATTTTTAATATGCTTGGCATGATGTACACCAAACTGTGGGAGATGGTTATCTCTGGGAACCAGAACTGGAGTGAGAGAGAAAGAAGGTGCTTCCTCTTTATTTTAAATACTTGCGTACCACTTCTGAGATTTTAAAAGAGAATGGGTTGACTTTCTGGCCCTAAATAACTCCGGGTGAACTTGGGTAAATAACTTTTTCGTGGCACTGTCAACATACTGGCTTCAGGTGGAAGATAAAGAATCCAGCGCTAGATCTACTTTTTATTCTGTGCTTTTAAAACAGCAAGAACAGCCAGAGATGAGGAATTTTCCCTCCTAGCAACAGAAGCGGACCGAGGCCGGGTGCATCCTCACAGACGCAGCCTGCCTGCCTCCTGCGGGAATCTGGCGTCAGCTCAGAGCCGAGCAGGCCGAACGCGCGGGCAGAGGCGGGACCGGGGCTCGGCCTCCCCGAGAGCCCGGGTTTGCAAAGGACATCAGCTCTGAGCGCGCCTCCCTCTGGCATCCCGGCGGATGCCGGTGGTGGGGAGTCGGAGAGAGGGGGTGATCAGGTAAGGATGGGAGGCGAGTCTGGGCCCCCGAGAGCCGTGTTGGCTGGAGGACGGAGCGGGAGGGACCTGACGCGCATCACTGGGTGACCCTGGGAAGCCACCACGCCGCCGAGAAGAGTCCCGGAGCCGCCCGTGCGTCCCCGGAGCCCCAGCGCCAGGTACGAGAGAAAGCTGCGGGGAAGCCGAGGGTCCGGGCCCAGCGCTCAGGGGTCCCCCACCCCCATTCGTCCACTCGCCCCTGGGGCGCGCGGGTCCTGGACCCCGCAACCACGAGACCCGCCTCCCCCACTTCCAGCCGCGTCCCCTACCTCGGCCCCTGGCTCGGGGGTCAGGAAGACCGCGAGCTCGCGCGCCCCGCCGCGCACGGGCTCCGGCCGATCGGCGTCCAGGAGCAGCATCACTAGAGCGGCAGGGTCCGGCTGGCGGAGGCTGCCCGGGTGCCCGACGCCGAGTCCCGGACTCGGAGCCCCGCCCCCGGTCCGCTGCACGCCCCGCGGCCCGCCTGGCGGAGGCGGGGCCGGTGCGCGCCGAGCGGAGCGCCGGGCCGAGTGGGCAGCGCCGCCCAGTGGTGCGCCGCGCTCCCTGCGCCCGGCCCCCGCCACCACCTGGCAAACCAGAGTCTCAAACCCGCCTTCAGATGGCGATCACCGAGGGCTCCTTTAAAACACCCCAAGTCCAGGCCACACACAGTCTCTAGGGTTGGAACCTGGGCATCTGCATGGTTTCATGCTCGCCAGGTGAGTCTAACACACCGCTGAGTTTGAGAAGCTTGGCTGCAGACTACCCCGTTGCATTGAAATCCGGTGGAGCAGCGGGTCCTAGCTCCCACAGCACTTTAGAGTGGCCCGGGGAGTTTGTTGAAGGAAGAAGGGGACAACAGAGGATGAGACGGCTGGAGGGCATCACCGATTCCATGGACACGAGTTTGAGCAAGCTCTGGGAGTTGGTGATGGACAGGGAAGCCCGGCAGGCTGCATTCCAGGGGTCGCAGAGAGTCAGACACGACTGAGCGACTGAACTGAACTGGGGAGTTTCTAAAAGCCCGTAAGTCAGACCTCACCCCAGGCCTATTCAGCCAGAATCTCTGGAGGTGGCGCTTGGGCATCGGTAGTTTGTAAAGCTCCCCGGGTGGTTCCAGCGTGCATTCAGGATAGAGAACAGCTAACTTAGAGGAGCCTTTCTTTAAAGATCACCCCTCCCCCATCACCCCGCCCACCAGGCCTCTCCTTGGACAGCAGCTTGTTTGCGCCTGGCTGACAGTCCTAACAGTTAGGGAAGCTGGATGTAGCGATCCTCTTCTTCCCGGGGTCAGATTTTAAAATAAACTCCACAGGGACTCCTTAAGCGCACTAAATTTGACCCCCACCCCCTAAGAGGCTAGTCTAAACTCCTCCGAGGCTGAAGAAGGCAGGGTCCAAAGCAATGCTATCATTCTTCAGTCGCTCAGTCGTGTCCGACTCCAACCCGGGGGACTGCAGCACACCAGGCCTCCCTGTCTGTCACCAACTCCCGGAGTTTACTCAAACTCATGTCCATTGAGTCGGTGATGCCATCCAACCATCTCATCCACTGTCCTCCCCTTCTCCTCCTGCCTTCAATCTTTCCCAGCATCAGGGTCTTTTCCAATGAGTCAGTTCTTCGCATCAGTTGGCCAAAGTATTGGAGTTTCAGCTTCAACATCAGCCCTTCCAATGAACACCCAAGACTGATCTCCTTTAGGATGGACTGGTTGGATCTCCTTGCAGTCCAAGGGACTCTTCAAGAGTCTTCTCCAACACCACAGTTCGGAAGCATCTAGTCTTCAGCGCTCAGCCTTCTTTATGATCCAACTGTCACATCCATACATGACTACTGGAAAAACCATAGCTTTGACTAGACGGACCTGCTAGTGAGTCAAGTTTTTAAATAATGTAATGAGGTATCTGGAGGTCTAGCAGTCTAATTTTTCCCATGCTTATTTTTCTTTAAAGTGTTATATTGGTTTTTTAAAAATCGGGCTCGGCTTAAGGCTAGAAATAAGTATACGGGACTCCCCTTATCCCCATCCTGTTAAATCTGAGTTTGTATTTTATCCGACAAGCTTAGGTAGGGGGGCATGAGCACATGCTTGGTGTGTCTTTTGGGTAATCCATCTTCCCCCTTCTACAGCTGTCCACTGCATCGCGGCCCAAATATCCAGGCTTTCGGGCCAGAGGAATATTCTGGAAAATTCTTGGCTAAGACTTGGGCCTCAGGTGCTAAGGAAGAGGATTTCACAGAAACTCACTGAACCTGCACTTGGACATTCATTACTGTCCCGAAGCGTCTGATGCCCAGAGCTCTTCTGCATCACACAAGACAGCCAGGAGCCCAGCTCTGACCCTCACCCCTGCGGAGGGACCCGGGCTCCCCTCGGAAAAACCCAGAAACGGCTTCAGATTAGCCAAACAAGCCTAAGCGCAGCAAACTTCCCCTGATGGAGGAATCTCAAAACCATAATGCTAAGAAAAAGAGAAGGAAGGGGGGTGGGGGGAAGCAAGTCGCAGAAGGCTCTGTAGGGCACGCTGCCATTAACATAAAGTTTTTAAAACACGCGAAACCGCACTATATATTGTTTATGGATACAGACATATGGAGTAAAAGTATAAGGCTGTGCACGGGGGTGCGGCGCCACATTCAGGAAACTGGTTACTTTGGGGTGGCGGAAAGGAAACTGGGGAGGGGTTTCAATTATGTATTCGTAGTGTTCTATTTCTTCCGCTGATGCTTGTTACAGTATTTAAACTTTTAAGATGCCCAATATGACTCATTGGAGGGGGGGAAAAAATAGAAAAACCAAGACCCTAGAGTGTTAGCTCAAAACGCTGCTTACCCCGACCCGCTTTTCCTGGAGACGGGGTGTGGGGGGAAGAGATCTTCGCTCCGTACAAGCGTCAAGGGGATTCCTACCCTGGGCCAAGTTGGCTAGCCAACAGTCATTTTGCTTCCAGTCTTTTTTTTTTCCCCTCCTAAATAAATGATGCATTAGAAACATTTTGCTTAAAATGCAGCTGCCCGGAGCCCCACCCCAGCTTTCGGAGTCGGAGTCTTTGGGGAGAAGGGGCGCTGGGCGGGGGCCCTCTGGAAAGCTCTGTGGTGGTCCGTGATGCACGCAGGACACCAGGATAGCCCAGGGTGTGTCGGCGGGCTCAGGAGCTCCCGCGGGGGGCCAAATGAATGATCTGAAACAAAGAAGACAAATACAAACAAGTCTCTCCGGCCCCCCGGAGGCGCTCGGGGCGACCCCGGAGCCGGCGGCGCGCCCGCGGCCTGGAATGCAGCCCGCCGGGCCGCACCCTGCCCGAACCAGTCTGAACCAGCTGCGGGGACGGGGGCGCGGCGGGGCCGCGAGCTCCCCCTGGCGCCCGAGCCGCGCTCCGAGCCACCCCGGCCTCCTGCCCGCCCGGCTCGCGGGGCCCGGCCCCTGGCTGCCTCCCCGCCGGGACAGCGGGCGCCCTGCCCGCCGGGCCCGCGACCCCCGAGAGCGCGCCGCAGCCGCCCCCGGGCTGGGCCCCGAGGCCCCCCAGCCTCCCACCCCCCACCCCATCTGGCTTCACCTCCAGCTGCAAAATGGTTGCCTGTCGGTGTCTTTTCAAGGTGACCTCTGTCCGCTCAGGCCTCAGGCACCCGAAGTTCTAGATGAGCATGGTTGCCAGACAGCTGCGCGTTGGAAACTCCTGGAGACTTCCGGAAAAATACTGATGCCCAGATCTCTCCCCAGAGACTGGGGTTTAATCGTGCAGGGGACCCTGGCCTAGGTTGGGGAGGTTGGAAGGATTCCCCCAGGTGATTATATCTGTGCGGCTCCAACGCTGGTTATCTCTGTGGCCCGTTTCTAAGGTCCGCTGGCCTCACTGAGAATGTGAAAGCTTCCCGGGGGCCAGACTGTGTTTTAAACTCCAAACATAGATGCTTGCCTTGAAATCTCCTCCGCACCCTGGGAGACAGGGCTACTCTGCTGATACCCATTTTTGAGATGAAGAAACTGAGACCCGGAGAAGTTAAATCACTTGTCAGGGATTATAATTAGCTCCGAAGAATTGATTGCTTTCCAATTGTGCTGGAGAAGACTCTTGAGAGTCCCTTGGATAGCAAGCAGGTTAAACCAGTCAATCATAAAGAACATCAACCCCGAATATGCATTGGAAGGACTAAAGCTGAAGCTCCAATACTTTGGGCCCCTGTTGCAAAGAGGCGACTCCCTGGAAAAGACTCTGATTCGGGAAAGATTGAAGGCAAAAGAAGGAGGCTGCCAAGGAGAGGATGAGATGGTTAGATAGCATCACTGACTCAGTGGACATGAATTTGAGCAATCTCTAGGAGATGAGGGACGGGGAAGCCTGGCATGCTGCAGTCCATGGGGTCACAAAGAGTTGGACACGATTTAGCGATTGAACAACAACACAACATATTGATGATTAGTAAATGGAGGAACCCAAGTCCTTACCTGCTATTCCCATCCTGCCTCCTACAGGGTGACCCTGCTGTTGGTCCTGGTGCTGCTACCTCAGCCCAGCCTGGCCTGCTGGGAAGGTGGGCAGCTGCCCTGCCCCTGTGCCAGACCCCCCCCCCCCCCGCCTTTTTCACTGCCCTCCTAAAGCACCAGCGGGCAATGGCTTCCTGCTCTCAGTTCCCCAAGTGAACTTCAGGTTCAGCAGTGCAGTTCAGACCCGCCCCCAGCCCTCCCTTGCCACTGTGTCTACTGCTTTTCTCTCTGAACCCTGAGATGGCAGTGGGAGCCGGCAGAGCAGAGCTAGGACTGGCATGAGGCAAGAGAGACCCCTGGAGGCCAGACTGTTTAGGGGCCTCCTGGTCAGGAGCAGCCCCCAGGAGCAAGGGTCTCCTTTTGGGGTGTGCTTGTCCTGGGCATCCCTCCTGCCTCACCTGGGTGCTGGCCCTGCCGTGGAGCCTGACCCTATGGGCTGAATGTGTGTGTCCCCACTTCATACATTGGAACCCTAACCCCAAGGTGATGGTCTTGGGAGGTGGGGACTTGGGGAGGTGGTTAGATCACGAGGGTGGAGCCCTTCCCTGCTGTAGCGCGCTGACAGAGGTGAGCCAGGAGGACCAGGCTGGGGCATCTAGTCCATAGGGAGATCTGCACCGCACTGCCTCCACATGGTTGACGCCAAGATGCGGGAGCCCTGGAGGGATGTGTATATGTATATATATACACACACATGTACATATGAGAAGTGAAAGTGTTAGTTGCTCAGTCCTGTCCGACTTTTTGTGACCCCAAGGACTGTATAGCCCACCAGGTTCCTTTGTCCATGGAATTCTCCAGGCAAGAATACTGGAATGCGTAGCCATTCTCTTCTCCAGGGCATCTTCCTGGGGGTCGAACCAGGGATTGAACCTGCGACTCCCACATTGCAGGTAGATTCTTCACCCTCTAAGCCACCAGGGAAGCCTCACATAAGCATGTGTGTGTGTATACACACACACACACACACACACACACACAATAAGAAAAGAAAAAAAAGAAAATTAAAGAGACCCCAAGAGCGCTCCCCTGCCCCTGCTGCTGTGTGAGGACATGCGGAGAGGTCAGCAGCCTGCAACCTGGAAGCAGGCCTTCACCAGAACCTGACCCTGCTGGCACCCCGATCTTGAGCTTACAGCCTCCTGATCTGTGAGAAATAAATGTCTGCTGTTTATAAGCCATGCAGGCTAAGGTGTTTTGATATCAGTTCAGTTCAGTCGCTCAGTCGTGTCCGACTCTTTGTGACCCCATGAACCGCAGCACACCAGGCCTCCCTGTCCATCACCAACTCCTGGAGTCCACCCAAACCCAAGTACATGGAGTCAGTGATGCCATCCAACCATCTCATCCTCTGTCATCCCCTTCTCCTTCTGCCCCCAATCCCTCCCAGCATCAGGGTCTTTTCCAATGAGTCAGCTCTTTGCATCAGGTGGCCAAAGTATCGGAGTTTCAGCTTCAACATCGGTCCTTCCAATGAACACCCAAGACTGATTTCCTTTAGGATGGACTGGTTGGATTTCCTTGCAGTCCAAGGGACTCTCAAGGGTTTTCTCCAACACCACAGTTCAAAAGCATCAGTTCTTCGGCACTCAGCTTTCTTTATAGTCCAATTGTCACATCCATACATGACTACTGGAAAAACCATAGCCTTGACTAGACGGACCTTTGTTGGCAAAGTAATGTCTCTGCTTTTTAATATGCTGTCTAGGTTGATAATAACTTTCCTTCCAAGGAGTAAGCGTCTTTGTTTTGTTATAGCATCGCCCAAACAAAGACATTCACAGGTGTGTTAGAAATGCACATCACTGTGCTTAAATGCTCAACAAACTGTGGAAAATTCTTGAAGAGCTAGGAATACCAGACCACCTTACTTGCCTCCTGAGAAATTTGTATGCAGGTCAAGAAGTAACAATTAGAACTGGACATGGAACAATGGACTGATTCAAAATTGGGAAAGGAGTACATCAAGGCTGTATATTGTCCCCTGCTCATTTAACTTCTGTGAAGAGTACATCATGTGAAATGCCAGGCTAGATGAAGCATAAGCTAGAATGAAGATTGCCAGGAGAAATATCAATAACCTCAGATATGCAGATGACATCACCCTTATGGCAGAAAGTGAAGAAGAACTAAAGAGGCTCTTGATGAAAGTGAAAGAGGAGAGTGAAAAAGCTGGCTTAAAAGTCAACATTCAGAAACTAAGATCATGGCATCGGGTCCCATCACTTCATGGCAAATAGATGGGGAAACAATGGAAACAGTGACAGACTTTATTTTGGGGGCTCCCAAATCACTGCAGATGGTGACTGCAGCCATGACATTAAAAGACGCTTGCTCCTTGGAAGAAAAGCTATGACCACCCTAGACAGCATATTAAAAAGCAAAGACGTTACTTTGCCGATAAAAATCTATCTAGTCAAAGCTATGGTTTTGCCAATAGTCATTATGGATGTGAGAGTTGGACTATAAAGTTGAGCACTGAAGAACTGATGATTTTGAACTGTGGTGTTGGAGAAGACTCTTGAGAGTCCCTTGGACTGCAAGGAGATCAAACTAGTTCATCCTGAAGGAAATCAGTCCCGAATATTCATTGGAAGGACTGATGCTGAAGCTGAAACTCCAATACTTTGGCCACCTGATGTGAAGAGCTGACTCATTTGAAAAGACCCTGATGCTGGGAAAGATTGAAGGCAGGAGGAGAAGGGGACGACAGAGGATGAGATGGTTGGATGGCATCACTGACTCAACAAACACAAGTCTGAGCAAGCTCCAGTAGTTGGTGATGGACAGGGAAGCCTGGCGTGCTGCAGTCCATGGGGTCGCAGAGAGTCGGACACGACTGAGTGACTGAACTGAACTGTGCTTAAATGTCTGTATCTTTCAACGTGGTGCCCTTTGACAGTCCACACAGACATTGAACTGTGGCTTCTGTCAATAATAAAGGAAAGATTAGGAAACCATGGACCCGCACTGGGAGAGGGCAGTTAATGGGATGCCCTAGTTGGCACACTCTTCCTCACTTGGCCTCAGTCTCTCCCTGACCTCTCGGTCCATGAAGGTGTCTGGGTACTGGCCCCGGGGTCCCCTGAACACGCCCCACGTCTGCTGGGCTCCGCATCAGAGCCCGTGTGTCTGTGTTGGAGGCCTCAGCTGCCCTGGGGCTCACCACCCTCCCTGCCTTTCTGCCTAGTCTTCAAGGCCTTTCTTCCATGGCCAGTTTTCCGACCCCCAAACAGACGGGCCCTTTAAGCTTAGCTTCTGCTACCTTGTACCTTCTGCCAAGTTGCAGGGCCACCGTCAGACGGAAGCTCCCGATCCCGCGCCCGCGGCGGCCGTGTGGGGGGCTCACCCTAGCAGTCTAGTGGCTGCCTTTGCACACACAGGTCAGTCCTCAGTAAACACGCTTCTCTAGAATTTGAAGTCGCTCTCCTGCTTAGTGTCTCTGCCTCCCCACCAGCAAAATGATTTAGAACACAACCCCTCTTGAGAGCAGCGCAGTGAAAAGCCAGGCTCTAAAAGCATTTTTTCGAACACAGTTTTGAAATGATCTCTCTATAGTAATAGGAGACAGCACATCCCATTCTTTCTCTGTAAAAGAAAGCTTCTACTTCTCCCCAGGAATTTGATCCGTTTTCACTGTGGCTTTTCTTTCCGCAGCAGAGCTACACAAAGGGTCTTGTAGCTTTGGAGGCAAGAGGCCAAGGGGAAGGTTCACAGTGCTCCCTAAGCGTCGTTTGGCTTTCTGGCTAGCACTGCCTGTTTCCTGGGAAGTGAGAGGAGAATCACGGGTTTAGAGAAAAGAGGAGCTTCCCCCCCCCACCCCACTCCAGCTACTGAAATATGAGGCTTCCCTGGTGGCTCAGTGGTTAAAAAAAAAAAAGGAAATTACAAGAGCCCTGCAGGAGAGCAGGGTTCGATCCCTGGGTCGTGAAGATCCTCTGGAGAAGGAAATGGCAACCCATTCCAGTATTCTTGCCTGGGAAATCCCATGGACAGAGGAGCTTGGTCGTTGCAGTCTATGGGGTCACAAAGAGTCATACACGATTTAACAACTGAACAAGTTACTGAAATGTGGGTCTCAGGCTGTTTGCTCTGCTTCCGTCTAAACAGACGCTGGAGGGAAGATGCTGCCAAGAGAAGTGTGAAGGGACAGGACTCGGGTGACCCAGGATGAGCTTAGGGCCTTCTGTAAATTCTCCTGCTGGCCAGAGGCCGAACTGGGTATTACAGGCCCACCATTCCTAATGCAAAACCCTTGGGGCCAGCGGGTTTCAGAATCAGAACTCCTGGGTTTTGGAGGGAGGAAGCACCCTGTTATCAAGCTTTGTATTTCTCAGCGAAATGTGTCAACATTCACCTTCCATGAGTGAATTGGAGGTCTTAAATAAGTCTCATGCCAGTTCGGCTCAGGTTTTGCTGGTCATCGCATTTCTGCTGGCCTGATGGAGCAAAAACCAAGTGGTTTTGTTCCCTGGATTTTAAAAGTACCAAAAAAAGGAATTGTGGACTTGATTTTCTGTTTTGCAGCCTGGAAAACTGAGGCTCAGGAAACTGGCCCAGGCCCGTGCATGTAACTAAGTGGAGTTGGGTTTCAAGCCCATGGCTCTTCCTCTTGGATCACGTTGAGATGGATCTGAAGTTAGAAAAGGAAGTGCCCTGGTAAAACAATATTCGTCAGGCTATTTGGGACCTGGGAGTGTATTTGTTTTCCTGCTTTAGGAACCTGTGTCTCTTTTCACTAGGGTTCAAAGGCCCTGAGCTGTCCCTGGCGTAACATGGACAGCGTTGTCTACACAGCAGGCTCTCGGTAAATGAGATTCTGCTCTGTATGAAGCCTGCAGGCAGACCAGCAGTGGACAATAAGCCAAGAGGGGCCTCTGGCTGTAACAGTGAAGTTTAGCAAAGAATAAAGAAGAAGCATTTGCTTTTTTGAACTACAGAATGCAGTGCAAAGAGTGAGAAGTGGACAGTCTTCTGGCTCCTGGAGGGCCCCTGCCAGGTTCAGAGTGAACCTCTGGGAGGAAGCCAGGCACAGTGACTAACAGCACAGGCTCTAGAGTCAAGTGGTCTGAGCTCCAGCCACCAAAAGCTGGTGGTCTTGGTGGAGTTGCTTAACTTCTCTCTGCCTGAATTTCCTCATCAATAAAGTGGCATGATACAACTTCATGGTATTGCTGACGTGATTCAATGAGACAATCTATGTCAACTGCTTTAAGCACTGGCTGGCATAGAGTAAGTGCTCAATAAATGCTACATTATAAGTGGAATATCGACAAACTAGAGTGTTTTCCAGGGAGGACAGAGAAGATGGCCAGATAGGTAACACAGCTAGTGGTGGCAAGGTTTTGGTCACCAAGAACGCATTGAAAAAATGTCTGTTCAGGCAAGGGCTTCCCGGTAGTTCAGTGGTAAAGAATGTACCTGCAGTGCAGGAGACCCAGGTTTGATCCCTGGTCAGGAAGATCCTACAGAAGGAAAATCCCATGGACAGAGGAGCCTGGTGGGTTTCCAAAGAGTCAGACATGACTTAGCAACTAAACAACAATAACAACTGTTGAGACAAACCGGTCACGTATGGATGTGAGAGTTGGACTATAAAGAAGGCTGAGCGCCAAAGAATTGATGCTTTTGAACTGTGGTGTTGGAGAAGACTCTTGAGAGTCCCTTGGACTGCAAGGAGATCCAACCAGTCCATCCTAAAGGAGATCAGTCTTGGGTGTTCATTGGAAGGACTGATGTTGAAGCTGAAACTCCAATACTTTGGCCACCTGATGTGAAGAGCTGACTCATTGGAAAAGAGCCTGATGCTGGGAAAGATTGAGGGCAGGAGGAGAAGGGGACGACAGAGGATGAGATGGTTGGATGGCATCACCAACTCAATGGACATGGGTTTGGGTAGACTCCAGGAGTTGGTGATGGACAGGGAGACCTGGCGTGCTGTGGTTCATGGGTTCGCAATGAGTCGGACATGACTGAGCGACTGAACTGAACTGAACAAAAGTCACTTTATGACCGATTTGATGTTCATGGGACTTCCCAGGTGGCACTAGTAGTAAAGAACTTGCCTGCC
The DNA here is from genome assembly GCF_910594005.1 of Cervus elaphus. Taxonomy (NCBI): domain Eukaryota; kingdom Metazoa; phylum Chordata; class Mammalia; order Artiodactyla; family Cervidae; genus Cervus; species Cervus elaphus. The sequence continues at coordinate 77,904,037 of NC_057837.1, read as the reverse complement.
AATGCAGGAGATGTAAGAGACCTGGGTTCGATCCCTGGGTTGGGAAAATGCCCTGGAGGAGGTAATGGCAACCTACTCCAGTATTCTTCCCTGGAGAATTCCATAGAGAGAGGAGCCTTGTGGCCTGCTGTCCATTGGGTCATCACTTCATGGCAAATAAATGGGGAAACAATTGAAACAGTGACAGACTTTATTTTTGGGGCTCCAAAACCACTGCAGATGGTGACTACAGCCCTGAAATTAAAAGACGCTTGCTCCTTGGAAGAAAAGCTTTGATAAACCTAGACAGCATATTAAAAAGCAGAGATATTACTTTGCGACAGTGGTCTTGGTTTTTCCAGTAGTCATGTATGGATGTGAAAGTTGGACCATGAAGAATTGATGCTTTTGAACCGTGGTGTTGGAGAAGACTCTTGAGAGTCCCTTGGTTTGCAAGGAGATCAAACCAGTCAATCCTAAAGGAAATCTGTCCTGAATATTCATTGGAAGTTCTGATGTTAAAGCTCCACCTGATATGAAGAACTGACTCATTAAAAAAGACCCTGATGTTGGGAAAGATTGAAGGCAGGAGGAGAAGGGGATGACAGAAGATGAGATGGTTCGATGGCATAACCGATTCAATGGACATGAGTTTGAGCAAGCTCCAGGAGTTGATGATGGATAGGGAGGCCTGGCGTGCTGCAGTCCATGGGGTTGCAAAGAATCGGATACAACTGAGTAACTGAACTGAACCAAACTGATGTTCATGTGATGGTCATGTGACTCTATGACATGTGATGGCAGTTTGAAGGGGCTGGAGCTGTTTTGCCTGGAGAAAGTTTGGATTATCTAAAGGAAGATTGCCAGGAAGGGTCAAGGAATTCTATGGGGCTCCTGAGAAAAGAACGACTGAGCCAGGAACATGAAAATTCAGAGAAGTCCCACCTGCCTGGCTATGCAGGCTGCTCATTGCAAAACTCCAGGACACCATTCACATAGACAGTATGCATGGCACCCCCTGGACTTGTGGAATTCCAGCCCACTGGTGGACCACACATCATCCCCATGTATGGGCGGAACCAGAGGAGATAGTGGGATAGCCTTCCCGTGATGAGGTTACTGGTTAGTTGACTTGCTAAGGAAGTAAGTGAAAATCACTCAGTCGTGTCCGACTCTTTGTGACCCCATGGACTGTAGCCCTCCAGGCTCCTCTGTCCATGGGATTTCCCAGGTAAGAGGACTGGAGTGGGTTGCGCTTTCCTTCTCCAGAGGAATGGACCTGGGTCTTTGGCATTGCAGGCAGATTCTTTGCCATCTGAGCCATCAGGGAAGCCCTAATCTTTAAGCTGACTTGGTAGTTAATCAAAAAGGAACTTACCTTGGGTGGACCTCACCTAATCAGAGGCGCCCTTAAAGAGGCTTTAGAGGTCAGAGCTAGAAGGACTGGAAGGGAGGCATTCTCCCGCTGGCCTGGAGGAAAGCGAGCCGCCAAGCTGTGCTCCACCGGCTGGGGGCCACGGGGCAGGAAAGGCTGGTGCCTCGAGTCCAGGGCCTCAGTCCTACAGATGCAGAAGATGAATATTCTCCCCACAAGTGACCTGAATGTGCTTGACATTGGACGTGGACTCGAGCCTCAGACGGCCCCAGTCGGCACCTTCACTGTAGCCTGAGACTGAGCCGGAATCCAGGATCCTGTACCTAGGCTTCTGACCCCTAGGAACTCAGATGACAAATGTGTGTTGTTTTTAAGCCTCTGAGTTTGTGGGAATGTGTTACACAGCAAAGGGAAACACATACAAAGGTATTACTAAAGGGAAGACAATTTCATCTCGAAGTGAGGGGAAAGTTTCTGAAGTTGAGTTGTATGTGAATCGACAGATGGGGTCCAGGAGTGGTGAACCCCACCCCTTGGGGGCAATTCAAGCAGAGCTGGGCACCACCTCCCAGGTTGTACTCCAGCACTCAGGGACGGTATAGATGGGGTTTCTGCTCTGGTTGAAATTCACCTCTAGATTACTGCTTCCTAAGCTTGAATGTATCAAGTGAATGATACATCACCTGGGGATTTTGGTAAAATGCAGGTTCTGATTCAGCCAATCTGTCCAATGACTTGGAACCACTATTCCTCAAGGAATGCGAATTAGAAGCCAGAAGAATTTCTTTTTTTCTTTTTAAAAAAATGTTTTTGGCCATGCCATACAGCATGTGGGATCTTAGTTCCCCAAACCAGGCTTCAAAAAGTGAATGGGGATTAAATGCAATGTTGTATCCTGGACTAGATCCTGGAACAGAAAGGAGATATTATTGGAAAAATGGTGAAATTCAAATAAAGTCTGAAGTTCAGTGAGTAGTAATGTCCTGGTATAGACTGAACAGTTGATCCTCTTCACCTTTGCCAAGTTCATATATTGAAGCTCTAACCCCTAGTGTGGGTGTATCTGAGATGGGGCCTCTAAGGAAATAACCGAGGCTAAATAAGCTCATACGGGTGTGGCCCTGGTCCTGTAAGGTCTGTGCCTTTAGGTCTTTATGAGAAGACATGCCCGTGAACTCGATGCCCCTCTCGCCCAGAGGAGAGGCCACGTGAGGGCGTAGAGAATAGGCAGCCCTCTCCTGAAGTAAACCGTGCCAGCACCTTGGTCTTGGGCTTCCAGACTCCACCACTGTGAGCAAACATGTTTCTGTTGTTTAAGCCACCCAGACTGTGCTATTTTGTTCTGGCAACCTCAGCAGATGAAGACACGTACCGATGTCAATTTCTAGTTTCGACAAATGTACCGTGGTGGTGTAACATGTTCGCATCAGAGGGAGCCGGGTGATGCTCTACTATCCGTGCAAGCTTCCTGTAAACCTAAAATAACTCCAAAATTAAAAGTTTGTCTTTAGAAAAAAGGATGGAGATAAAGTGAATGGGGAAGATTTTTATCTAGTGATGTGGGAAGGTTACCAAAATACATTAAAGGAGAGAAGCAAAGGGTGGAATATGCTATTTTTATATAATAAGAAGAGGAGACATAATGTATTTTCATGCTGTGTGGTTTATGTTAAAAAATCTATGGAGAGATAAGCAAGAAACAAATCATAAGTGTTACTTGAGGGAAGGGAATGACAGTTGGTAAACTGGGAACCAAAAGGTGAAAGTGTTTTTACCGTGTACTTCTTTAAAGCAAAAAAGAAATTTATTGGAAGGATCTCTGGGACCTCACAGAACTGAGAAGAAAGCTGAAGCATCGGGCGTGAAAGATGTGCAAGACTGAATATGTCAGGCCGCTGAGAGCGTAGCCGAGGGTCAGGCCACGGGAGCGGCATGAACAGGAAACCTCCCGGTCCTGCTGCTGTCGCTGAAAACATCTCCAAGTGTGTCAGGTTCTCTGGGTCACCGGGTCAAGCTTCAGGTGCCAGGGGAGGGCATCCAGTTGGCTAAACTTAAAACATCCCCACAGCCAGGGAGGAGGACAGAGAAGACATCCTCTTTTTAGCTTTTAATTTTTTTTATTGGAGAGTAGTGAACTGTGGTGTTGGAGAAGACTCTTGAGAGTCCCTTGAACTGTAAGGAGATCCAGCAAGTCCATCCTAAAGGAGATCAGTCCTGAATATTCATTGGAAGGACTGATGCTGAGGCTGAAGCTCCAATACTTTGGCCACCTGATGCAAAGAACTGACTCATTGGAAAAGATCCTGATGCTGGGAAAGGTGGAAGGCAGGAGGAGAAGGGACGACAGAGGAGATGGTTGGATGGCATCACCGACTCGATGGACATGGGTTTGGGTGGACTCCGGGAGTTGGTGATGGACAGGGAGGCCTGGCTTGCTGCGGTTCATGGAGTCACAGAGAGTCGGACACGAGTGAGCGACTGAACTGAACTGAGTGTCCTTCCATCCACTTCATGGGTGACTCATTTCAAGTAGCAGAAGTGTTCCTATGCCAGATTATCCTCCTCCATTTTGGAATAGTAGACCAGTTTCCACTTGGTAATGAGGATCATCTATGCCAGCAAACACCGCAGTTCCTTCCTTTGCCTGTTGTTCCAGAGGTATGAGGAATCTGAAGGTTTTTGTTTTTTGCTGTTGTTTTCATAACCGAATACTTGTTTATTGATTTGTTTTTGGCTGCACTAGGTCCTCACTGCTGCGGGCGGGCTTTCTGCTGCTGGGTGAGCAGGGCTGCTCTCTAGCCGGGGTACACGCCTCTTTCTGCGGCGGCGTCTCTTGTAGCACGGCCCAGGCTCTGGAGCGGGTGGCCCGTGGTTGCGGCTCCCGGGGCCTGGAGCGCAGGTCCGAGGCCGTGATGCAGGGGTGTAGCTGCTGTGTGGCGGGCGGGGCCTTCTCGGATCAGGGCTGGAACTTGTGCCCCCTGCATCGGCAGGTGGATTCTTACTGAGCCACCAGGGAAGCCCCGAATCTGAAGTTCTCGAGAGGCAGCTCTAACTCCCAGTTCAGTGGAATCAGGGTTGTATTAGCCCGTAATGCTGGGGGGTCTCCTGCAGAGGCTGGGTGGGGAGGCACAGCTGGGGCTCGCTGCGTGGACAGATGCGGGCAGCGGCAGCTCTGGGCAGTTCTCACTGGTAGGAGCCCTTTGGAGGCCGCCGTTTTCTTTAGACCATGTACTTTTAAAAACTTTTTTTGGTTGTTTGAGTCATGTGAATTTATTTTCCATCCGAATAACTGATTTTGTAAAAAGTAAATACTTGAAGAGGAAGAAGAAGATTTGCTCTGTAGACACTAAAATGTATTTTGAAGCTTCAATAATCAAAACAGCATGACGCGGCCCCAAAGAAGACAGAGTAACAAGTCAGTGATTTGGCCAAAACAAACCCAAAGACATCTAAGAAATCAGCAAATGATAAAAGTGGAATTACAGTTCAGTGAAAAGCAGCGCCTTATTCAATACATTATGTGAGAATAATCCATGAAGCATTTAACAAAAACCCTCAGATCTTTACTTTTGCCTGATGGCCAGATAATTATCAGATGGATTAAATATTTAAATGTAAGAGCAGTCATAGAAGAATAGAACTTAGGATAAAAGTTGGGTAAACATTTATATAATTTGTGAGGGAAACTACTAGAGAAATGAATAAAGGATTTTACCATGGAAAATAATAAATTCCTACAGGATAAATACAAAAGCCGATGATAAACATGCTGCTACTGTTGAGTCCTAAGTCGTGTCAGACTCTTTGTGACCCCATGGACTGCAGCCTGCCAGGCTCCTCTGTCCATGGAATTCTCCAGCAAGATTACTGGAGTGGGTTGCCATGCCCTTCTCCAGGGATTCTTCCCGACCCAGGGATCGAATCTGCGTCTCCTGCTTGGCAGGCGATTCTTACTATGATAAACATAGTAAGGGGCAAATGACTCATTAGGAAAAAATGATGACCAAAATGTTGACTTCCTTAATCTATAAAACATGTTAAGGAAAGACCAATAACTCACTTTTAATTTTTTTTAATATTTTCATTTATTTATTCAGTTGCACTGGGTCTTAGTCGTGGCACGCAAGATCTTTAGTTAGAGCTCTTATTTGCAGCATGTGGGTTCTTCTTTCCCCAACCAGGGATCAAACCTAGGTCTCCTGCACTAGGAGCATGGAGTCTTATCCTACCCTACCTAGGCTACCAAAAAACTCCCTGACACTCGGTTTTATGTTTTGTAAATGACCCAAATAGAGAAGCTAATAGAAGAAGAAATACCAGTAAACAATTTTTTAAAAGTCCTTCAGATTAATAGCCAAAGATATTCAAAGTAAAATAAAGACATGCTTTTCCCCCAAACTAAGTTAGGAAGAGCATAAAAGTAATAAATCCGGTGTTTTGGAGTGGGAAACAACTCACGCATATCTCTGGTGAGGATGTAAATTAGAACAACCTTTCCAGAAGGAAATTGGATATATTCAGGAAGCAATGCCCCCCGCCTCCAAAAAAAATGCATATGTGTTGATCTAATGATTCCTCTTCTAGAAATCTCACCTAAGGAACTAATTGAACGAAGAATAAAAAGATGTATTTACAAAGCTGTTTACCACAGCACTGTTTATAATTGTGAAAAAATAGAAGCAGCAAATGATAGGGAATTGGTTTTATAAAATGAGAATTCATCGATATAATGAAGAACGAGGAGGCCATTATAAATGATGCAGAGCTGTATTGACAGGACAAAGACATTCACAATATATTGTCCTCTGAAGAAAGCAAACTGCAGAATAATTTATATGTATGTAACATCCTATTTCTATCAAAACACACATTAGGTAATAAGTATATATTGATGTGCATATGTACCGAAAAACTTGAGTGGTTATTTCTGAATAGTGCTTTTTTAGGGAGGAGGGGCAGATTTTTTTTTTTTTTTAATATATGCTTTTTTTCCCTAAAATTTCTTCTGAAGTCATGTATTACTTCACTGGACACACAGCTTCCTTAGCCAGTCTTGCGTATGTAATTTCATTCCCTGATGACTCAGACAGTAAAGAATCCATCTGCAATGCAGGAGACCTGGGTTCGATCCCTGGGTTGGGAAGATCCCCTGGAGCAGGGAATGGCTACCCACTCCGGTATTCTTGACTGGAGAATCCCAGGGTCAGAGGAGCCTGGAGGGCTACAGTCCATCGGGTCACAGAGTCGGACACAACTGAGCTACTAAGTACACATAAGAGGCAGTTATATATGCAAATATATTTTTGTCTTTCCCAGATTGTCTCTCAAGCTCTGAGTAAGCTGAGTAAGACCCAGAAATAATATTAAAAAAAAAAAAAAACAAAACACTTTGCCTCCAGTGTTGGTTTTTGTTATTGATAAAAAGAACATCTAGGAATGAGTATTTCAACAACAACAACAAAGAATAAAAACAATTAGCCTTAGGAAGAAAAGAGTAAAAATAAGCCTAATGTCAGTTTGCCAAGGAGACATGGCAGTTCTGAGAAGTCCTAACTGAGAGCAAACTGTTCGGCTGGAAAGAAGCAACAACTCAGGAATAAATTATGCATGGCCACTGTTAAATATTTTATCCATCCTTAACCATTATTTGTCTTTGCAAGGCTAAAAGAGGAGAGGGGAAGAAAACACCCCAGTCCGATCGTAAGCATTATCAGTCTTGTCATCTTTCCTCCCTCCTAGAAGTCTTCAACATTCAAGCATAAACCCTGCAAAAGAGGAAAAACGCTAACCATGAGTAAAACAAGCAGTTGGCAGGCTGAACTTGAACTTCACGACTTGATTATGAGACGTCAAGGTGACCTCACCTTCTGTCTCCAGTTTTGCATCCTTCAAAATCATGAGCATTTTGCTCTGCTAAACGTGCTGTTTTAAAAAGCAACATTTACGGATTTTTGGTGACATCCAGGCAGAGGGGTTTTGTGTTCGCCTGGCATTCACGCAGCATGGGGACAGGACATCAGGGGTATCTGAGGCGCTGTCAGAAGCTGATGTAGCCCATTCAGCCCTTTGCCATTTGGCCGGCTTCCCGGCCGCTCGGCCTCCTCTCCTGGCTCTCTCCCTTCCCTGGTTATGTCCTCTCCCTCCCTGGTCGGCTTGGCTGATGGAGGCACATGCCAGCCCCACTGGGCACGGGCCCTGGGAGCACCAGCCAAGGCCCCGTGGTGGCCAGATCGCTAGAAGAACCCGCATGGGCGGCAACGGAACTGTGACGATTGATTGTATTGCAAAGGTTTTACTCTTGGTTTCCACAGGGGACTGAACAATGATTACAATGGCCATTTCGGGGTGAGATTTGTTGGAAGTTATTTTTCAAGTATTGCCTAGCATTTTCTGGGCTTCCCCGGTGGCGCAGATGGTAAAGAATTACCCTGCCAATGCAGGAGACCCAGGTTTGATCCCTGGCTTGGGAAGATCCCCTGGAGAAGGGAACGGCAACCCACTCCAGTATGCTTGCCTGGAGAATTCCGTGGACAGAGGAGCCTGGTGGGCTACAGTCCATGGGGTCACAAGGAGTCGGACATGACTGAGCAACTAATATTTCCACTTCTGACATTTTGTATGGCATTTTGTGCCAGAAGTACACATTATGTACATGTTACTGATTTTTCAATTTTATTTCTTTAGGGCCTCATCAGGTGGCATGCAAGATCTTAGTTCCCTAACCCAACCAGGGATCAAACCTGTGCCCCTTGCAGTGGAAATGCAGTCTTATCTCCTGGACTCCCAGGGAAGTCCCTTTTTATCTTTTTTTTTTTTTTGAAGTATGTTAATGTTAATTCCACATTCCAGCTGAGTAGATTTGTGTGTGTGCGCACTCAGTTTAAATGCATGTACTCAGTTTAAAAATCAACTAGTTAAAACTGTGTGTGTGTGTCTGACAGACTGGCTCGGTTTGTCTCAAGTCTGAAGTCAAGGGGAGATTCTGTCAGCAACCAAGGACTTCTGTTCAGCCCTGAATGGTGGGTTTTCCTTTAATTCCAGGCCTTTCCCCTGTACCTGTGCTCCTAAGTGTATGGTTATGTCACCCCACGACTGTCCAGTTGGTTAATATGTTGTGCAGTGCTCAATATGTTGCACCATTAAAGCTGTTAGTCCATTTTATCTTCATTTCGAATATCTGAACATAAAGCTAGCATCTACTTGAATCCCTGGTGAGATTTAAATGCTAATAAAACAGTATACTTACCCTTCAGCCCCCAAAAGTTATCTGTAGGTGTGTTTTTAAACCAAGAATCCTTTCCCACAATTTCCTGCTTTACCAGATAGAGGTTCACGCAGATGAAGTCTACATTCTTGGTCAGATACCCGGGTGGATTGTTCCTCCTGAGAGTGACTGATTGGAGCTTCCTTCTGATTCCAGATGACTCTGGGGTGAGTCACTGATCCAGGCCCGCGGTTCCCATGCTCTCACCATCACGGCATTGTCCGAAGGCCCACGTTCTAAAGCCCTCCTCTTCAAGGTCCCTTTCCCCGTGCTCGGCAGGTAACATTTCACCAAGTTAATGATTTCGTTTCTGAGTCACTCAGCATACAGAGTTTTACCTGAGTCACCCCGGGCACATACCTGAGACAGCAGCTGCAGGCTTCTGGGAAATGTTGGGGAAAACCTGATCCGCAACTGACTACCCACCACAGATTTAAAGCTAGCACAGGACTGGGAGGCTGGGAACAGGACTCTTATGTTCCATAATAGCAGCACCTTGTTCTTTCATCCGAGTGGAACCTGCTCCAGGCCCATGTGGAACAATGCCGTGAATGCTCTTTGCTTGTCGTTTCAGGCATTGCCAGGGGATGGGATGGGAAAGGAATGCTGTACTGATACCATCTGTGGGTGGGACTGTTCATCAGATTCTAGCCTTTTTTGTCTTCCCTTTTGCTGGATAGCCCGACACAAAAATCCAGCCCAGAGTTTTCCAAAGCTTGTTTCTGCACGCCTCTAATGATTTCTGTGGGGAGTTACTATACTTGATCAACACTGCAATTCTGGAAAGTCAGATTATACTAATTTAAGGAAGTGGGATCGCTTGCCCAGGGGGCTGGAGACCGAAGCTTGCTTTTGCCAAGTTAAGAGCACGGTATATGCCAGATGAGAAAATGAAGGTTTCTGTACATCTTTATGAATTTTAGAAGTGTTTATAAGCTGTGTTCCCTAAAGCAGTTCTGCTAAGAGTGATACAGATGGACTTCAGAACTTTTCAGACTGCACCTGGGGAGAGCTTGTTAAAATGTAGACTCCGGCCCCCCCAGCAGAGAGTCTGTTCCGCAGAACAGAGGTGGGGCCTGAGTGTGGGCATCTCTAACCTGCATCCAAGTGATGCTGGAGCTGCTGTCTGGGGACCACGCTGTGGAGTCACACGGTTGGAGGACCGCTTTGGGCCAGTCACTGAATCCCTCTGGGCCTCAGCCATCTCCCTGAGGATGGACGGAACAGCCGACATTCAGTGACGGCTTATTAATCCCTGGGCACTGTCCTCAACCCTCTGTACACACTACCTCATTCAGCCCTCAGGAGATGGTTTCATAGTGAAGGAATGAGAGCCGTCGATGGTCTACCGTTCTGAGCTTCTGAGCCGGCACTGGCAAAAGGGCAGCCTGCAGGCCATCTGGGGCCGGCTGGTCTGTGTGGTCTGTCTCACGAGTTGTTTTAAAAATCAGGATGTCTCATGGGACATTCTGGATTTCTGATATCTTCTTTTTAAAAATATCTATTTTTATTTATCCGACCGTGCTGGGTCTTAGTTGCTGCATGCAGGATCTTCAGTTGCTGCATGTGGGATCTAGTTCCCTGACCAGGGATCAAACCTGGGTCCCCTGCATTGGGAGCATGCAGTCTTTGCCACTGGACCGCAAGGGAAGTCCGTCTGATATCTCCTTAAGTTTGAAGAGCTGGCAACAGTGGGCGCATCCGTGCCCAAGTGGTAACGTGGTAACAACGCAGTGGTGTGTCTATGTGTCTGTGTCTAAAGGGAGACTCTGGTTTACCAGCCCCACTCACCCTACCCCACTGCAGCCCCTTGGGCATCCCATTTACCCACTGCTCTAAGACCACGGTTCTCTCATTCATATTTCAAAAGCAGTAAACTTTGGACTTTCTGCCATTTCTTTCCTTTCTCCTGCTGTGGCGTGTGCCTTGCAGGATCTTAGTTCCCTGAGCAAGGATGGAACCCAGGGTCCCAACAGGGAGAGTCCTGAGTCCTAACCCCCGCACTTCCAGGAGCCCCGAAGCCCCTCTGCCGTGTCAGACCGAAGCTCCTATTGGGTTCATGTGCTCCATACACTAGGTTTGTATCCGATTTAGTTATGGTAAATATAGTCCAAATAAACAATAATACCTGAAAACAAAAAAAACCAAATGCTGTCAATATCATGAGATTTAAACCTTTCTTTCACATTCAGAACACACCATTAGACCCCCAAATTTCATTTCTGCTTTTACCGTTTTCCTTGGAGAGGGCTGCTGTCTGTCCCCATGTACCTTTTGCACAGCAGCTGATGCTTTTAACTCTCTCCTTTATGAGAAATGTGCCCCCAAACACCCGTAAGCAAAGCGGCCAGTGACGCACCGTGCTCACTGTCCTTTCACGGGGTCCTGTCATGACTTCCCTGGTGGCTCAGACGGGGAAGAATCCGCCTGCGGTGCAGGAGACCTGAGTTCCATCCCTGGGTCGGAAGATCCCCTGGAGAAGGGAATGGCAACCCATCCCAGCATTCTTGCCTGGAGAATCCCATGCCCAGAGGAGCCTGGTGGGCTACAGGGCATGGGGTTGCAAAGAGTCGGACACGACTGAGTGACTAACACTCTTCTTTCCTGAGGTGACAGAACCCTGGTTCCCTGACTATTTGAGGGACCGCCGCTCACCGACCCAGCCCAGGCGTGGGTCTGGAACTGGATGGGGCCACGGAGAGTGGGCTTTGAGGGCTCGGCTGCCATTAGCGGGGAGCGGAGGCTCCCTTCGGGGTGGGTAGTTAATGGCAGAAGGTATGCTAGCGTTGCGGCAGAACATTTTTGTCACCACAAAGGGGTTGTTTGCCTGAGAAAATAGCAAACAGGAAAGCAAAGCCAGAAACAGAGATTCAAATAAGGCATCTATACGCCAGTAAAAATTAATTTAAAAAGGAAAAAAAAAAGGAGATTCTAGCCTGTGTTGTAAAACACGGCAGCCACTCGCTCCATGTGGCTACTTTAAATAAATTAATTAAAACTACACAGAGTTAAGGGCTTCCCAGGTGGCACTAGTGGTGAAGAAGCAGCCTGCCAATGCAGGAGGCTTTGAGACGTGGGTTTGATCCCTGGGTGGGGAAGATCCCCTGGGGGACGGCATAGCAACCCACTCCAGTATTCTTGCCTGGAGAATCCCATGGACAGAGGAGCCTGGTGGGCTACATTCCGCGAGCAGAGTTGGACACGACTTAAGTGACTTGGCACGCATGCACATCGTTAAACATTCAGTTTCTCGGTTGCACCAGTCACATCTCAGACACCTGTGGCTTAGTGACTCCCGTTTGGATCAAGCAAATAGAGGCCCTTCCCCTCACTGTATGAGGTTCTCCCAGCCGCACTGTTAACATCTGTGCTGAAGTTCTAGCCCTGACTGGTCAGCTCTGTGAACCAATACATCATTTTTTTAGTGAAGCAATTGGAGCTGGGTTAACGGTATTCATAATCCGAAGACTCCAAAGGCGGGAGTCTCCAGTTAGCTCTCTGGAGAACATGACCGCAGGATTTCAGTTTTACTGGGGTGGTTTCTTTCCACCCAGGTCAGTGCCAGAAAAAATAGTCACTGGGTCCACAAATGTACTTAAACAAATGGCACTCAGGAACATCCGTGCCATTTCACCATTTTTCTATTGTTTCCCCAATTAGAAAACAATGAAGAACGTAGATTGAATGGATCTGAAAACAGATGACTTTCCTAAGTCCCGGTTGGTGTTTATCAGCGTAAGAGTAATTAGAATAATGGAAACACACAAGAAGTTTTGAAAGTGTTTCAACATCAACAATATTGAAATAAAATGACATGATGTGCCTCCTGACATGGTAATATGAGGATATAACATCGCATTCATAGTATTCTTGCCAAATACTTGAATCTAATTACGAGGAAACAGACAAACCCGAATTGAGGGACCGTCTACAAAACAATCTGTCTCTACTCTTTAAATAACATCAGAAAGCTGATCAACTGTTTCAGACTAAAGGAGACCAGAAATGTGACGTGTGAATGCAACGCCTGGTTCCTGGTTAGATGCTGGATGGAGGGAGGGGTTTTCTGTAGAGGACGTTATGGGGGCAACTGTTGAGATTGTAATCCATACGACTGTCTCAGTTAGATCTTTTGAATTTGATAACCGAACTGCAATTGTATAAAGGAATGCATGAGAGACCGTCCTTGTCCTCTCATGCATGTCTTCGGGGGCTCAGGGGCTCTGATCTCTGCAACCAGTTCTCAGATGTTTCAGGAAAAGCAGAGATAAAACAAATGTGGTTTGATCTGGGTGAAGGGTATAGGCTACTTTTCATGCAGCTCTGTTCTACGTTTGAAATTATTTCAAAATAGGAAAGCAAGCAAGCAATATAGTGCTTTTTTCCCCACCTGGAAAAAAATAGATTAGTATTTCCCATGGCAAATTTCTCAACTGGAAAACAAAGTGCTTCACAAGTGTATTTCAAAGCCATTATACTACAGTATCTTTAATAGACTCACATTACACTTTACCTAACACACCTAGTTTGTGTCTGCTGTCCCAGCATAATTAATAGCAAATCCATTCACTCTCAAAAATGTCCCAGTGTCAATTATATTCACTCTTATTTTCAGCCACTTTCTTTTTGTAACAAAGTGTCATATGAATAAGTATGCTTTGTGGAAAAAAAGAACTTTAGCATTTTTCAAAAAATGAATGGATTTACGTATTATTTATATAATGGGAAAAAAGTTATCTTTACTAATAATATCTTAAATAACTTTGGTATCCATCCCTGGGGATTACAGCGAACTAGGTAACTATAATGAACTAGAAAAAAAAGATTTCCTATTACATGGAGAACTGAGAGCTTTTTAAAATGGGAAGCCATCTAAATACAGCTTGTAAATAAAATATAAACTCTTACCATTAATTTATAAAATCCACATCAAATGTTGTAAAGTAACTAGATGAATACATTAGCTTTTAAATGTCAAGACTTTCCACGTCTTCTAAGGTGCTTCCCAATCTGTTGAGAGCTCAGCTACCAAAGTCACTGACACACACACATAACTCTTTCAAGTTTGGTCACCCATAATTAAACCTTTCATCAGTCTAAAAGATGGGAAAGTCAGAGCAAATGCTGTCACTAGTTCAGTTCAGTTCAGTTCAGTTGCTCAGTCGTGTCCGACTCTTTGCGACCCCATGAACCGCAGCACGCCAGGCCTCCCTGTCCATCACCAACTCCCCGAGTCCACCCAAACCCATGTCCAGAGTCGGTGATGCCATCCAACCATCTCATCCTCTGTCGTCCCATTCTCCTCCTGCCCTCCATCTTTCCCAGCATCAGGGTCTTTTCAAATGAGTCAGCTCTTCGCATCACTAGTTGCTGCTAACCATTAATTCAAGCACCTTAAGGCAAACAACCAGAAATGGGTTGGCTTCTCCTTGCATTTTTTTTCCTGGTCTACACCAATGGATCATGTGTAGGATTCTATGTACATGATGTTGAATTTTTACTTAGAGGATTTGCTGTTTTTAAACTCGGGGAAGGAATTGGTTGTCATCCTGCATGCTGGCTGGCACAGAAGTTAGTGCAAACATCAAGTTAGCCAATTACAGGGTGACTAATTTGGAATTAGAAATGGCTCAGGAACAGGGTGTGTTTTATTTCAGGCCTTTTACGATGTTCAGTGTAAGCTGAATTCAATCCATATAGGCAGTACTTATACCTAGGGTGGTGATAAAAAGTATAACTAAGTGAATTTGAATTCGAAAGAGAAACTGTCACTTCAGAAACAACTTTTGTCTAATTTCAAGTAATCAAACATCTAAGTGATAATTCTGGATGTGTATCATGTATAACCTCTCACATTCTCTGAATTTAACTGCATTTTAAATGCCCCAACCCTATGCTGGGCCCTCGGCAGTTCAAGTGAGGAGTCCTAACCACTCAAATTCTAGGTGTTGAGCTTTTAAAAGTTAAGAAAGCTAGGCTCTTGTTATAACGTAGCAATTTTCTCCCTTTTCATTTTCTATTTTGGGTGCTTGCTAAATACTTGTTGGGTGACTTTTTGTGTATTTTTGCAAACAAGAAAGCAGCCTTTATACAAGTCTATCTTTATTTGTAAAAAATAATATACAACTAAAGCTAATTTGATTTTTAAAATCAAAATTCATTTAGTGATAATGTACATTTTATAATAAAATTGTAGTAAAATACTGACATTTGATAGTTTAAACAAAGTATCATTCATGTAAAAATCATATTGCATGTAAAATTTAATTAGAAAATTCATAGTTCACAAAAGTACATATATTTTGTTGATAGCTCATGAGGACATTATCATAAACTTACTTAAGATACAGAACAAAATTCACAGTTAGCTTGACATTTAGTACTATAAAATTTTAAGGTGAATCCACTGATATTTTTGTTAATAAGGTACACTTGAAACAATTCAGACTACCAATGAATCGACATTTTATTGTATAACCAAGATCTATTGGTTTTACAATATGTCTAGTAATCAGTTATTTCACCAATAATTTAAATGAGAGATCCAGTTGAAAAGACCACTGACATATACTTTTAGCGGGAAAATTAAAATAAAAAGCACTAGCAGCTTTGATTTCCATTTTCATGAATACATACAAGACAGATCTGTATTTTTACAGTTAAAAGTTGTTCAAGAAGTCAAGCCCTGAAGTATTTCTTCCCCTAAGAGAACAGTTCTGATGTTAAAACTTTGTTTAAAAAAAAAGAGAGAGAGAGAGGTAGTGTGTGAAAGTATTTTTACTCAAAACGTTGAAGCCCTGCCCCACTTGTAATATAAATGAAATGTAACCTTCTACTTACTAAATTTTGCCATTCAAGAGTTAAATCTGTAAAACTCAACGCAATGTTAAACCTGGAATGCCATTAGAAAATAGTGGTTAAATAAGTGGAAGAATTTCTATGAATTCAGCAAAAAGTATACTGTGTTACATAACATTGTGCAGTTAATAGTTTAGTGATAATATGTTTAGTGGTACAATGTGAACAAAATACGATGAAGTATTCTGAGTCAAGTGATCTTCATTTAATCAACTTTACTTCATATACTTTTACCATATAGAGAAAATATCCTTCAAAACGGAGTCATTCCATTCTTCATTGTTTTAATAGCACACAATTGTTAAAAGGTGTCCATTCTAGCCCTACCATAAAATTAATCAATAAATAACTCTGAGAGCAACATCAGTAAGCCACAGGGAATTCGTGTAGTTCATACTATTCTTAGTCTTTATATACAAGCTACCGAAGCGCCTATGCACCTCATACAATGAAACCAGGCAAGGAGCGAAAAGTTAGCAGCCTTGCTCTTACCTTGTTCTAAGCGGATGCATCAGAGAGTAATAAATAGCCTCTTAACATTGATCAAGATACACTCTACCTGTCAAAGGTGAATACTACATACCTTCCATAAAGTGTAGGCAGTGTTCCTACAATCCCCACTAAGGAAAACCCAAAACTTTCATATAAAAAGTGCACAAGGCTGTCCTGTGTATAAAAATCTCTTAGTTTGGGTGTTTTTTTTTTTTTTAATGAAAATAATTCACACTACTCAAACACATTAAAAGGGTATAAAAGCAGACCAACAAAATACACAAAGGAAGGAATGATTTCCAATGAGATTCAGAATGAGGACAAGAAGACATTATGGGAGAGAGTCTCCCACATCAGCAGAGGCGACAGAACTGCCTTTCACAACATTTAAGGGATGCCTGAATGGAATGAGTTTGTAAATGTGGAAGTTACAGGAGGGACAAACGCGGATCTGAACGACTGTCAAGAGTTTCTTAATTCAGGAACATTGCTTCAATGATTTATAACTTGAAGCAGCCCCTAAAAAAGTCAGTTGGTTTGATTTCTTAGAAATTGAAAGGCCGGGGTGGGGGGGTGGGGGAGCATTTGGAAAAACTGTTAAAATTAGCAACAGAGGAACATCTAAAAAGTCAAAATAAAATACGGGGCATATAGGAGCCGAGGTCCCCAAAGTACCAAATAGATAAGACTTCTTCACATTAGAAATTAAAAAATATAGTTAAGGGAAAAATTAACCAGGCTCTGCACAGCAGGTTAAATATGCAACCACTTCAAACGGAAATGATCTAGTCCTTAGGGTGTTTAGTTCTGGGGAAATGTGCTCTAACATCCAGTTCTCTATAGACAAAATAGCAAAAGCACATCATTTCAATAGCAAAGGCCCCTCTGTTTTAGACTTGAATTTACCTCTAACCCACCAAAGTTTATATGAATTATCAAACTACTATTTCAGTAACATTTTAA
The DNA here is from genome assembly GCF_910594005.1 of Cervus elaphus. Classification (NCBI taxonomy): domain Eukaryota; kingdom Metazoa; phylum Chordata; class Mammalia; order Artiodactyla; family Cervidae; genus Cervus; species Cervus elaphus. The sequence goes on along the minus strand of NC_057837.1, from coordinate 77,887,106 downwards.
GCTTGCCAGAGATATATATATATTTTTTTCATGCCTATCCCAGATCACTTGTTCAGAGGTATATAATGCTTGCAACTAGCCAAATTTACAGAGTCTCCGTGGCATCCTCGTTCAGAAGACATTCAAGCCGTGAAGGTCTCATAGTGTAATGACTGTTCCATCTTCCTCTAAGAGTTTCTGGTCTGGAGCACTCGTTTCGAACTCGGTGCGGCCACCACTTGCTACCGGTGGTAAGCTCACCTCGTTAGCAGGGATGAAACCGTTCTGCCCAGACTCGAAACTGAGTTCTACCTGCGTGAGCGACTCGAGGCTCTCGGCGCTGGGCGCGGCCCTGGGGATCTGCCGCGGCTCCCCGCTGTCCTCGATGACGATGTCGTCGTCATCGCTGTCCTCCTCCCCCGGCTCCAGGCTGGGCTCTGGCGGCGGCGCGCAGCTGGGGAGGCTGTTGTCGGTCGACTGGCCGGAGCTGCCCGAAGTCCGACTGTTCCGGACGACGTTGTTCCTCTGGTTGGCCGGCCGCACTGTGATGATGAGGTTGCGGCTGTTGGCGATCATCATGTCGGTGACCTGGTCGAGGCTCTTCCCGGATACTTCGATGCCGTTCACCTCCAGGACTTCGTCGTTAACAGCCAGCAGCCCCGTGCTCTGAGCCAGGCCCCCCGGCACGAGTCTGGAGATGAAGATGCCAGGGACCTTCTCCAGGCCGTGCGGGGTCACCCGGACGCTGGCCCCGTCCCGGATGTAGAAGCCCAGCGGTTTCTCTGTGCCATACTTGTAGAGACGCACCCGGCGGTGCGTTTCCGGGAGAATGTCCACGTCGATGATGGAAGACACAGGCCGGAAGTCCTGGGGCAGGCTAATGACTATGTGCGGCTTTTTTCTGTGGTTGTCGGGCCGCAACACGTTGGTGAGAACATTCTTCTTCTTGATGAGGGTGTCTGTACCAAAGGCACTGTAGTCTGCCTCTTCTGTTCAAACAAATAAAATAAAATAATTATAGGAATGCCACGAAAATACACGTTTATCTATGGTGGGATCTGGACAGAAAGGGTAACTCAGAGCATATTTGGTACAGAAACAAAACTCATTAAATATTAGCCCGTTTCCATCAGATAAAAAACGGAGTGAAGTAAGAAGACGTGCTGTGCCAGGAAAAACCACTAGGTGGCCCTCTCAAGTATTCACCGTAAAATCACCAAAAGGTTGACCTTAGATTTGATAAAGCTCAAGGACTTAAACATTAAATATGGCAAATGAAATTCTGATAAGCCTCACACACACATTCTTGGCACCATTTATAACAAGTTATTTACACTGTATTTCCCCTACATTTTTTCAAAAACCTCCAGTTTGCATGTTTATATTTGACTTAATGACATGAAATTGGACACTTTTGAAGCTCAAATACCTGTTTTAGAGATTGCACAGACAGTATACAGGCAGATCTCTTTTTATTGTGCCTCACAGATAATTTTTTTTTTTTTTAAACAAGAAGGTCTGTGGCAACCCTGCATCGAGCAAGCCTATCGATGCCATTTTTTCAACAGCATTTGTTCATTTCGTGTCTCTGGGTCACATTTTGTTAACTCTTGTGGTATTTCAAACTTGTGATCTTTGATGTCACTATCACAAAAAGATGATGACTCACTGAAGCGAAGGTTACATTTTTTTTTTAAGCAAAAAGGTATTTTAAAATGAAGTTTTTTTTTTTTTTAAGACATAATGCACTTATTTGTGCCAACATTCATGTGACTCACTCTATTGAGATAATCACTTTATAGAACCCCAAAATATATCCAAGGTTCACCTGTAATTAAGTGCAATAGATAATACACATAAAATCATAATGAAATTAAATGAACATATATCAAACACAGAATTTTGGTCTTCTGCAAGTACATGCTCCCTCAGTTTTCTGGGCAAGTTTTTAATCTTTCATTTTCCCACTTTTCAAAGAGGCTGAGCTGAGACAGACACAACAGGTAGGGGGAGGGTTCTGGCAAAGCTGAGCACTCCTGCCCCGTTTAATGGCGTGGCGTCTCTCGCTCCAGGCAGCTTCTCTTCAAGGACTGTAGGAATCTGTGTGGCCAGTTCAGCTTGTCAGAGAGATTTTTACGTTTAAAAAAATCTTTCCATTTTAAAATCCTGCACCCAATTAAATAACAACAATAACGTGTTTTAGCAAAGTAACACCTGGGGGTGGGGAGTGACTTATTCTTCAAGTCAGCCATTGATCATTTCTGATGGAAACTAGGGAGAACAGGGCACTAAAACTCGATCTTAATCGCGCAGCTGGAGGTAGACAGCCTACAAACAACATCCCTCATCAGAGGGTGAGCAAACAGAATTAACAGCAGGCACAAAAGGTGAAACCACGTTTCAACAATAACTAGAGTGACGATAAACTAAAAAGAATCTCCAAGGATTAAAAAAATTAAGAATTAAAAAAGACAAAAATACCCCCACGACCCCAAGAACTAAAGTCCTAGTCTCAACCAATGCTACAGACGACAGTAACATCACCAGCCTGTTTCTGCAACAGGGCTTCCATCTCCCGTCTCTTGTCCCCTGACTCAGCCTCCTTATGATGAATATTATTACCTTTACTTCATAGGAAATTAAGGGACAAATAGGAGTACAAGTTGGAGAAGACTCTTGAGAGTCCCTTGGACCACAAGGAGATCCAACCAGTCCATCCTAAAGGAAATCAGTCCTGGGTGTTCATTGGAAGGATTGATGCTGAAGCTGAAGCTCCAATACTTTGGCCACCTGATGCGAAGAGCTGACTCATTGGAAAAGACCCTGATGCTGGGAAGGATTGGGGGCAGGAGGAGAAGGGGGCGACACAGGATGAGATGATTGGATGGCATCAGCGACTCAATGGACATGAGTTTGAGTAAACTCCAGGAGTTGGCGAAGGACAGGGAGGCTTGGCGTGCTGCAGTCCATGGGGTCGCAAAGAGTCGGACATGACTGAGCGACTGAACTGAAGGGTACAAAATATGTTACAGACAGAAGACTGGCCCAGTTTTCTTACTAGACCAGCAGTGTGCACATTCACTTCACACAGTGAATGTTAAGTGTACACTGTGTGTCAGAGCCTGGAGAACTTCAGTGATGTTTTCTCAGGGTGCCTGATCACGCCTCAAGAGCTAGTTGCAGAGAAATGTACAAGACCAGGGGTACCTAATTTTGGGGCACTTTTTACCACCCGGGGATAATTTTGCTTCATTTATGGAGAAAGTACTTACACTGTGTTCTTACAAAGACAGAAATTTATTTACAATTTGGCTTGGGAAATAAATCCACTGACAAAACAATCTTTTGGGCAAAATGTGGCCAAAAATCTATCAACAATCTTCTCCTGACTGTGTTCATTCAGAACTGTACGTGTCTTATAATCAATTAAGAAAGCTCACACAATTTTTATGTGGGAAATTTCAGACGATACAAACAGAGAACAAAACCAAGCTGCCTGCATACCTATTCATGGGAAACCTGACCCAAAGACCCCCCAATCTGCATAATTTGGCATCGCCTCCAGACTCTGTTGAATGCTCTCTGCTAAATTCTCAAAAGCAATATGCCCCAGTACAAAGGCACCTTTGTTCGCCCATCTAGCTAATCAGTTTCCAGCCACTGAGAAAAGAAATATTTTGGCGGAAAGCCAGGGTGCAGGGTGTCGGCTTAAAGTGTAAAGGTGAGCGTGTACAGGGCCCAGGGCTGATGCTCCACCTGAGCGTGTCTGTCAAAGTGCAAAACTCCGAACGGGACGGAGCGCCGGACACCTGGCTCATGGCAACCTTCCACTTGCATAAGCCCAGGCTGACGCAACAGCACGTGATACGGCTGGTGCCGGAACGCCTCACCTGTCCCAAGCCTGACCAGCTCAGCTCGCTGAACGGATGAGGCTCTCCACCTGGAATGCCGCCGAACAGCCAGGCTGGATGTCTCACTTCCTTACACACAGAAAGCGCCTGTGCTGTAGTCACCGAGAGGGAGCCCTGGAGGCCCTCCCTCTGAGCCTCTTACTGTTTAAACATTAATTCCAAAAGCCCTGGTTATCTCATTCCTCAGCTCAGAGCCATGAGTCAGGACTGAGGGTCCACCAGTGAGTGGCAGGCACAGATACAACAAATAGAAGCCTACAGTGAATATAAAGCAGACCTGAAAGCCAACGAACAAAGTATTTCTATAAAACCCAGAAACGTCCCTGCACAGTGACAAAACAGTGACCACTCTTGGGAGAGTCACCAAGAAAGTTTAAGACTATGATGTGTTTCAAGTTCTGCTGGAAGACAGGGAAGAATGAAATAGTTCAGGGAACTGTTCTACTCAAGGGGTGGACAACCTTTTTCTGTAAAGAGTTGTACCGTAAATATTTCAGGGTCCGGTAAGTCGCACGGTCTCTGTTGTAAAAGCAGCTGCAGGCAATACAGAAGGGAGTGAGCATGACTGTGTTTCCATGAAAACTGTTACAAAACAGCAAGCAAGCCCAAGTTTGCCAACGTTTGTTCTCATCCAAAATGGTTAAATGAAATAGATGTGGCAGCTTTTTAAAAGGATTAAACGTCACTTAAAGCAGTATTCAAGTTCTGCAGATCCCTTCACTTTCTAATATAAGAAAAATCAACCACCAGCTGCGTAAGAAGCACCTACTGCTGCGTGGCCACGCCTTGCGCTCTGGGCCGCAGATCCAACACAAACCGGCGCGCAGGTACTTTTCTTTCAAGGTGTTTAGAGACTAACAGAGATGGCAATTAACCAAGAACCCGAAACCATTATGATTACAGAGGTGCCAAGAGCTGTAAAGTACCCTGGGCTGAGGGAGCCTGTCAGTGGGCGTCCAAGGGCAACGGCAGCCTTGCTCAGGGAAGTGAGGCTTATGCTGACACTGGAAAAGGAAGGAGCAGCTCATCGGGTGGGAGGGAGGGAAGAACTGCCGGCGCAGACGGGCAGGATGGGGCCTCTGGAGAACGCAGGCTGGGAGTGGGGCAGGGAGGAGGAGAGCCAAGTCAGCAGACAGGGCCCTGTGGACAGACACCGGCCCCCCGGGGAAGTGGGGAGGATTCCGGACTTCAGCCTAAGGCCAAAGGGAAGAAACACCAAGGATTTTCTGGCTGTAAGCTAGAGAAGGGACCTGCAGGGCAAGGCAGGAGGCTATTGCAGGTAATTTAGGATGGTACCTGGCCTGGAGCAGAAGCAATGGAGATGGGGAGATAAGTCTGAAAAATAATTAGAACACAGTTTTAATAGGCTTGGTGATGGACTGGTTGAAAAAAAAGAAGTATGTGTCAAAGGTGACACCCAGGTTTCTGACATAAGCAACTGGTCTCATATTCTGAGATGTTTCTCTACAGTTTCTTTTTATTTTACTTAATTTTATTTCTTTTGTTAAACTATTTTTTTTTTACAACTTACTATTAAAATATATTTTCCTTAGGCCATTTCTAAATTAAACCCGACTTATTAAAAGATAACCTTAAAACACATCTCCCAAGTCACATCTACTGCACGGCAGAGTTCTAAGAGATGGCTGAAGGGCCACCCGGTTCCAGGTATCTGGGCCATAAGGCCATGTCCTAAGGCAGATGAGGCTTAAAGCAAGACCAAAAGTATCCCCAACATGCTCCTTTGAAGAAACCTGAGGTACACATGTGTTTGTCTGATGGCACGCAAAAACAGTTGGCGGCAATGTGGCAAGAAGCTGTGGTGTAGGTATCCTGATTGGATCTGGCGAGGAGTCCACGCATGTCACAATGGGGCTCAGACCTGGCTGATCATCATCAGGATGGGCTGGGAGTATTTTGAAAAAACACACATTTCCCTGGCCATCCTCCAAACCTACAGGGATGACCTGAGTACTGTATTTTTTTAAAAAAATTTTTTATTGGAGTACAGTTGTTTTTCTTTTAAAGGTGTAACCTTTAAATATTGTCTAAGATTGTTTTACATACAACAACCAGCTGTACAACAAGAGAAGGAAAACTCTTTTTCCCCTCAAATAAATGAGGAAATTCTAAACTCCAACAGGGCGAAGGGGGCTGGCAAAAGACCTGGGAATCCTCTCTGAAAATAACTTTTAAGATATCAGGTTTTTCTGTTTTGATTCTTGCTTCCACGATAACAGCCCTGGAAACAGTGTCTAGGGTTTTTCCCCTTCTAACGATAAATTACTGTAAAACATAAAACTTTTCAAGATATGCTACAATGTGACCTCCAAAATCAGGCTATGAAGTGGTTTATGCCTTCAATCGTGAGCTTTCACTTCAAAGAAACCTTATTTGATAGAGTGTACCAGATTTTAACAGGTCACATGGTTTCAAATTTTGAAATTGTTTTTCTGTCTGTCTTTTTGGTGCCATATCAAGAGCAACCCACTGCCCTGCTGACTGCTAAACTGGAAGCCGCAAACCAGAAAAACAGAAAGCCTGTTATCATTAAGCAATGAAATGTAACTATACTTAATATCATGTTTTATATTAGTTTCCTGAATTTAATGTTCATCAAAGATTATGCAGAATCAGCATTCTACTTAAGCATCTGTCCAGCTTTGTTTAAAAAAAAAAAAAGAGTATCGCCACGAACTACAGGGCACTTTGTAACTCTGTAAGACCACAAACACATTAACGCTACCTAAGTAAGGTGATTCCAGGTCTCCAGGGGGCAATCTGGTAGACGTGGGTCGGTGGGGGCCCTAGCTGGGGTGGTCGGAAGAGGCCCTTCTGAGAAAGTCACCCGCACTGAGAACCGAGGGAATGGAGGCAGCTACGGGCTGAGCTGCAGGAAAAGCATTCCTTACAGAAGGAACAGACGCGCGGAAGCACGGAGGCGGCAGCAGGCCCACCCAGTCGGGGGGTGGGAAATCAAGCCGACATGGATGTTGTGGTTCGGGAGAGGAGGACGGGGGAAGGGGAGGCTGTGGGGCCCAGATCAGGAAGGTTCTTGCCCTGGGTGTGACGGGAGCCACTGGAGGGTTTTAAGCGGGAATGAATCGACTGACTGACTTTGCATTTTTTGCTTAAGTCATATTTGTATTAAACGTAACAGTTTTAAAAACAAAAATCTGCTGAACACACTGTCTTTTTCTAACTCAAATTCTAAGGGCTATGAATCCTACTGGACATTTACCTCTACTGCACAGAAAACTTTTTGTTTACTGTGTTTACTTCAAAAGTCCCTTTTTGAAGAAGGGACTAGCAGAAGATAACCACCCTTCAAAGAGGTTAGGATTAATCCTATGAGTGTTACAATGCCAGTAACATAAACATGTGACCTATAATCCACAGCCTATAATCTTTCTAACAAAGGGGATAATCCAACAAGTTTGTCAGATGGCAGTAGTTTAAAAATAGTCATTCTACATTTAAATACACTTCCAGATAGCAACTAAATTTGTAATGAAAATTACAACTGCTAACAAGGAAGGCCTTTTATTCAACAAAAATGATTTAAATTATTCTGTTTAAAATGACGAGTTCCACTGGCATGTTCTGTCTTCTCCACTGCTGTTCCTCCTTCTCCAACATTCTATGCATAGCTTTCTAGTAACTAGCCCTGGTCTTCGTCTCTGCTGGCTTTTCTGTCTACTCCCAGAAATTTCAACTGTCGCTCTCTGCAGACTTCAACTCTTTGCCCACCATTTCTAATTTTGTACGTGACAAGGCTGAAACTTGCCAGCCAGATAAGCTTTTTTTCTGGCCTAAGAGGAAACCAGTTTTCTTTCCGAATCGATCTCTCTTCCAAACTGTGCCTGTTTTATGGCACTGTCCCAGCGATCAGGCGCGAGTCCAAGAAGCTATCTTCCGCTGGGCTCCTCCTCAACTCTCTTGACATCTGGTGAGGAGCGTGGTGCCTCTCAAGTCCTCCCCTTTATCTACCTCACCTCGTCTCCCGCTGGGATGGAAGCGGGCAGCGTCTCTCAGCTGCCTGCTCCTCACTCGGGTTCATCCTCAACAGCCCACAAGTCTTCCTGAAGTAACATCCTAGCTGTACCAGGCTCCTGTCACTTATCAAGGAAACCCATCTCAGGGGTCTCTGGGAAAATGAGTTTGTGTGATTCTAACTATTTTGTAAATAGTCAAGTGGTATAGACATAAGTTACCCTACCTACCCTTGAAAGTTTATTTTGTTGGTGGACTTGAGTTCCTCCAAACCAGAAGCAAAGATACACAATCAGTGGAATTTCAGAGCCCTGGGAGTGGTCCAACGCTTATCAACTGGTTTGAAATAAAGTTTCGCCTTCAAGGGTAATCTCGGCCCATTCTCTCAAACTGCCTTCTGGGTTGGTTTACACACACAGTAAGGCTTTAATTATCCCACCAGTACTGGGCTGGCGGCTGTCATGTTACCTTTCCAAACCTCCTCATTTTCCAAAGACAAAGGAAGAAACAGCACGCATAGCGCCCGTCTACAGGCAGACACAGATTCGCACACGGACGAGGCCACAAAGTTAAAAAAAATTTTTTTTAGGACTTTTAAAAATCAAAATACATTTCAATGCTTGCCATATATAGTGGTTATTTAAAACCTTCTTTTGCAAGACCAATTATCAATGTTTACGTTCCTCCAAAATAATGACTTACTAATTTTCCAGATAATTAACTAGCTGTATTTTCTGTGAGAAACACCTTAGAGGAAAGCTAACATTGAGCGGAGCCCCAGTCCAAGCAAAGGCGCTGCACGGAGCTCACACCGCCAGCAATGCTATGAGAGGGCGTGCCCGTTCCACAGATGCAGACACTGCAACCCGAAGAGTGAGCAACGTTCCTTCAGGTACCTATTAAGTAGTAAACACAGTATTTCAAAGTTGTGACCGACTCTTTGTGGCCCCATGAATTGCAGCCCTCCGGGCTCCTCCGTCCATGGGATTTTCCAGGCAAGAATACTGGAGTGGGTTGCCGTTTCCTCCTCCAGGGGATCTTCCCGACCCAGGGATCCAACTCATGTCTGTTGCATCGGTAGGTGGGTTCTTTACCACCAGTCATCTTAGTTGCCACCGAAAAAGGAGAATGTTGCTCTGACTCCAAAGCCACACTCCTCCTACCACGTCTTTCTGAATGGACAAAATCACATTCAACGTGAAGATTCAATATATTCCTAATTTCCATTAAGAAAAAGAATCCAAGGGTTTACAAAGTAATCAAAACTTTCTAAAGTACACTTAATTAAGTGTACAGATGTTAGTTAAATCAATATCATCACAGATGTCTTAACTCACTTGTTAGTTAATTTGGTAATAAGATTCACACAAAATGTCTAATTCCTTAAATTTGTGGCAAACTCTGTATATCCCATTAATGAGAAAAATTAACAACTTCTAATTCTCAAACAGTTTCTCTGGACGTTGGTACTTACCCTTTTTCTGTATAAAGATCCTCAGCAGTGGGTTGGCCGTTGAAACGGCTTTGTGATAATTGTCGTCATTATTTATAGGTAGTAAATCGCCGTGGATGTCTGCATAGCCTACTAAAACGTCAACATTGGGTATTTTATGAACATGTTGCAGTAATCCATAAAACTCCTCAAACTTTCCAGGTTTTGATCTTTCCAGTGAAAACCGACGAAATTCAGCTCCAAACTACAAACAAACATATTAATTTTAAAAAAGGTAACAAGATTGTAACAATCTTACAATGCATGACAGAAAAATTCACAGACACGAGTTTCCTTTAGTAAAGAAGACAGTTTCAACCACACAGTTTATAGTCAGAAAGCTCACTGAAAGTGAAAGTCACTCAGTTGTGTCTGACTCTTTGTGACCCTATGGACTATACAGTCCATGGAATTCTCCAGGCCAGAATACTGGAGTGGGTAGCCTTTCCCTTCTCCAGGGGATCTTCCCAACCCAGAGATCGAACCCAGGTCTCCAGCATTGCAGGCGGATTCGTTACCAGCTGAGCTACCAGGGAAGCCCCTAGAAACCTCATTATCTGGAGATAAAACAGCTTAAAGAAGACAGAAATGTGCCTGCTCACGGCTGCATCTCTGAAGGGCATTCCCTTCAAGAGATGCAGGCTCAACTTAATCCCTGGGGTACCCAGGCCTCACTGGGGACTGTCCTGCAGAGTGACTCAGCTCAAACAAACACTGTCTGGAGTCCAGATCCTGACAACAGTCTTCCCTCCTCACTCAGGCCACGGGGTAACGGAGATATGCCTAAGTCTTTATTTTGACTGTTAGCAAAAAGCATCTAGGTTTCCTCCCCCATAAAAGGAGTAACAACTTCATAGGAAGTGGCGGTGATTAACTGCAGCATGTGCAAGTAGGACTTTGACCTTCCTGGCATTAAGGACTGTATGAATGGACGCACGTCACAGAAGAAATAAGCCTAAAGGTAAGAAGTGTCTTCCCAATGTTAATCTTAGAAAAAAAAAGGCAGTTTTATTAATACATTAAATATATGTCATACAACTATCTAATTAATGCAAAAGTGTTTATTATGTGCTTGGCACAGTGCTAGGCCCTAGAGAATGAAAGACTCGGGCCTGCACCCGAGCTCAGCAATTAGTGGGTAAAGAGAATAATTATATGAGCGGTATTAAGGAACCACACAGACAGGGAGGACAGCACTTCCATCACGCCCAGTGTTTATCTTCACAATTCTGACACTCATGTCTGCTTCCCCACTCTAGAATTCAAATGCCACATGATTCCAGTGGTTCTTATCTGACACGAAGGGCTGGCTTCATCCAGTCCATAACAAACACGATCTGCGACTTACTATGGAACTGGCATGGCATTTCCTCAGATGTGGAAACCTGAGACAGGCCCATCAGCCTTCCTCAAAAGGTGCCTCAGCCACACAAGTTTGGGAAATGCTGTATAACTATAATCACGCTCTTGGGACTCACTGGGGAGACCAGTTATCAAAGGCGAGGTGAGGCCCTGGGGTTGATTAAAACAGAAAAAAAATTTTTAAAACAAACTGTTTGCCAAATGTATTTGACCACTGAATTCCTTTTCTTCTAAGTATCTATTGTTGGGTAGTAACACTAGTTGTGCTACCAACAGGGCCTTAAACATGCACAGAAGTCCCTACTGGAATCACTGAGGTTACAAATGTGTCCATTCAACTTCCCCAAGGATTCCATGGGCTCCCTGGATTCACACCACTTTTGTTATGGTAAAGAGGTTTATCTGCCTTGCTTATACCCACACTATTTGCTAGTTTTCAATTAAAATGAAAACTCACTAAAACCATCTCTTACCTCTAATAAATTGAAAGTTTCCAAAATGCATTCCTCAAACGTAAACACTAACATTTGTCAAGAAAATAAGGTGACTCACACCTAAAGCGCTCGAAAAGTTTAGTCACACCTTCACATTTCAAAGTAAATAAAAACTGGGGAACACCCTTCCTATCACAGTCAGTCTTATGATGTTATCAAAAGTCATAGTTTCTCCTCCATTTTCTTTATTCTGGTATCGCAACATCCCAGTGCATTCTGATTCATCCCCGGGCTTTATTACTTCCCCTGGTGAATGGGAGTAACAGCTAATAATTGAGTATTTTAGGGCTGCAATGTTTTTGCTAAAGCTTGTGGATAAAAATTCTTTGCTCGACATTTTTTTTTTCTCTTGCTTAAATGTTATGATAAAAACAATGGGAAATTGTAAGGCTTCACAGTAGATGGGCCCTTTTGCAAAGTTAGCAGAAAAAAAAAAGAGAAATTGTTATGCTTCTTGCAGCAGAACAACAGGATTAAGAGAACTTTTTACTACATGAAGAAAAATACAAAAATAGAGATAAAATTAAGACCCAATCAACAACTATTAAAACTTTTTTTTAGCCTGGTCAAGTTTGGCCTGGTCATGGAGATGGATACCCATCACCCAGCATCTTTTGGTACAACACTCTAGAAATGAAACCTTGATTTTAATATTGGTTCCCCATGAATAATAACCAGGAAATGTACAGCTCAATGACTATTCCTTCCAGGTCTTTGATATCTAAGACTGCTGAAGGACATCACCTTGATTAAGAGCTCTCTCAACTCTACAGAAACAGGAAGATAAATGTTACCAAAAAGTTACATGGTAACTGGTATCACAACTTCACTATACTTATATTTGCATGATCCATTACTTTATTTGTACCATTTTCCCCTTCCATGAGCAAAAGATACGACGTTGACACTTGCTTTTTATGCAGAAGAAAAAGAAATCCTGAAATGTGGATCTGCATACCAGAGTTGGGGTCACAACCTCTTTGTTATCAACTTTGTAAAAAGCTGTGATATCACCACCAAAGCAGTGAAAATGGGCGTATTGTTTCAACCATCTGTCCAAATATTGTTTAAATGGTGAAGATGTCAAGTGCTTTTATTTAAGCCCTTAAAAATAAATGTATAGTTAAAACACAAGGTGTCAGAGACTCACTAGAAATCGTGCCTCCTCTGTGCCTATTGATCAGTGGCTAGAACACGAGTGGGACCCACTTTATGAGATGCAGGTTCTCAGAATGTCTTGATTCTGCTTAAGAGATACGGTTCACCAGCAGTACAGCAGAGCAGGCCAAATATATAATGGGTAGTGTGGGAAAGATTCACAAACCAGTTGACAGAAAAGATGCATGGAAAGCCTGAAATTCTAGTCCCTACATGCTGGAGGTTTCCTAATCTGAAGATAAATTACCATTTGACTGTATTTATCAGAGCACCTAGAATCCCTCCTCATTTTTTTCCTATGATAAAAAGTTAAAGACTTGCTACCAAGATTAGGACCCCCGAACTGAATTTTAAGATTATGCAATATCATGTTTTTCTTTTCTTAACCTCAACTCCCACAAACCCAAACTAGATTTATAACAGAAATGCCATGAGAAGGTTCAACCATTGGGCACAGGACCACTACTACCACTATATGCCAGAGGAAAAACTCTCTATATTTTGTTACCTTAACCCTTAGTTCAAGCATGTCACTTCAATTCATTATGGCAATTCCATGGAGGATACAGGAGAGAGTGTATTCCTAAAACTGCTATAACTATATTTCTGTTCTTATTAAGCAGAAAGGTTTTTGAAATAAGTACCTATTCTGATACAAGTTAAGTTGAAAATAACGTTTTAAAATGTTAAAAATCAGTTATAGCAACTAACAGGACTTTACTTATCAACTCCAGATAATAAAAACCCTTCTACCCCAGAGAGCCTTCCTTACTCTACTTCACTGAAAATCACTCTTGATTTTGCATTCTCCCTTCCACCCCATCCCCGTAATCTTATACTTGGTAAGGTTTCAATATTTTTGAAGTTGACATGCTTTTCCTTTTCTCCTGTTCTGCCCTGTGTTTTGATCTTCCCAACTCTTATTTTAAATGTTCATGGGGCTCAGCTCCGTGTGCTCTCTGAGGATTCCTTAAGGCCTAAAACTTATCTTGTATTTAAAAGGGCTTTAAGGTTTCGTCATAAAAAGCAGAGCTTGTTGAAGTCAAAACCTTTCTGAGCCCGTGTCTTCTCCGAGAATCAGACTAGATTATCTAAGTCCCTTCTGGCTCTTCAATTCATGAAATGCTTGCTTGAGAATGTTCCTGGGGCTGCCGATCATCTTCAAATTCCAGCTCAAAACCTCCTTTACAAAGCATTCCCTCACTAATCCTGATACACTGTCCTGCTCAAGGAGCCTTGCAATTTAGGAATTCAGAGGATACCCACACGTAGTCATCAGCAGATGGGCATACCGTTGGTCAAGAGGGAAAACACTTGACCTGAAAGAGTAGCAGGATGGAATGAGAAGGGCATCCAAACCCAAAACTGTGAAGTGCCACTCACACGAAAGGTGACGGTGTGCATTTTACAAGATTCAATGCATACCAAAGTTCGTGCTAGAAAAATCCCTAGCAGGAAGCAAAAGCTAACTTTTACATTTGGGTGACTACGGGTGTTTCAAACACTCTTTACTCACAGGCCAGAAGGCAGAATTCCTCCAAACCTTTAGTACCACGCTGCGCTCGCTCAAATGTCCCCCCATCCTCAGGTATGCCTCGGGCCTGACTCCCATCCTTGAAGGGGAATGATTTTTTAAGGAAGGGGATTAAGCGCTCGGCGGGGCTCTTGCCTTACCTGGGGGCGGGAGAGGACACAAGGCCCCCCCATTCTCGGCAAGTTCATTCCCCACCGTCTCCGGCCCCCAATTCCCCCCAGCGCGCCCCCCGCGGCCCCAGACACTCGGCCAGCCCCTGGGCGCCCCAGGCCCGGTCACTGCGCCCCCCGCCCCAGGGCCCCCCCAGCCGGCCCGGGCCCTCGCACCTTGCTCTTCACCTCCATGGTGCCCAGGCAGCCGCTGCCCGCCCCGTGCCGGTGGCCGCGGTTCATCCTGAGGCCGGGCCCGCGGCGGCCTCCTCCAGCCGGGCCGCCCCTCGGGGGCGCGCGGGGCGAGTGCGCGGCCGGCGGGTTCGGGACGCGGCGGCGGCGGCGGCGGCCCGGGCTCCTCCTCACAGGCACCTGCAGAGGGGCGGCCGCGGCTCGCGTCTCCGCGCCGAGCCCCGCTCCGCTGGCTCCTCACGCGGCGGGACCGAGGGTCGGACTGGCAGCGCGGCGGGCGGGGACACGGAGCCCGCCCTCCCGGCCTCGGCAGCGGCCGCGACGGCGGAGGCGGCAGAGGGGGCGGAGCGGCGGGGACACGCGCCGCAGCCTCGCTCTCGGCCGCCAGCCCCGCGCGCGCGCGCGCGCTCCCTCACCCCGGGCCGCCGCCGCGGCGCGTGCGCGCGCTCACCTGCAGCCTCCGCCGAAGCCTCGGCGGCCCGCGCTCCGCCCCCACCCAATGGGAAGCGCGCACCTGCGCCCGCGGCGCCAACCAATCGGTACGCGCCTCGCGCCGCTCGTGGGCGGGGCCTCTTGCTCGAAAAACCCGCCTGCCGCCGTTCGATTGGTCCCGCGCGGCGAGGGAGGGGTGGGATCACCTGAAGCCGGGAGGGGCCCTCCGGACCCTGCAAGCGAGCTCCAAAGCGCATGCGCGGGCCCTGGAGTTTCCGCCCAGCGAAGGCCGGCCGGAAGCGCGAGCGCACCTGGAGACGCGCTGGGATGGGTGGGCCGTGTGCGCACGCGCGTGTGCGCGCTTGGTTGCTCGGGACCCGGCTCGGGCTCGCGCTCCGCTGGGGCGTGGGGCGCGCTTTCCGGCTGGTGCCGGGCGCCGTGGGGCTGTCCGGTTTCTGCCACCCCTTCCCTCCCTTCCACTTTGGGATGCTGCAGCCTCCAACAACGCCCCTCCATCACTCATTTGCGTCCTTTAGTCGTCTGGCTGCAACTCGGATTGCAAAATTCCAGTTTTCCCGCCTCTGCAACAGTAACTGGAGAAAAATCTCAGGGTTCTACTGGCTTAATGTCGTTGGTAGAGACTTTCTGCAGTCCAGTCAGGTCTCGTGGAGTCGAGTGGGCGCTGGGAGGGAGGGGAAGTGGGCAAAGGCCGGGGATGGCTCCTCGAAAGTCTGTACTTATAGATCGGCCCTCCAGGGATTCCCCGCCCCCCTTGTCTTTTAAATTTGTTTTTAACCTTTGAGGTCCTCTCCCTCCAGCCATTTCTGTGCTATTCACTGTGTCCACCAGTGACAGCCGCCAGATTGTGTTTGTCTCTGTCCCTCCAGTGGGATAACCAAGCTATGTTCTTGATAACAGAAAACTGAATCCTTCTCTTTAAATGCCCAGAACTGGGTTTCTCCTCTCAGGGATCCTTTGCAGCACTGGCAGTGCTGGGGTGGTGAGGAGGAGACCTCCAGGGCCCGCCCCCCCCCCCCGCCCCCGCACCTGCCGCCCCCCCCCCCCGCCCCCGCACCTGCAGAGGGGCTCATCACAGAGCTGTGGAACTCTCCTGTGAGCTGGACCTGGGCCTGCCAGTGGCAGTTCTAACCTGAAATGGCCAAGAATAGCTGGCTAGGGTGCTGCATTCCAGGGGAGCCTCTGGACCTTCCTCGCCTTGTCTCTGCCTTCATCCCTCCTCACACTGGCACCCCACCTTCCCAGCACTTGTGTCAAATTCCAGTTTCCCCATGTATTTTGGAGAAGGACGGCTCTGAAAGGCAGCGACCCCTCCGCTTTGCTCACTGTGATTCCGAGTAGTAGCCTCTGCCTGTGTGCTCGCAGGTACTCCGATCTGTCTCTGCGGGGTGCTGGAGCTGGGGAGGGTGGTTTCTCCATATTTACATAGCCCCACCTGAGTTCAAAGGTGGGCTTCTCATCTTCCCCCTCTAAAGGGTTCAGTTCACCAAGTATCTGTGGGGGAATATAAAGTTGTTCTAGCCATTTTGGGTGGAAGTCCAGATGTAAGGGGCACCATCCCAAGCTGAATCATTGTAAAATCTGCCTTTTCTACCTTCTGTTCAAAAGCACCTGCTATGTGACTCAGGCTGAACTGGAAATGAAGTGTGGTGCTATGATGGGCGACGTGGCAGTTTGGTCTCAAGACCTCTTAATACTCTTAAAAATTATGAAGGGCTTCCAGGTATTGTGTTTATGTGTGGATATGTCTTTCAACAGTCATTGTATTAAAATGAAAACTGTTGGGACTTCTCTGGCAGTTCAGTGGTTAAGATGCCTGGCTTCCAACACAGGGAACACGGGTTCAATCCTTGGATGGGGAACTATTTAATAAGATCCCATATGCTGCACAAGTGTCCAAAAAATACAATTACATTTAAAAAACAAAGTTAAGTTAAAACTGAGAAATGTTTAAAACACGAGGGTACACAAGCACAGGGACCTTCCTGGTGGTCCAGTGGCTAAGACTCCAGGTTCCCAATGCAGGGGGTCTGGGTTCCATCTCTGGTCAGGGAACTAGATTCCCCGTGCTGCAATTAAGACCCTGGTGTGGCCAAATAAGTAAATAAAAAGAAATGCTAAGAAAAATACACAAACACACATTCCAGTTGTCATCAGGGACATGACATCATCCCAGGTCCCGTCCCTTCTGGAAAATTCCATCATATACCTGTGTGACAGGGAGAGTGAGAAGAGCAAGTGACATCTTAGTATTGTGAAAATAGCTTTGGCTTTGAGAACCCCCTGAAAAGGTCTCAGGGACTCCCAGGGACCACTGGGATGTCTGTACTCGGCTGTTACCCCCTCTCCCCGGCTGCCAGGGCCAGGTGCTGGGCCCCGGTTCCGTGGGAGGGAGTGTTGAGTGGCTGAGCTTTATTACTGTTATCGGTACTGATTTATCAAGCCCTTTTAAAAAGGAAGTTCGTGGGTGCCAACACACCTGCGTGGGCCCTGCATTCCTGGAGGTGTCGTCATGTCCTCTCTGCCCTCCCCCCGGGTGTGGCACCCCTGGTGGACTTTCCTTTCTAGAAGGAAGCGTCAGGCCCGAGATTTCTGGATCTCCTAAGCGGAATTTGCTCTGAGGCCTGCGTCACACACGCGCCTGGGCTGTGTAAGGAAGGAATGTAGAAAAGAGTTTGATTTTGATAAAGGTGTCGTGGAGGAGGGGATCCCTTTCATTCTGAGAGGGCTGTTCCGGGCACGAGTTTGTTTTCAGGGCCTGAAATTCAGGTTATCTCCAGAAGCATGAAGCCCAGAGAAACAGCCGAAATGGAGAAGGGTTTATATTCCTGTTTCTTTGGTTTGAAGAGCTGAACCCTAATCTCCTTTCTCGCCACCCCTCCCTCCCCACCCCCAAATCCTCAAGCTAAAGCTGATCAAGAGCTACTTGGGGAATGAAAAGCTAGTCCCAGACTTGGGAGAATTCCTACTCAGTGAGTTGGGGAGATAAGCAAGTTGAGTGGATGACACGGACTCTTTAAATTACAGGTTCACAGAGGCATTATTCAGGAGTGATGATCACACCCGTGTACTGTCATCTCCCCAGCCCACCTCCGCCATCTGAAAGAAGCTAGTGAGGGTTTCATTTCAGCTTCAGCACTCTTTCCAACACTGTCTTTAGTCCTACAACTTCACACGACTGCTATGTCTGTTTAAATGTACCTTGTGAGGTGGAAAGAGTTTGTAATTTTCCACCATTCATTTTATTGATTTACATCTTGCATAATGGTGCTTTTTTGTTTCCTTCCTCCTCTTAGGGAAAAAAAATTTTTAAAAAGAGGTGGCAAGAAGTCACATATAATGGTGGTGAGATTTTTTTCAAGGAGTTTCTCTTGCCAGTTCTTTTTCTCCTTGATTGCTCAAGTGCCACTTTTGATGGAGCTGGTTAATAATTCTTTGAGAGAGAGGTGAAGTGTACACTTATGAATCTCAGGCGACTCACCAAAGCATTTTAAGCCCTTTAGCAGAGGTGGAATTAAGTCACGTGATCTGTTTTCTGGTTAATAGCTTATAACGCTTAGAAACGAATGAGTTATTTTCCTGTAGCCTGTAAGAAATGAACTACTGTCTTCGGTAAAAACCCATCTTCGTGGGAGGCAGCCTCTACCAGGCCCAGTGCACGATCCCTGCCCTCTAGGAGCTTGCTTTCTGACCCTTTCCCTCTGTGGGCCTCAGTTTATTTACCTGTAAATGCAGGCATCAGATGAGATCATCTTCATAGTCCCTTCTAGCTCTCAACATTCTGTGGTACCCAGGGGAGATGGAGACTCATCATTATTTCAGCATCACCAGGGATGAGCTAGAAATGAAAAGGGCAATCTTTCCATCAGGGTCAACAGACAGGCAGCAGCCATCAGCTAAAATGTTCCACTTCCTGGGAGGTGTTGATGAAGATGATAACTAACATTTATGAGGGTCCACTCTAGGGGCTTCCCTGGTGGCTCTGACGGTAAAGAATCTGCCTGCAGTGCAAGAAACCTGGGTTTGATCCCTGGGTCAGGAAGATCCCCTGGAGAAGGAACTGGCCACCCACTCCAGGTTTCTTGCCTGGAGAATTCCACAGCAGGCGAAGCCTGGCGGGCTACAGTCCATGGGATCCCAAAGAGCTGGACGTGACTGAGTGACTAACGCTTCCACTCTGGTGCCAGCAACTGTGCTCAGTGCCTTCCCTGTGAATTATCTTACTTTTAAAAAACATATGCATGTATTCATGTATTTGACTGTGCTTGGTCTTAGCTGTGACACGTGAGATCTTCAGGCTTCACGGTGGCGTGCAGAGTCGTAGTTGTGACCTGTGGGATCTCGTTCTCTGACCAGGGTTAGAACCTGGGCCCCCTGCATTGGGAGGGTGGAGTCTTAGGCACTGAGCCAGCAGGCGAGTCCCTATCTCATTTACTTTTTAAGATGCAGGAAGAGCTTTATGCTTGGAGGCACTGGGATCTTAACTTTTCTTAAGTGGTAGCTGTTAATTTGAGCCCTTGCTCTGCCCCTTGCTGGCTGGGTGACCTTGATCCTGTCCATCCAACTAACTCAGAGCCTCGGAGTCTCTCCTCAGATGAGAAACTAAGTGTGAAACTGCTCTGCACACCTCAGGTTTGGTGAGAACTCTAGTGGTTATTATTTAACACATAATATTGCCTACCAAAGCCTTTGGTAGAATTTCAAGAAATTCTTGGAAATAAAATAGAAATATGTAGTAAACCATTCTTCTTGTTTTCACACAAGAAGAAACAAGAAGTTTTAGTGGCCATCTCTTAGAGAGGCCAAGAGGCAGCCTGGAGGAGTCATTTAGGACGTGAGTCCCAGATGCCTGCATTCGGTGCTGCCTCTGCCGTTTTCTAGCCGTGTGACCCTGGTTGAGTTCTCACGCTCTCTGAGCCTCGGTTTCCTCACCTGTAAAATGAGGATAATAGGAGTCTTATTTGCCTCCAGTCATGTACAGAGCATTTAGGCTACGACCCAGCAGTGTAAGGACTCCTTCAGTGTTACCGATTATTGTCCTTATTGCTGTCTAATTATTTTTATTACCTACTGTCATAATAGAATTCATTGATGTAATTACGTATTAAGTCTCAACTGTGTATACACTACGGTCCTTGACATGAGATAAAGAAGAAGAAGAATAAAAAGAATAAGGATATGATTTCTACCAGGGGCTGCCCTGGAGGCTCAGACAGTAAAGAATCTGCCTGCAATTCAGGGGACCTGGGTTCCATCCCTGGGTCGAGAAGATCCCCTGAAGGAGGGCGTGGCAATCTACTCCAGTATTCTTGCCTGGAGAATCCCCATGGACAGAGAGGAGGCTGGTGGGCTACAGTCCGTAGGGTCGCAGAGTCGGACATGACTGAACAACTAAGCACATGATTTTTACCATCTAGAACTTCACAGTTCACATACACATTGGATCAGCAAGTATCCGTGGATGCCTACTGAGGATCAGGCAAGGCGACAGTAGTATGACTATGATCGAATTCTTGTCTCCAAGGAACATGTGTCTAGCTGAGATGTCAGACCCTCGGAGAGATATCTTCTGGAAGTAATGTGTGGAATAGTTAAGGCAGGGAGGTTTGTTGGAGTTCACATCCTGGAGCTCAAATCTGGCTCCGTCACTCACCAGCTGTGGAACAGTCGGCACACACCTCCGTCTCCCTAAAGACCACCTCTCTCTGGAGTGAAATGAAAAGAGTGATAATATCTACCTTCTTTGAACTGTAAATATTTATTGAGTGTCTATGATGTGGCAGGCACTTTTCTAAATGGTTAAGGATACAGGAGTAGGGAAGACAGGATGCAATCCCTGCTCTCCTGGGACTGACATTCCAAGGGAGGAGAGACACAGATAGGCAAATTAAATACTTAGAAGATAGCATGTTAAGTGATGAGAGCTATGGAGAGCAAGAAAGCAGGGAAGGAGGATGGGGAGGGCTAGGGAGCTTGGGGGTGGGGTGAGGGCTAGAAGGGAAAACAAAATTCCAAATAGGGTGGCAAGAGGGGCCCGTCTGGGACACTGCAGAGGAGAAAGCCATCCTGGGAGCTTCTCGGGCTAGTGGGGGCAGGGTGGGGGGTTGAGGATGGGGGGAAGCCTTCCAGGCGGGGGGCTCAGCGTGGGCCTGATGATCCGAGGAGATAAAGCTCTCGGTGCCTGGCACACAGCTAGCACTCAGAAGACTCCAGCTGCTATTTTGAGCCATTACTTAGTGCGAAGGCCAGGGTAGGAAAGAGGGGGGTGGGAGCAAAGGAGTGAGAATGACTAAATCAGCCTCGGGGTTGGGGGGGTGGGGGTCTGGAGTGTTTCACGGATGAAGCGGCTTCGCTTGCAGCTGGGGCAGAGGAATGAGTAGGAGTTTGCTAGGGATGTGGTGGGGTGGGGTGGGGTGGAGGGGTGGTGGGCGGAGCGGGGCTGGGGGCGGCGGGGGGAGGCATTCCAACCGGAGGGAGCTTGGCCTCAGGGTTGTGGGGGCGGGCAAGGAACGCGGGGTGCTCCCCGAGCCCCTGCGTGGGGCGTGGGGGTGCCGAGCCGGGGTCCTCTGCGGCGACGGGGGCCGGCGGAGTAGGTGGCGAGCAGATGCGATGGGTCTCAAAGGCCGCGGTGGGGAGTGTCTGCTTTCTCCAGTTGCTGCCGGGAGACTCCTAACGTCTTTAAAACTGGGCACTGGAAGGAACAGATTGGTGTTTTAATAAGCTCTCCGGAGGAGGCAGGCACTGGGGCAGCGAGTTAATGAGTCTTGCAGGGACCGGTGTAATTAAATGGCAAAGCGAGTGGCGTGGCCTGTGGGACTTCAGGAGGAGGTAGGCCGCCCAGCCGTCAGTTACTCATTCATTCAGCACATTTTTATTGAGGCCCCGCTACGTGCCAGGCACCGCCTGGATGCTGGGGCTGCGGCGGGAGGGGTGGGGGAGAGTAAGACCATCTCTTCCCACGAGAGAGACAGATGATGAGCAAATGAACGCAATTTGGGGGTGGGGCACAAACTGGATGGCTTTCCGTCCCAGGCAGGTGGCCGGGAGGGCAGGGTTTGCAGAAGAGGGACCTGCCCCCAAATCAAGGGCTCACCCAGCCCGTGGGTCTGTATGGAGGTGGGCTTCATACAGGCAGATCTCCTGGTTCTTTAAGAGAGGCTGAACATCTTTTTGTTTGTTTTAATTGGAATATAGTCGCTTTGGACTTCCCTGGTGGTTCAGCCGTAGAGAACCCACCTGCCAATGCAGGAGATGCGGGTTCAGTCCCTGGGTGGGGAAGATCCCCTGGAGAAGGGAATGGCAACCCACTCCAGTGTTCTTGCCTGGGAAATCAGGTGGACAGAGGAGCCTGGTGGACTTCAGTCCATGGGGTCAGAAGGAGTTGGATAGGACTTAGCGCCTGAACCAGCAACAACAATCGCTCTACAGTGCTGTGTTATCCTCTGCTTACAGCCACGTGAATCAGCCACACGTGAACATGGACCCCGGCCCTTGGATTTCCTTCCCGTCTGGGTCACCACTGAGCACTGAGTAGGTTTCCCTGTGCTGGACGGCAGGTTCCCGGCAGTGAGGTGTTCTACACGGAGAGTGTGTGTATCGCAGTCCCCGTCTCCCAGCCCGGCCCGCCCTCCTTCCCCGCTCGATGTCCGGATATTTGTTCTCTGCATCTGTGTCTCTGTTTCTCTTTGCAAGTAAGTTCATCTGTGCCATCTTTATAGATGCCACATAAATGAGTTAATAGTACACAACTGTTCTCCTCTTTCTGACTTCCCTCACGCTCCAGGACAATCTCTAGGCCTGTGCACGTCTGCAAGTGGCTCAGTTTAAGAGAGGCGGGACATTTTCATGCGAAATTCCTGATTCCAGTAACTGCTGGCAACTGATCAGAAAGAATGGAGTGACTGAGGACAAGAGGAGTGTGTGTGTGTGTGGGTGGGTGGGTGGGTGGGTGGGTGGGTGTGTGTGTGTGTGTGTGGGTGTGGGTGGGTGGTTGGGTGTGTGTGTGTGTGTGTGTGTGTGTGTGGGTGTGGGTGTGGGTGGGTGGTGTGCATGAGTTCTGCCTAGGATGGGTTGTGAGAAGAGCCCTGAGGAGGTGGCTCTGCTGGCTGCGGTGAGACGGGAGAGCCTGTGCCGAGGATGCAGGGAGGAGCTTGATGTGTTTGAGGAGCTCAAAGGAAGCCATGCCTGGAGCTTGAGGAGCGAAGGAGAAAAAGGGCTTTAAACGAGACCAGAGGGGAAAGGAGGAAAGGAGGGCAGGGCGGGTCAGGCCGGTCTTGTGATGACTTTGGGTTTTCTTCTGTGTGTGTGTGCGTGCTGAGTCACTTCAGTCATGTCTGACTCTTTGCAACTCTGCGAACTGAAGCCTTCCAGGCCCCTTTCCCAGGTTCACTGAAAAGACATCTCTGAACCTTGAGAATTCCAGGAAACCCCTCAGTCCCTGGCAAGCCCTCTTTCATCTTCACAAACATATATGGATTTAGGTACTGTTATCATTTTTATTTTGCAGATGAGGAAACCGAGGAACAGAAAAGTTAAGTAACTCACCCAGGGTCACACAGATAAGTATCAGAGCTGGTGCTCAAATCCAAACTGTTGGATTCCAGAGGCTTCTAGGTTGCCTTTCGTAGGGTCAAGTGAATTTCAGTGATGGGTTTAAACATCTTTCTTCCTTGATGAAATACATCATTTTGTCTGGAAACAGAAAGGCCTGCCTGTGTCCTTTACCCCTTCCCCGAGACAATCCTACGGGTGAAAAGTCAGCTAAGAGTCAGGTTGCAAGACTTGTTGCCTTCTAGGAGCCTTCTAGAAACCCAATAGCCTCCAGGGGATCAGCCTCACGGCCAGGCATCTGATCAGAATTCCCCATGAGATTTTTTTCAGGGGGAGGGAGAGTGTGGTTCACTAAAGAGAGGAGTTTCCAAAATGAAAATAAACCAGCAAACAACCCAACTTGTCACTGGAGATCCAGTGACTTAGCCTTGTTAAGTTCAGCGTTAAGGAGAAGAGAACGAAATCATTTATAGAAACCCTCTTCTCCCTCAGGAGATATTTAAGAACGGAATGTATTTTTTTACAAAAATTTAAAGGCATGCCAAGTTTATGTAAAACTATACCAATGATGAAAGAGGCTAGAGAACAACAACAAGGCCAGCCAGAGTCAATGCCCACAATCTTAGGCTCTTAGGAAACACAGAGGCAAACAAGAACAAGGAAGCTAGGAGCGTGAGAACAGAGCGATCTGGGGGACAGCTGGGGAGCCCGGTGCAATGGGCAGCTGCCGTCCCCGAGCTGGTACCTCACCCCCCGAACCTTGTCTTTTCAAAGGGGACCCAGAGGAGCTGACTCGGAGGGTTAAGAATTCCATCAGATGACAAATAAGTCACTTAACACTCTTTCCGGCGTGTGTCAAGTATCGAATCCATAGTATCAGTCACTGTTCCGAGACCCTTTTGGGTTCTCAGTTTGGTTTGTGAGCAAGAACCCACAAGCTAGTGTTTGAAGGCTCAGGCCAGGTCAAGCCTGAGCTGAGTGCGCTGCACGCGTGGTGGTATTTATTTACTTAAATATTTGTTTTTATTTTATTTGTTTGTTTGGCTGTGCCATCTCTTGCTTGCCGCACGTGCGATCTTTGGTTGCAGCATGTGGGGTGTTAGTTCCCCAACCAGGGATCTAAGCGTGGACCTCTAGGCAGTCTCCATCCTGTGACGTTTAATCCTCACCTTAACTCAGCCACGGGGCTTCTCAGGCAGCACTGGTGTTAAAGAACCCGCTTGCCATCACAGAAGACCTAAGACTCGAGGGGTTCGATCCCGGGGTCAGGTAGATCCCCTGGAGGAGGAAATGGCAACCCATTCCAGGATGCTTGCCTGGAAAATCCCATGGACTGAGGAGCCTGGCTGGGGTCACAAGAGTCACAACTGAGCGACTAAACCCCCAGCACCTGACTTCGGGACTGCTGTTACTATTCTGTTTGCAGATGGGGAGACAGGTGGAGGTGGGGAGGAGAAGTGGTTTGCCTGTAAGCGTTACACAGAGAGGCGGGCATTAGGACCCAGGTCTCTTCTGACTCTGCTGTCTGCTCTAACTCTACAGGGAAACTTACCTGAAAAAAAAAAATAGATACCATTTTTCAAATTCCAGGTCTCCTTAAGTATAAAGAAGAACTAAGTATTTTAGGAAAGTGCCAGTGGGGAATTTTTAAGTGGAACAAGGAATACCTGGCAGCCTTCCAGATTGGGGGTGGAGGGGTGTTGCTTATGTTCAGAGGTGAAATTTTCAGGCTCTAGGTGTTTCCCACACAGTTGAAGAGCTCCAGGCAGACTTGACCCCGTGCCCCAGGGCAGATCCCTGCCTACTGTCCAGTTCATCACCCTGGAGGTAAATGTGCCCTACAGCGTCTACTCAGATCCTTAAAATAGAATCCTGTGCGCCCGGCCTGCGTTTCCTGTTACCGGGTTCAGGATGGTGAGGAGGTGGTTATCTGGGTTTACTAACCTCTGACTTTTGTAGTCGTGAACAGTTAATGTTACTTCTTATTTGTATGTGAACCTCGTTGGTGAGTCAGTCCCATGACCTGGGAGGAAAGGTCTCCCAGCTCCATCTTTAAAGTCAAGAGGATGACGCTTACTGATGCTCATCTCAAGGGTGGCCAGGAACTTGGAAGTCCTAAGTGCCCACCCCAAACGAGGAACGTGCATCCCGGGCACTTCCTGTGGCTTCCTCTTTGTGCCTCCTACCGTCCATCCCTTGAAGATGCGCTCATTCATGCAGCAGACTGGAAGAGCCTGCCGTCCTTTAGACAAGTGTCTTCTCTCCGGGGACCCAGTGCTTTTCAAACAGGAGTGCCGAAGGACCTGTTTTTCAAAAATTTCCCCATTGTCACAGATGGACCCTTTTGTAAAAATAGGATAAAAATGATCTACTTGAAAAAAACTGAACTTTAAAAATACCAGCGACGTGTAAAAACAAGCCCCAATTTTCTAAGCCCCGGTTTTTAAACTTAATTAATTTATTTTTATATTTATTTATTTGGCTGTGCCAGGTCTTTGTATGTGGCTCATGGCTTCTTTAGTTGTAGCATGTGGGATCTAGTTCCCTCACCAGGGATTGAACCCAGCCCCCGGCGTGATGAGCGCAGAGTCTCAGCCACTGAACCACCAGGGAAGTCCCTACACCCCCGTTTTTTAGGGTAAGATTCAGTAGCCCACATTTTCAGTAGACTTGTGCTTGAGGGCAGACTCACAATCCAGGGTGACAAATGTCTTCATGGGTCTGCGATTCCCCAAAGAGAGGGACATAAATCATTTTGCAGGAACCCAGAGGGTTCAATCATATGACTACCAGAAGCAGTCTTGAGAATCGGGGTCTCCAGCTTGAACATCCCCACGCGTCCAGTTGTCCGTGCCTGTGGATGCTTGGGTGGAGCTGAAGCACAAACTCTAGATGCAGCCACGTCTTAGGAAAAGTGGACAAATCTCTCACCATCGAGTTCTTTTGGTGGCTCACTAGCTCAATGTGCTTAGATGAGGTCCACATAGACTGACTCTACAAATTAAAGTATTTTAAAATAATTTGTATTGTATAAGTCCAGCATTTTGTGACACTGCTCATATGAGGAGTCTAAAACGTGCAACAAGCCAGTGACTACAGCACAACAAGCCGACTCACAGACGCAGAAAACAAAGCAGCGGTTACCAGCGGAGAGGGGCACCGTGGGGGAGCGTGGGAGGCCTCAGCCGTCGGGTGTCAGGGAGGCCCAAGCACATGCTGAGCAACGCGGGGAACAGAGCCAGTATTTTGTAATCACTGTAAATGGAAAGTAACCTTTAAAAATTGTGCAAAAATAATTTGTGTATAGTCAAGCCTTTTGGAGGGGGAACAATCTCTCCCTTTTAACTTGCCTTTTAGATCTTTCATTATACACACATACATATAAGAATGGGCTTAGCTGCTATTGTTGAGTCACTAAGTCGTATCTGACTCTTTGCGACCCCATGGGCTGTAGCCCGCCAGGCTCCTCTGTCCGTGGGATTTCCCAGGCAAGAATGCTGGAGTGAGTTGCCATTTCCTTCTCCAGGGGATCTCCTAACCCAGGTATCAAACCCGGGTCTCCTGCGTTGGCAGGCTGACCCTTTACTGCTGAGTCATCAGGGATTATATACACAGACACACACACACACACACACACACACACACACACACACACACACACATTATACATGTTTTTACAAATCTTGCTTGTTTCACTCAGCAACGTATCACGTTGTTGATACTTCCACTCACTGCTTTCGTCCCTTCCCCGTTCTTTCTCCCTGACTGTATCTTAGCCCCACGTAGGTACGTCACGCCTCCTTTAGGGAGTCTTGTGATGGCCGACCCTTAGGTCGTGATTACTCAGTCGCAGTGAACGTCCTGTGCCTGTGTCCTGGGCACTGAGGCGTGCGTTCCTCTAGGATAGATTCCAGCAGATCTATCAGTGGGTGTGCACATTTGAAATGCTGTAGGTACTGCCAAGTTCATCCTCCTGAAAGACAGTATGCGTCATCGACAGATGTTAGAGTTGAAAGATGTGCTGTTGAACTTATCCCTCCTTATGCGGATCAAGGGGCTGAAACGATGGGCAGAGCCTGGTCGAGGTCACATGTGACTGAAGACAGAGCCAAGGACACAGCCTCCTGCTTCTCTTTCCAGTTGCAGAGTTTTTACCAACCTTTGACCGCCCGATGGCCATTTACCTTGACCAGAGGTGTGTCCTGCACAGAACCAGGAGTGAAAGCTTTGAATACTTATGTTCATGTCAAATTTGAACCTCGGTCCTTAAGACTGTGTCTTAAGACCCTTAAGAAAGGGATTGTGACTTGAGGTAACTTTGCAGCCCCTCTCGGAGGAATATCTGATTTCCGTTGCACCAAATCACCCTTGTCGTGTACAGGACAGCTGAGTAGGGTGGGCGAAGGACTGAACCTGGCCTCCAAACTTAGCGGTGCTCCGACTTTGATATGGGGCATGGTACCAGGCTCTCCCAGCTTCTCTGTACCTGTTCCCCCTCCCTTGGAAGAGGTAACCCTCTTGCAGAGTAATCATGATGACAAAGTCAGAATAATGTATGGAAAATGCTTGGGATGCTCCCAGGAAAGGTTGGTTTCCTTCTCTTATCCTTCTCTTGAGGAATTTAACAGAAGGATCAGGATTTGCGTCCAACAGAGGGCACTGTCTGAGCTGGAGTGGGAGTCTTCTCAGCACAGAGAGGAGCTTTAGTAAGATGCTCCTGTGGTGCTAATTTATTCCTGGAGTTTAGATTTAATTAAGGTCAGAGTCATTTTCACTTACCACCGCAGAGCTGCTCTGAAGAGGTTATTTAAGGACGAGAAGCGGCCACATCCCCAAATTCCACGGACACTCCCTTCCATCTAATCCCTCTCTGAACCTTGGCCTCCTGAGTATCATCATCTGTCTTCGCCTCTCCATCTTCCGTGTAATCCGTCTCTGTTAATGGCATCACTGGTTCTTGGGCCATCTAGGACCATGACTTTCTTTTGGACCCTCTGTCTCTCTCACTCCCTGTATCCAGGTAGTTGCCTGATTCAGAATATCTGACACATTGGTCCTTCCCTGTTGCCACACAGCAGCGCCCCGGGGGCAGACCCTCATGACCTCCTGCCAGGACTTGTCTCCGTATCCAGATAGGTCTGGGAAGCCCCGATCAGAGCATCACAGCCAGAGCCATCTGACCTGCATCCAGAGCCATCTGACCTGCATCTCTGGAGCCCAGCAGGCTGGGTGACCCCCCCCCCCGCCCCGTTAGCAAAAAGCTCAGGGCTCGGCAGGGCCTGGTGGCCCCAGCCCTTCCCTTTGGCTGCCATAACCAGAGAGCTGACTGTGTAAAGCTAAGGCCTTGACGGGCCTGGTGTCATTTATCCTCAGGAGATAGGAAATATTATTGTCCCCTGTTTTTTTTTTTTTTTTTTTGGCTGCATCACATGTGGGAGCTGAGTTCCTCAACCAGTGATCGAACCCACGTCTTCTACGTTAGAAGAGCAGAGTCTTGGCCACTGGACTGCCAGAGAAGCCCCATAGCATCCCCTGTTTGGGACAGGGCAAGTTGGAGTCGGCAGAGTGTAGAGACTTGCTTAAGATCACGTAGCCAGGAATTGGTGATGCCAGTCTGTCAAGCCCTGCGTGTCTCAACTGTGCTTCCCTCAGTGGTCCTCACACCCCAGGGCTGTGTTAAGAGGGTCCCTTGAAATGTCAAAAAAGGCAGTGGTGCCTGGCTAACGTCTAACTTTAAAAAGATGAGTGGAGCCATTATTTTTAAATTTCTCTTAAAACACCAGGCTCTATAGGAGTTTGTTCCCCACCCCACCCCCCTGCAAAAAAAAAAAGAATAAGGCTGAGGCTCAGTCCCTTGCTTCGTTTCAGCGACACTCCTCGAGGACCGTGCAGTCACACGGAGGTAAATTGCTTTAATTCTTCTCAGACTGCATGGTGTCACTTAGACCCTAGCGGAATGCTCGATGCTGTTTCCATCTGATAAATTAACGAAAACATTAAAAAGAAAAATACATACAAAATAGCTATTTGGATATAAGTAGAAGTATATCGTGTGTGCACTGTGTGTATTTATGAATAAAGTTATATAATTAAGGGGAAAAAAAGAAAAATTGCAGTGCAATGATTCTATATATATCTGTACTTTCTTAGGGGAGGCAGTGCTTACTAATTAAAACCTGAAATGACCTTTCCTTACCTCTTAGAAACAAACACAAAAATTAAAAAACAATAATAAACTTTTCAGAACACAAAATGCAAGGATTCCAAGAGAAGTAAGATTCAACAACAGGTGGCTGTTTTGACCACGCCCTTTGACCAGAAAAGAAGCTTTGTGAAGTCAGGGACTGTGTCTTTCGTTGCTGGGTGACCAGTTCCTGGCACATAGGAGACTGTCAGGGACTGTTTATTGAGTGAATGAACAGCCATGATATGCTTGTGCAAGCCCAGGATGAAATGAGAATTTCCGAACTTGGTCCCTTTAGGAAGAACTGAACAGTGACCGAGGTTTTCTGCACTTTATAGTTCATGGCACTCTCATCATCGTCTCATTTGATCCTTGCAGTCACCTGGGCAGCAGTGTTTCCCCCAGTTTTCAGAAGTGGTTGGGAGAAGTGACCTGCTGAGTTCAAGGTCCACAGTAAGGAAGAGGGGCCAGGTCTTTTCAATCTAAATTCAGTTCTCTTTCCACTGTCCTCCCAACCCTAACTAGGCTGAAAGAGATCAGAGATAGGTGACTAAATTAATCAAGGTTTATATTTCTCATTTGTAGAGTGGAAGTTCTTTTTTAAATGTAAATTGCAGCCTATAGTCTCTTAATCCTTGATCATCTTCTTCTTTTTTTTTAAATCATCTTCTTTTTAATATTTTTTTATTTTTGGCTGCATCAGGTTGCAGGCCTCTCTTTAGTTGTGGCTTGCA
This sequence comes from Cervus elaphus, assembly GCF_910594005.1. NCBI lineage: Eukaryota > Metazoa > Chordata > Mammalia > Artiodactyla > Cervidae > Cervus > Cervus elaphus. The sequence continues at coordinate 77,856,924 of NC_057837.1, read as the reverse complement.
GGCTTGGTTGCCCTACAGCATGTAGGATTTTAGTTCTCTGACAAGGGATTGAACCCAGTCCCCTGCATTGGAAGGTGGATTCCTAACCACTGGGCCACCAGGGAAGTCCCAGAAAGGAAGTTTTGATTGTCATTCATGTCTACTCTGTTCCTGGACCTCTCTTTTCTGACTTCTTCCCCACGTGATCGCTTACATCTCCTGCATTGGCAAGTGGGTTCTTTACCACTAGTGCCACCTGGAAAGCCCTAGAGCTAACGCAGGAGACATAAGAGACGCAGGTTTGATCCCTGGGTTGAGAAGATCCCCTGGAGGAGGGCATGGCAACCCACTTCAGTATTCTTGCCTGGAGAATCCCATGGACAGAGGAGCCGGCGGGCTACAGTCCATGGGATTTCAAAGAGCTGGACAGGACTCAGCATAGCACAGTACAGGCATCCCAAGGGGTGCAGTGGTAAAGAGTCCACCTGCCAATGCAAGAGATGCAAGAGACTCGGGTTGGATCCCTGGATGGGTTAGATCCTCTGGAGGAGGAAATGGCAACCTGCTCCAGTATGCCTGCCTGGAAAATTCCACGGACAGTGAAGCCTGGCGGGTTACAGTCTGTGAGGTCTCAAAGAGCCAGACACGACTGAGCGACTGAGCACGCAGGTAGGCAGGCATCTCAGGTTGACATGGTCCAAACTGAACCTTTGATCTCTCCATCCCCTTCTCATCAGTTTCTTCCATCTCAGCAGATGGCAACCCCATCCTTGATCTTGTATTTTCCAAACTACCATCGGTATTATCCTTGACTGCTCTGCTTCTCTCACACCCCATATCCAGTCCTACTGGCTTGATCTCCGAAGTATATCCAGTTACCAACAGCTTCCCATCACCTGCATGCCTCCTACCCTGGACCACGTCACCGTCATCTCTCGCTTGGACCACTGCAGTAGCCTCCAGTCTGATTTCTCTGCTTCTGCCCTTGCACTCATACAGTCTGCTTTCCATACCACGTCAGGAGGATCTCAAAAGTCCTAGGTACACCCTTGCCCTTCAGACAAGCTTCCTCTGCTTATCGCAGGTTGCATAAACACTCAGGTGGAAAGCAAGCTTGTGGCTGCACCATCCCCATTTTATTTTCCGCCTTTTCAGAATTCCTATCTGTCGCCAGCTAGGTTTGTTTGCACTGGGTCTTAAATTCTGACAATTGTATCTTCTATCCCTCCCTCCTGCCCCACCTCTTGCTCTTTAAAAATATTTTAAGACTTTCTCCATGGCTGCTAAAAACTATAAGGTAAAGATTCAAGTATATACTTTAAAAAATCCATTACATAAAAGAACTGATTATATCTCAACAATCGGAATCCACATAGAATGCAGCAAAAATTCAGCAAATATGCGTTTATTTTTGTTACTTATTGCTCAGAGCAAAGCCAGGGAGTTTAAGTGGCAGAAAGAACACACGTCTGCTATTTGATATTAGACGGCTGTCATCAGTCTCGAGACAGCGTTCACAGGTCATGGTTCGTCAGACACTGAAATATACACACCCTACCTCCCTGCACAGAGGTGTCAGGAGTCCTCATCTCCTATGCTATGGTGGATTACATTTTCCAAACAATGAGCACAATCTCTCCCTTAAGGAAACTTGTTATCGAAAGATGCGAGGGATCGGAATGTGTAATACAAAGCAGACACGCAGAGAAGAATGAGTTTTATGGCGCAGGGAGAGGACTAACTTTATTGCCTATAAAATAAAGTCCACATGCTACAAGTTGGCCTGAACCCACCTTGTGCATCATTTTTTTTTTTTTTTCCTCCAAATTGACCTGAGGTTAAAAAGCCCTTTCTTAGCTGGAGGACTTTAGGGATAAGCCCCTTTGAGCTCTTTGAACCTCAGTCTCCTGTGAAGAGGGGTGAATGCCTCCCCGGGAAGTTCTGAGACGCAGGAGGACACACTCTGCTGGTCCGTATCGGTGTGTTCTGGGTTAGAGCAGGGGAGTTGTACCGGGTTAGACGGAATCAAACACCTAGTTGTCATCTCCATGAGGACATGAAGAATGGTTCTGGGGAGATGGATGTGGGTGTCAGGTTGATAAAGCGTGGACTCCTGGTCAATCATTGTGATGGACTAATGGATTCCCAGATAACTGGTTAAACATTCTTTCTGGGTGTGGCTGTGGGGGATATTTCTGGAAGAGATTACCATCTGAATCAGTCCTCTGAGTAAAGATAAAGAAGATCACCCTCACCGATGCTAATGGGCATCATCTAGTCTTTTGAGACCTGAATAGGACAATATGGCCAAGGAAGGGAGGATCTGTCCTCCGGGTTTGCGCTGGAACACCTGTCTTCACCTGTCCTTGGTCCTCTGCTGTCCGGGCGCTCCTGGTCCTCTGGTCTTCAGACTCAGGTTGGGACGAGCCCCACCAGCTCCCCTGTCCTCAGGCCTTTGGTATGAAGTGTACATATTAGTCGCTCACTCGTGTCCGACTCTTGGTGACCCCATGGACTGTAGCCCGCCAGGCTCCTCTGTCCATGGGATTCTCCAGACAAGAATACTGGAGTGGGTTGCCATTTTCTTGTCCAGGGGATCTTCCCGACCCAGGGATCGAACCGGGGTCTCCTGCACTGCAGGCAGATTCTTTACCATCTGAGCCACCTGGGGGGCCCCCGGTCTTTGGACTCAGGCAGAATTATATCACCAGCTTTCCTGGTTCTCCAGCTTACAGAGGACAGATCAAGGGACCTCCTGGTCTCTGTAGTCACATAAACCAATTTCTACCATAAATCTCCTCTTGTGTATCTCTCTCTCTCTCTCCCCTACTGATTCTATTTCTCTGGAGAGCCCTGACTAATGCATTACTACAATTTTTATTCCCCTTTTGATTGGGCTAAACAGAACTCTGTTAAACCTGGGCACTGCTGGGATCCATACCTTTGCTTATATGACCCCTTCTTCCTAGCAGGCTCTTAGAACCTTAGCCTGCCCTAAACCAACTGCAACATTCTGCTCAAAGACCACCTCTTCCAAAACGCCTTCCCAGATGCCACCAGTCACAAGCAATTTCCCCCAGCTCTTGTCTCCTCGAGCGTGATTGTACCTCTGTGACGGCCGTTCTAGAAAATGGCTGTCAACATGCCGGCTTCCAGCACCCCCAAGAGGGGTTCCGACTCCTCAGTTTGATCAGGTCCCAAGCCAGGTGTGACTCCAGATACCTGACTCCTCCTCGGCTCCAAAACCATCCATCTTTGAGCGTCCCTGGTGGTCTAGTGGTGAAGAATCTGCCTGCCAATGCAGGGAACACAGCTTTGATCCCTGGTCCAGGAGGATCCTGTGAGGCTCAGAAGAACTAAGCCCCTGCATCGCAGCCTCCGAGCCCGCGCCCGTAGAACCCGCGCTTCCTGACAAGAGAAGCCACGTCGATGAGACGCTCATGCCCTGCGACTAGAGAGTAGCCCCCGTTCTCTGCAACTAGAGAAAACCCTCACGCAGCAACAAAGACCCCACATAGCCAAAAATAAATCAAACAAATCTTTAAAAAAAAAGGCCATCCACCTTTGCCCATCTCCAGTCCACTCTTCACCAGATATCGTTCTCAAAAGCACACCTATATTGTCATGTTTTTGTTGCTCGTTCGCTAAGTCATGTCCAACTCTTTGTGACCCCATGGACTGTAGCATGCCAGGCTCCTCTGTCTTCTACTGTCTCCCGGAGTTTGCTCAAATTCCTGTCCACCGAGTTGGTGACGCCATCTAACCATCTTATCAGACTTGACTTTCACCATCAGACTCATCTACTGAGCTGACGTTGTTTCCACTTTGGCCCGGTCACCTCATTCTTTCTGAAGCTTCTAGTAATTGCCCTTCTCTCTTCCCCAGTAGCATATTGGACATCTTATGACCTGGGGAGGGGTGCTCATCTTCGGGCATCATATCTTTTAGCCTTTTCATACTGTCCATGGGGTTCTCCAGGCAAGAATACAGGAAAGTCTTAGTCACTCAGTTGTACCCGACTCTTTTGCGACCCCATGAACTGTAGCCTTACCAGGCTTCTCTGTCCATGGGATTTCTCAGGCAGGAATACGGGAGTGGGTTGCCATTTCCTTCTCCAGGGGACCTTCCGGACCCAGGGATTGAACCCGCGTCTCCTGCAGGAGATCCTGCATTGGCAGGCAGGTTCTTTACCGCTGAGCCACTTGGGAAGCCAAGAATACAGGAGTGGGTTATTTCCTTCTCCAGTGGACCACGTTTTGTCAGAACTCTTCGCAATCGCCCATCTGTCTTGGGTGGCTCTGCACGGCATGGCTCATAGCTTCAGTGAGACACAAGCCCTTTCGCCACAAGGCTGTGATCCATGCAGTAGTTAGTGAGGCCTAAAACCTTCAGTGACGGGACTATGATGCCTTGAGTGGGGTGACTTTGTCTATCTCTGAAGCTTGTCCTTTTATTTGTGATGTAATTCAAATACCATAAAATGTATCCCTTTAAAGTCTACAGTTCAGTATTTTTTTGTGTTTACTATATTAACAGAGTTGTACAATTGTCACCACTATTGAATTCCAGAATATTTGCATCACCCTCCAAAGAAACCCCAGACCTACTGGCAGTTACTTTCCATGGCCTCCTCAGCCCCAGCCTATGGCAACCTTGAATCTTCTTCCTGTCTCTATGGATTCACTTATTCTGATAGTGCATATAAATTGTACAATATGTGGCCTCTTATGCCTGGCTTCTTTTGCTTAGCATGAGATTTTCAGGGTTCATCGACGTCATAAAATGGATCAGTATTTCATGCCTTTCTTTGGCTGAATAATCTTCCACCACATTTTGTTTATGCGTTCTCCAGCTGATGGACATTTTGGCTGTTCCTCGTTTTTGGCTAATATGAATAATGCTGCTGTGAACATCTGTTCAGGTGTTTGGCTGACCTTGTGTTTCGTAGAGTGTATGCCTAGGGGTAGAATGCTCATTTGGATGACTTTCCCTGTTTCACCTTTGAGGGACTGCCCGACTCTACCATCTCCCATCCTCCCAGCAGTGTCTGAGGATTCTTATCTCCCCACATCCTCCCCTCATCTCATCTGGTACCACGCTGCTCCTGAGTCTCCAGGCTCTAACCTCTGACACCTGTGGGATTTTCCCAGACCAAGGATCGAACCCGTGTCCCCTGCATTGGCAGGCGGATTCCTTACCACTAAGCCACCAAGGAAGTCCAAATGGAAGGTCTTAAAGGTGCCTGTGATTCTAACCTTAATCAGACCCAGTGCCTCATTGTCTATCCTGAAATGAAATTCACAAATAATATAACCTGCTCATAGAGTGAAAACACATACATGTAACTCTCAAGCTCTAAAACAGAGGAGAATAAGTGAAAAGTAATTTATAAGAAAATTATATGTACATGTACAACGCTGGAAGACCCAGTGAAGTAGCCCGGGGCTTGAACTGAACAGGTAGAAGCTCTGTGAAGGTGACGGCTGCACATGCGGGGAGACCTCGGTGTGGGGCGTTGACCCCTCGTGTACCACCAGCACGGTGACTGGAGATGCTGCCAGTACTGATGCTCCAGAAGAATGACCCTTGGGAACCCCCACGCAGAGTCCAGCTCAGCCTTCTCTCAATTTACACGGTCACTGCATTCCAGGAAAATTCGGTGTGTGTTTAAACCATGCAAAAGCCAGTCTGTGTTTAAATGGGAAATAGAGTTGTTTTCTAGGCTAACTGAACTGCTCCTGGTAAGAACCACCAAGATATACTCTTGCCTGGGGCTGGAACATTTGTCCTCTACCCTTTGACCAGGTGCTTCACCTATCCTTTTCTTAAAAAATATTTATTTATGTATTTGGCTGTGTCAGGGCTTAGCTGAGGCGCACAAGATCTTCGCTGCAACTTGCCGGACCTTCTGTTGCGTTGCACGGCCTCTCTAGCTGTGGCACGTGGGCTTAGCTGCTCCAGGCATGTGGGATCTCAGTTCCCTGACCAGGGACTGAACCTGGGTCCCCTGCATTGCAAGGCGAATTCTTAACCCCTGGACCACCAGGGAAGTCCCTCAAGTCCAAATTGGAAGGTGCTTCCTCAACTGAACCTTTCTAGCCTCTTCTCACCAGATTGCTTTTCTCCCAGAGCATTGTGGGTACTTCTTCATAGTATTTAATATCTTTGAGACCACTTCCAAGTATACGTTTATCCGTTTTCTTTCTATTAACATCCCCCTCCCAGCTGGACTCTGACACCATGAGGTCTGGACTTGTGACTTTCCTATCCTTGTATCCCCAGGCTTTAACTTAGTGCCTGGTATGCAAATATTTGCTGCACGAATACAATAGTGTTCTTGTCTACCTCCTTTGTTGTCCTGGGACTTCTTAGAAGACATTATTGTGCCAAATTTATCTGTGTCCTCAGTGCTAAAGATAGTTCTTCCTTTTATGTGGAAAACAGTGGTCAAATATTTAATGAGCAAATAAAAGCAAAAGCACAATTGGGCTTCCAATGTCCTAATGAATGAGCTGAGGACACGGTACGAGGTGTTTTCGGTAAATCCTCCAGAAAGTGCTGTCATCCCGGGTCATGCTGAAATCCTCTTTATAGCTGTGGGTTCAATAGGGAACCTTCGTTTTAACTGTGTTAATAATTATTTGAGCTTTAGTGGTTGTATAACAAGCCACCCCAAACCTTAGTGGCTTCGTGTAACGGAGAGCTGGTTGTGTCTTATGATTCTGTGGGTTGGCAATCTGGTGGGTGTACTGGCCTCTCTTGTAACCACAATCATCTGACAGTCTGATGAGGACTGGAGGGTCCAGGTGGCCACACTCACGCACCCAGTAGCGATCTGGTGTCAGCTCAGGTGCCATGGTTCTCGTTCACATGGACGTCCGTCTTCTAGAAGGCTGACCCGGGCCTCTTCACCATTTGTGGCCTTGAAGTTCCGAGAAGGTAAAAGCAAAGACAGAAGGTGCGAGGTGAAGCCTGCTTCCCGAGCTGGACAACCATCACTTCTGCCTGGATCTGTTGTTCAGAGCAGGTCGCAGATTCATGTGGCTACAGCAGCTCATCACAGGGGCACGGGATCCAGGGGACACGTTCACTGGGACACACAATACAGCAATCCACCTCGGCGATCTCTCTGGAGGACATACTTCCAGTCCCTCCTTCTGGAATCTACAGGGCAGCTCTGGGTCTTTCTTGTGGATGGAGGGTCCTCAGGGACCCTGAGTCTCCTCTCCAAATGTGGCATCTCCCTGTCTGGTCCTGGAGACAGAGTTGGAAAAGATGGAGGAGATTATGTTGAATCTGTTCTTTTCCAGATTTTGTTTGGTTTCATTTGGGGAGCAGGATCTCAATTTTGCTTTGGTGAAGTCATGATCTCATTTTATTTTCCTGCCATTTGTCTTGTTTCTCTTCCAACTCAACTGCAATAAAAAGTCAAGTTAATGAAGCATTCTGGCTAGTTCTGCAGATTGTGCTGCTAAAGGACCTCAGGGTGGAGAGCACTGATTCTAGACCAAGACTCCTTGAGTTAGAATCCTGGCTTTGTCACTTGTCTGCTATGTGACCTTGGGGAAGCGACTTCACCTTCCTGTGCCTCAGTTTCCACCTCTGAACATGGGGACCGTGGTGCCTGGAGGAGTGTGGTGAGGATGGAGTGAGGAAAGCATTGCAAAGCGCTCAGAGTGGGCACGGGACAGTCACCACCCCAGATAGCTGGGCAGGAGCCAGGTCAGGCAGATGGTCTACGGCTTCTACTAAAGATGAGTCTCGGGGTGGGGGAGGGGATGGGGATGGGAAAGGAGAGGTGGCTTCACTAAAAAGCAGTGTGTAATCTCTCTTAATATATCTGCGAGACAGCGAAGCCTCCATGTGTGGTTACTTTTGTTCATAACCGCCTCTCATTGCAGCCCTATTACGAGGTATTTGTGCTTTCAGTATAAATTATAAATCTAAACACATGCAGAGTTTGTTTTCCCCCCAAAGCAGATTCCAACCAGCATGAAACCAGCCAATCCAAATAAATTGTGTGCTTAAGCCCATTGTTTCCAGCAACATGTAAACTGTTGGGTTGTAAAGAATTGCTTTGAAGAAGGCACCCCATTAGTGCTCCAAGCATCAGGGTTCAATTTAGGCCGCGCATTTCTTTTGAAGAGTTCACTAGAAATCTGTGGCAAAGAAAGACATGCATTGGGGTGGGGGGTGCAGTGGGGAAGGTTTTCTTATCAAATCATACAAGATGCACTTACAGGATGTTGTCATAAAAGCGCAAAATAAAGCCACGACCCTGAACTCCAGGAGAAACGCAGAATTCCTCAGCTGGGGAAGTCATTCTGGGAATGCGAAGATTGCTTCCAATGTTATGTTTGTAAGGAAATGACAGTCACCAAGTGGAGAATGTCAGGTCCTCTGAGAAGCCCTGTGGGCACTCACGTGCAGAGAAGTATTTACTTAACTGGAGTTGGTTCGGAAAATATTTGACTCCGGACGGTCCCTCAGGGAGTGTGGAGGGTGTCGGGATTTTCCTTCAGGTCAGGACAAGCCCTTTGCTAATCCCCCCAACTGATAAGGCACCCTGATTTTTGGGATGGAGTAATTCCTCTGCTGAAGCAAGCTTTATGGCCCTGGCTGAGGCCAGAGAGAGGACCTGTCATTTCAGAGCCTTGCCCAGCTCTGAAGAGCCAGCCTCTAGCTGACGAATCCATCGAGCTTGTCACTGCGGACCGGAGGTGCCAGGAACCGGACTCTGAATCAAGATGGGGGAGGAGGAGACGCTTGAGCAATGATAGGTTGGAATATTTACCTGCAGGAAGAATCAGCAATTGGATGTTCTCTTTGGTGCCAAAGGGTTGATAAAGGAGGAGAGCTGTGATCCTACTACCTGCAGGAAAGTGATGGGTTTTACCAAGTGGGATGAATTTCCTTCTGTCCAGCTCATTCCCATGCCTTCCCAAATGGGAGACCCTTTCACCATCCCAGGCTCTGTTCCTTGTGTCTGCAGGAGGCTGGGGGTTTGGGAAAAGGGTGAGTTCAAAAAAGTTCAGCCAGGAGTGAGGCTCCTGGGTTCCAGTAGGGCTTTTCCATGAAAATTAAACAAAAGGACTTAATCCAGCCATAATTCATAAAGTCCCTTCTCTGCTCTGGCCTCTGAGTGTGCAATGGTGTGAGCAGCAGGCATCCTTTCTCTCAGGTGGGGAAGAATGAGATGCTGTTGACGCTGACAACCACATCTATGCAACAGGAGCCGGCTGCACGCCAGGCAGGGTCTACGCACTTTACAGACGATGTCTCAGTGCGTCTCAGTATTAACGTGCATGTGAATCACTTTGGGATCCTGTGAGTCTGGTTCAGAAGGTTGGGGATGAGGCCTGGGACTCTGTACTAACAGGCTTCCAGGTGATGCCCCATCCTCCCATCCATAAGACTGAGCAACAAGGTACTGTTTCATCTAATCCTCACAACAACCCAGTGAGCGTCTGTAGAATTATTCCCATTGTACAGATGAGGAACTGGAGACGTCAGGTGACTTGCCCGGGGTCATTCATGTGCGAAGGAGAGGAGCCAGGACTGGATGCCGGCCCGTGTGCTTACACAGCTCTGCCGTGATGAGGCAGCGGGGCTGCCAGGGAGAGGGGCTCCCCAGCAGACTGGGGGTTCAGAGGATGTTTTGGAGAATGTGGCTCCTTAGGGGGTTCCAGCAGGTTAATGATTAAGGTATTAACCAGGTAAAATCCAGGAGGGGTAGAGTCCCAGGCGCCGCAGGGCCCCCAGGGCACGGCTCTGACTTCCCCCAGGGCCAGGAAACAGAGGTTCTCTAGAAGGATCGGTAACCTTTCTGTTGACTCATCCTGCCCTGGTGACACTTCCCTGGGCGTCCCCTGCATTCTCGTAGGCGGGCAGCGGGTGAGGAAGGGCCCTGCCTTGATGCCCCGCCCACCTGGTACTTGCTCCCCGGGCTGAAATTAGCACTTGGCATTGTAGGTCTCTGTCTGCATGTCTGTCTCCCCCGGAACGTTTCCTCCTTCTTCATCTCTGTCCCCGAGAGCCCCAGCCTGGCACGTGGGGCGAGAGCACCTCCCCTGCTGACTCAGAGGGGTGGGGGCGGAGGAATGGTTCCACAGCCTGACGAACGGGGTGCCCCGGAAGGTGGGTGCGTGTGAGGGGCTGCAGAGGGGATTCTGGGGCTGCAGAGGGGATTCTGGGGCAGCGGGGAGGAGTGTGGTCACTCGGCGACTGGAGAGGGTCCTACGGAGTCATGACAGGTCTCCCGGCCAGACTGCCTCTGAGCCCAGCGTCTCCCAAATACCAGCAACTCAGCACCTTGGCAAGCTGCTCATATCCACTTGCCACCTGGGCCCTTGTGTACTAAATATTTTTCTTTACATCGATTTACTTTATCACCTAACATTTTTTTTCCTGGGTTCATGGTGTTAGTCGCTCAGTCAGGTCCGACTCTTTGCGACCCCATGGACTGTAGCCCACCAGGCTCCTCTGTCCATAGAATGTTTTAGGCAAGGATACTGGAGTGGGTAACCATTCCCTTTTCTAGGGGATCTTCCTGACCCAAGGATCGAACCCGGGTCTCCAGATTGCAGGCAGATTCTTTACCAGCTAAGCTACCAGGGGAGTCCTTGGGTTCATAAAACATATTTAAGTAAACTTTCAATTTTATTTACTTGTTTTTCTTTCAGTTTTATTGAGATATCATTTACACATAGCACCGTATACGTTTAAGGTATACAGCATAAGATTTGACTTACATACATATTAAATAATGACTACAATAACTCCCGTGAGCATTCATCATCTCATATCAATACAAAATAAAGAAAAAGAAAAAAAAATACTTTTCTCCTTGTGATGAGAACTCCTAGGATTCACTCTCTTAACAGCCTTCTCAGGAACATACAGCAGTGTTGATTATATTAATTGTGTTGGACATTACATCCCTAGGACTTATTTATCTTTTTTTTTTTTTAAAGCGTCTCTGGTTGAGGAGCACCGGCCCTGGGGCTTGTGGGCGTCTATAGCTGCATCTCCTGGGCTCCAGGGCACAGGCTCAGTCCTTGGGGCACGTGAGCTTAGTTGCTGCACATTATGTGGGATCTTCCTGGATCAGAGACTGAACCTGTGTCTTCTGCCTTGACAGATGGATTCTTTACTACTGACCACCAGGGAGCCCCCTTATTTATCTTACAACTGGAAGCTTGTACCTCTTGACCACCTTCATCCAATTCCTCCCTCCCCCAAACCCCCACCTCTGGTATCCACAAACCGGACCTTCTTCCCTATGAATTTGTTTGTTTTTTTGAAGTGTAATTGACATACAACATTATGTTAGTTCTTGTTATACGACATAATGATTCAGTATTTCTACACGTTACAATATGCTCACCACTAAACTTTCAATCTTAGACTAGTTCGAAATTTTCAGAAAATTTGCAAAGATGGTACAGAGAACCCTTACATATTTTGCACCCAATTTCTAATTGTCCCCCCTGTTGTCATCTTACATTGTTATGGTTCATTTGTCATAATTAATGACCCAATGTTGATGCAACATTATTAACTGACATCTGTGTTTTATTAAGCTTTTGTTAGATTTTCCCTTATCTGATGGACTCCCTTTTTAAACTTAAAAAAGTTAAAAATAGGAAAATGAAAGACAGTGGAAAACCATGATCACTTGGCAAACAGGATTCTAGCTGAATGCTGTTGGCTCACGGCTGACCTAAGCTTGAGGCCTGCTTTCTCTTTGTCCAAAAGGGATGTTAGTAGAGGGTAGAGGTGTTAAAGATGGGTTAGCACGAAACTGAGACTCTCCCAGGCCAAATGGGATGGGAAGAGAACTGCCACAGAAGTAGACTGACATTGGCACTGTAGTGTCGGTGGGACTGCTCTGTGCCCACTCTGCGTGCCGCCCGGAGTCATCTCGGTCACTGCCCCAAGCGAGCCTCCCCTTGGGAACTGCTCACCCTCACAAGGCTGGACTGCAGGTTTCCAAACCTGGGGGGTTCCTTTCTGCCCTGGAGGGCAAGGCGGAGGGACTGAGGCCTCCACTGGCCCAGGGCTGTGGGGACATCATCTGTCTTCTGTATAGTAATGCCCCAGCTGAATCCCCAAAGCCTGCAGGCATTGGACAAGGGCGGCATAGAGAGCTTTCTGGAGAATTCCGTTGTGTCACAGCACTTGGGAAGGAAACCGCTTGCGTGGCATCAGGCCTGCTTGTCTGTCGTGTGTGCCACGGGTTGTGTGAGTGGTCGGTGAGCAGGAGGGCTGAGCTGGAACTGGGCTTCTCAGCAGCCCTTGTCTCGGTGAACTCGTTCACGTTCATTCCTTTAGAAGGCGTCACACTGGTTTTCGTGTTTCATGAGTTAGAGTAGGTGATATTGTTTCCTGAAACCAAGCCATCACTTTCCAATCCAGCACTATGCTTTCAGATAGAGATCTGCTGGCCTCCTTGCGGGGACACCAAAGCCCGCTCCGGAGTAACTCGGACAGCTCCCTGGCTCTTAAGGAATGTTACTCAGTGGAAAGTCACTTTCAGCTCTGGGTCCCACCACCTGACTGCATGAGTGTATGCTAAGTCGCTTCAGTCATGTCTGACTCTGTGTGACCCCACGGCCTGTGGCCCGCCAGGCTCCTCTCCGTGGGATTCTCCAGGCAAGATTACTTGAGTGGGTGCCATGTCCCCCTCCAGGGGATCCACCCGACCCAGGGACTGAACTCGCGTCTCTTACGTCTCCTGCATTCGCAGGCGGGTTCTTCAGCACTCATGCCACCTGGGAGAGGTGATCAGAGTGGACTGTTTGCAGAATTTCTGGGTTCACGCCTCAAGGCCGACTTTTAGTTCTTGGCTAACAGATTGCAGAATTCTTTGAGTCAGTCCAAGGAGGCCAGCGGACGGATGAAATTTTCTCCGAGTATGGGGTGCCATCTTGCTGGTGAAGGAAGCTGGTTGGGACAGAGATATTAGATAAATCCATTTCACTTTTTGAAATGAAGCTACTAGGGGTATGAGCACCACCCTTAAAATTTGCCTCCCTCCTTTCCCAGAGGTAATGACTCAGTGAAGTTTATATTCTTCCAGACTATTTTCCTGGCTTTATATGTGTTTCCATAGCATTTCATTTTATGTGTGTGTAAGGGCGGAGGGTTGCACAACCAAGTTTATATTGACTGTATCATTCTGATCCCCTTTTCATTCAATAATACGTCTCCACTCCATTGTTACGTACAGATGCAGCTCACCCTTCAAATCCCTGCCTTGGATTCTTGCATATTCCATTTAATCAGTCATTTTTTTGGGTGAATATTTCTGATGTTTCTTATGATAAACTTTTTTTTTTTTCTTTTTTAAGCAAACTTCAATGTGCACGCCTCCTTAAGGATGAGCATTAAGTGATGTTCTGGCTGGCAGTCTGTGCTTATTTCTGGTTTTCAAAGTTATGGCCAAATTACCCATCAGACTCTCTGTGTGTGTAGCTGTGGGGAGGGATGTCAGTTTCTCTTCTCAGAGGCTGTTTATTCCCAGTGTCTTGTCTGCAGTGGCAGCAGGGTGGCAGGGAGCCAAGGGGTGCAGAGAGAAATTCATCTCTAGGTGTTACAGGCTGGGAGGCACCACAGGGGCTGGGGGGTGGCGGGGTGGGGGGTGATGGCGTCAATGGGGGCTTTGTTCCCAGGTCCGTCCCTGAGCAGGATCCCAAACCGAGATGCGCGGAGGTGACCAAACAAGCCGGACTGTGTCTGGACCCCACTCTTGACTGGCAGAGACTGTCAAGTTCATAGGAATTCCACATACATGTAATGGGGGTGGGGCGGGGGCAAACCCTGAAATAATTAGGTTGTAAATAAGGGAAAGAGGCAGTAAAAGAGGGTGACCACTAAGTGCAAAGATGGAAAGGGAAAAGGCCAAGCTAATTCACACCAGGGGGAAGTGGGAGGTGTGAAGGCAGAGGGGGCTTGAGGGGGGAAGCTGGACCAGGGGATGGGGTGTGCCAGGTCGGATCCAGGACAGAGGCGGGGGAGGGGGCGGCCGGGAAAGAGGGGAGAAGGAGAGAGACCGAGGGGAGGGGGACCCGAAAGTGGCAAGGTAAGGGGGGCGAGGAGAGGGCGGGAGAGGGAGCCTGCGTCCCCGTCCCCGGTCTGTTTGCGATTAGCGCCGAAGTCGGGGGCGAATGAGTAAGCAGAAACTTCCAGGCGTCCCCACACCCCCCTCCGGGGCCAAGCAGAAATCAGATGCTCCGGTGATTAATCGTGGAGAGTTCAGGACACGACCACAAACGCCGTGCAGACTTGAAATTAGCTGCCTTCCCCCGGCCCCCTTGCCAAGATGGGAGTGGGGGCCGGGCCGTGAGGGGTGGGGGCCCCGCCTGCTGGGGGCCAGCATGGAACTCTCCCCGGCGGAGCTCAGAGTGACACCGACAACGGGCGATCGGCCGCGGCCAGAGCCGCAGGCGGCATCCGGGGGGGACGGGGCCGGCCGGGGGGCCCCAGGCGGGCTTCCTGGAACCCCGCTCCGCGGCCGCCTGCACCCTGACCCGGCCCGATAAGAGCCCGGCCGCTGCCGCTCTATCGGAGCCCGGGGAGCGCCGGCCCCGCGAGGGAGGCCGGGCCGGGGGGTCCTCCGAGGCCATGTTCCCAGCGCACAGCCTCCTCTCCTGAACCCCGCGCCGGTGGGCTGGCTCGTCTCAGCGATAAAGAAAGTCGAGCTGCCTCCAGGCGGACGCGGCGACGCGGGCAGAGAATGTTCGGACCTGCCGGGTGGTGAGTGTGGACCAGACTCCGGGGTGGGAGGGCGGCGTGTCCAGCACATCCTACCTGGAGCTCCGCGAGCCCCGAGGCTGAGATGGGATCGCAGGAGGACCTCGCTGTGTGGCCTTGGGCAAGTTCTTTCCCGCTCGGGGCCTCCCTTTGTCCATCCCGAAAATGGGTGGTTGAAGGAAGTCGTCTTTAAGGGGGTCTTACTATGACTACTATTTTTTTTTTCCTTCTTGTTTTTGACTGTGCGGCAGGCTTGCAGGGTCTTAGTTCCCCAACCAGAGATTGAAGCCTGGGCCCTGGCAGTGGAAGTACAGAGTCCTAACCACTGGATGCCAGGGAATTCCCTATGACTACTACGTCTCTGGGTCTGCTCCACCAGGCATTGTGCCAGGCACTGATGAAGCTTCAGCTCGGAGGATCCCCTCCAGCCGCGGGGCAGGATAGAGCTTCTTATTACTATTATCCTCATCCTACACTGACAAAGCGAGGCTCAGAGAAATGAAGTGACTTGCCCGAGGTCACATCGCTGGTTGGCAACAGAGATGGGAATCAGATCTCAATCTTTCTAACTTGCCTCTTGCTAAGCTCTGCACCTCCGGGAGTGGTTGGGATCCTCTGTGTTCTCTGAGCCTGTGATGATCCCAGAAAGCAGAAGTGAAGGAGGAGAGGGACTGTTGTGTGTAGGAGGCAGGCAGAGGGACCGGACAGGCGAAGTCATAGGCCGACCAGCCTTTGACTCTTTGGAGGGTCTGTCAGCCCGGGGATGGGCAGGGGCTCCTGGCTTGAATGCAGAGGACCTGATGCCCCTTGCAGTATTTGCTGCCCTGTTACAGGAGGCTCCCGGGGCCATGAGAGAAGAGGGTTAATGTCAGGCAGGGGTGCAGAGAGCGGCACATGTCTGTATGAGGTTGTGTTCCAATTTTATTTTGCCTTTTCAAAAATCTGTTTCGAATCATTCTGGGCTCCCACTGCTCCTTTGGACCAAACAGAATTGTGAAACACATACAGTGCTTTCCACATGCCTCCCTTGGGGGAATCACGTATTCACATCATCAGAGGCGATTTGCATATGCATCCCTGCAGCTGTGATGGCAGCAGCCAAGAGATAAGATGCAGATAAAGCCAGGAGTGTCTGTCTGGCACCGACAAGGAGGACGCAGGTTACATCCACCGCCAGGCCGTGGCAGGTGGGAAGTCCCTTGGTGCCCGGCATCTGGGCAGAGCTGCGAGTCCCGACACCCAGATGTGGCCTTGTCCTTCTTCTCTGGGAAAATTCCATCCGGCAGCAGCTCTGAACTCACTCCTTTTCTTTCTGGGTCTGGCCCAAGCCCTCTGCCCTGGGCTTGACTCGAGACCCGACAGGCAGTCCTTGCTCAAGAGTGACCAGCTTGTCCCAGGAGATTCCCCTCAGTCCTGGGCAAACCCGGATGGTTGGTCACCCTTCGAAGTTCTGCCCTTGATTTTTTTTTTCCTTTGCAACTTTGAGCTAGTGACTCGCTTTCTCCCATCTGTGAAACAAAAGTATTATTTTAGGAAATCTTTACAATCTCTTTGCAACTCTAAAATGCTGTGACTCTGGCTGGAGAGAGTCAGAGCACTCAAGTTTTAAATGTGGGTGAGACACAAGCTTAAAGAGGAGGAAAACCATCCCGTGAGCCCCCCAGCGCATCAGGGAATGTGCTAGAGAAGGCTGGAATTCGGACGAGCTTGAAGAAGTGACTGCTGGCCTGCAGTGCCCAGTGACTGGTGTCAGTGAGAACAGTCCTGGGTAGCCACAAGCTTCAGAAAGGTGCGCGTACAGTCACTCAGTCGTGTCTGACTCTTTTGGAGTGTAGCCCGCCAGGCTCCTCTGTCCATGGGACTCTCGAGGCGAGAATACTGGAGTGGGTTGCCATTTCCTGCCATTCCCAGGAGTCTGGGAATCTTTCAGACCCAGAGATAGAACCTGCCACTCTTGCATCTCCTGCAGGCAGAGTCTTTACCAGTAACACCACCTGGGCAGCGTCTCTGTTGCCAACACCCCTCTGGTGGGGCCAAACTCTGCTGCTTCATGCCTGAGCCGCTGTGGGTCCCTCTCCCGCCTGGGATGCTCAGCTGTGTGGCCCTTGCGTGTGGTGTGCTGGAGTTAGCTTGGACTGACTCGTGAAAACCAGTTGTCAGGCTTTTAGAAACCTGGTGAACTCCTTGGTAAACAGAGCCATTATTAAAAATTAAACTACATAAATTTATAATTAAATAAATGACATTAAAAACAGAGGTCGTAGGTACTCAAAACTCATCACTTTCCATTTTTTAAAAAGCTACCTGGTTACTGATACTAGTGTTCCTGGGGATGCTTACATCCGGCGTGTCTGTCTGATGGAACTACTCCACTGCACTGTTGCAAATCTCTTCCCAATTCCATTTTCTTGTGACTTCAGGTTGGTAGCCTGAAGTCGGCCATGGGTGGGAGTAATGACACTAAGAGAAATGGCAAACAGTACAACTCAGGGCTTGATTTATTGTTTCGTTGATTATCTAGGTCAACAGACAGAATGACCTAGACAAAGGGAGGGAGGGAGACACGGTTGATGCAGATTGAACACTGAAGTGTGTTATCTCTCTACTTGGTGCAGTGGGAATAGCACCAAAAATCGAGGAAGCTGCTCACTTTGTTGACAAGCCAGGAAAGCTCCGACCTGCTCTCTGCTGTATCCTTTTTTCTCACTGCTCAGCGTAAAAGCAGATATCAGCCCACGTTCCGGAAAGAACTGCAGTTGCTCATCAATTATAACCATAGGTTAACAATAGATATGAGAGTCGAGGGGCAAAAAAATCAATAACAACGTCCTGTGTGAATCACTTGAGTATCTGAAATTTACAAAAGGGGAGTTATTGTACATTTTATGTTTATCTGTAAGTTGTTTGTTACACATCCTTTATGTCAAAACAATCTATAGTAAACCTGAGTATTCTGATGTGTTCTAGAGTGTGTGTAAATGCATAGATTTGTACACACGTGTGCATGTGCTTACACACACATACACTTTCCCCCGGAAAACTGGCTGTTAAACCTTTACCACTGGCCCTGACACATCTCTGCTTGCGCCCAGGGTCTTAGAAATCTTGTGGACCGTTCTGAGAGACCATGCGCAGTTCTCACCCAGAGGGATTCAAACTCCAGGCAGCGGGCCTTGGATACAATCCCTCAGCTTCTTCCTCTGGCCTCAAGCAAACCAACAGCCAACTCCTCTGTCCTGCCCTAAGCCCTGGAGTGGATGCAGAGACTGGGAGGGGCAGAGGGTGTCACCCGCACCAGCTGCCTCCAGTGTCCCAGCTCGGGCAGCAGGAAGGCCCCAGTCCCTGCGTTCTCGGTTTCTTCCTTCACGCCCCCCACATCTGCGGGATGTTTCCGGGTTGCCTCGGGGGCAGCTTCCTGTAAATTCCATCCCATTTCAGGTCTCGCTCCCGCCATCCTTGATGTTAATGCACAACACACGATTCTCTAATCAAAACGGCTCTTGGATCGTGGAGGAGGAACAGCTAAGCCAAACCTGTAGGGAAGTTCAGACCACCTTCTATTTTTAGAAAGCCTTGGAGCCAGGTGGGCTCTTTCCAGTCTCCCAGGCCGGCAAGCACGAGAGGAAAATATTTCTCATTCCCCCGTTCCGCCTTCTTAGGGTCCTGGCCAAGGAGGAGGCCCAGGTGGGGACACTGGCCGCCTCAGAGAAGCGAGGCTGGGATGGCAGGAAGCGAGCCCTGCCCGCAGCAATTTTAAAAAGAGCTAAAACCAGTTAAAAAAAATTTTGTTTTAATTTTGCATGTAGGAACAGCAATCCTGAGTTTAAATCTCAGTGGGTCCCACTCCAGGCAACCTTTCCCAGACCGTTCATTCACTCACATGCGTGTGAGTGTGTGTGTTAGTTGCTCAGGCGTGTCTGACTCTTTGAGACCCTCATGGACTGTAGCCCACCAGGCTCCTCTGTCCATGGGATTCTCCAGGCAAGAATACTGGAGTGGGTTGCCATTTCCTCCTCCAGAAGATCTTCCAGACCCAGGGATTGAACCCGGGTCTCCTGCATTGCAGGTGGATTCTTTACCACTGCGCCACCTGGGAAGCCTGTATTCACACACATATGTAATTTAATTTTCAAGACTGAGATCATTCTTACATTTTATTCTGCATCTTTCCTTTTTCACTTGACAATACACCTTGGATGTCTTTCCCTCTTAGCACAGAAGACCTAAACCTTTCGATGCCTGCGTGACAGCCCCCCGGAGGACTGTGAGAGGGGAGCTGTGCTGACAACCACATCTCTGTTTTCAAATCAGGTCTCAAACTTTCTTTTCTAAAAAGCTTTATGTATTTTTATTATTTATCTGGTTGCACTGGGTCTTAGCTGCAGCCTACAGCGTGCAGGATCTTCAGTCTTTGTCAGGGCCTGTAGAACTCCTTTTTAAATTAGTTAATTTGGCTGCGTTGGGTCTTAGTTGCTTTCATTGTGGCTCGTGGGTGCTGCATGTGGGATCTGAGTTCCCCAACCAGGGATCGAACCTGTGTCCCCTGCCCTGCAGGGCGGATTCTTAACCATTGGACCACCAGGGAAGTCCCGCGTCTCAAACTTTCTTGGCCGCCAAACACACAAATAGAGCCCAGCTGCTTCCATTCCTCAGTTTAAGGACCCTGTTGACTCCACTGTCCACCTGTCTCTGGAAGCTGACCGCTCCCCATCACCTCTGCCGCCAGCACCCTGGTCCACACGGCCACCGTCTCTCTCCGGACTGTTGTGGCCGCCTCCTCCCTGATGTCTCTGCCTCTCTGCTTGCCTCTCTGACGGCCTCTTCTGCACCTGCAGCCAGCGGGGTCTTGTTCAAAGGGGATCGGATCCCGCCCCTCCTCTGCTCAGGGCACCTCCTCCCCGCTGGCCTGGCTCCCCCTCGCCCGGCATAGAAGGCTAAGCGCTAACCACAGCCGCCAGGCCCCACAGAACCTGGGCCTCACCTCCCCTGCCCGCCCCGTCACCGAACTCGCCGCTGAGTATGGTGCTGAGCACAGGGCGGCCTCAGGACCTTTGCACTTGCCTCCCCGTCTGCCTGGGACACTCACTCTCCAGATCTCCACGTGGCTCCCTCTGTACCTCTTGCCAACATCGAACACACGATACGTTATTTTTCTTTTTCAAAATATCTTCTGCTTGAGGGGCTTCCTTGGTGGCTCCGCGGTAAAGAATCCGCCTGCCAATGCAAGAGACCCGGGTTTGATTCTTGATCCGGGAAGATCCCACGTGCCGCAGAACAACTAAGCCCATGCGCCACAAGTACTGAGCCTGTGCTCTCAAGCCGGACAGCCTCGACTCCCAAACCTCTGCAACAAGAGAAGCCGCAGCAGGGAGAAGCCTGCACACTGCAACTAGAGGGTAACCCCCGCTCGCTGCAACTGGAGAGAGCCGGAGCCCAGCAGTGAAGACCCAGCACTGCCAAACGGACAAAATCATTTTTTAAAAATAGAAATGTGAGTTTCCTGAGGGCAGGATTCTTTCTCTCTCTCTCTCTCTCTTTTTTTTCCTGTTTTATTCAGCGCTGTATCTACCCCATAGCAGGCACTCAGTTAAGACTTATGGAAATATTTGCTTTGCTACATTGCCAAGGGTGACAAAACAGTCAAACTGAATTAGGGTCTCTGGGAACCTCTGGCTGCAGGCCGCATTTCATTTATGAATATTGCGTCTTAATAGCCCATGCTAACTTACCAGGCAGCCACTTCTTTGCATAGCAAGCAAGTCTGTGGAACTGGGCGTGCTCAAACGGGCCCGTCCGGCCAACCCAGGCCCAGGTTCTGGGCTGTTCGTGTGGCCCCTGTATACTCACCCCTCTGGTCTGCCTCAGGTGTAAACAGCCCCCTCTTTCCTTCCTGAGTTCAGATGGACCCGGGAGTCAGGCAGATGATGGGGCGAGGATCCCGTCATGGCCTGGTGGCTATTACCGTGATGTCCCTAGAGTTGAATCCCCTCTCTTGCCACCCAGCGCTGCTGGCGGCTCTGCACGGACCCGCGCGCCCAGGCTCGCCCTCCAGACTCCCTCCATGGGGCAGAAGGACTGAGGGGAGGGGAAGGCCCTGCAGGTGGAGGCCCGAGGGGGTGGGCTTGATGGTCCCTCCAGACCGGTGATGCCTCCACCCACCAGGTGCCAAATAGGCCGATGTCTGGTTGACGGCAGCTGGAATGGCCCAAGCTCTCTTCTCACTTACCCAGAGGCCCCCGTTGGGTCCCTGGCTCCCAAATCCAGGTCCAGAGAGCTGTCCTTGAGTCTTTAAGAGCTAGACCTCAGGCCACTTGAATTAATCACAGTCAGGTGAAAGAGGCCCCTACCCTCCATCTACGCTCCTCACCATGAGACAGGCACTATTCCGCACACTCCACATGTGTCGCTGTAAATCCATGCAGCCCTTGGATCCTGCCCCGCTTCACAGATCTGCAAACCGGTGAACAGAGAGGTTAAGGAACTTGCCTGAAATCACACAGTAAACGGCAGAGCTGGGTTTGGATCCAGCTTGTCTGGCTTCCTCTGGAGTCTGTACCGCCTCTTGGTCGAGCCTAGTTTGTTAAGCGTCACAAAGTCTTCAGTCCTTGGTGGTTGTTGTTTAGCCGCTAAATCATGTCTTACTCTTTGTGACTCCAGAGACTGTAGCCCACCAGGCTCCTCTGTCCATGGGATTTCCCAGACAAGAATACTGGAGTGGGTAGCCATTCCCTTTTCCAGGGAATCTTCCCAACCCAGGGATCGAACCCAGGTCTCCTGCACTGTAGGCAGATTCTTTACCAACTGAGCCACTAGGGAAGCCTTGAGGTGCCCCAAAGCCAGCTGAGAGTCTTGGGGGTCGCGAGAAGGGGCTGGACCATGGGCGGGCAGATGTCCACTCCGGGCTGGGCTGGTTTCGCCGTTGACCTTGGTGACCATCTTATGGCCAGAAATACTGTCCGGGACGAGTGGTGACCAACACTGGTCTCTCGCCTCATTCGTGCGAGGCTGACGGCCGTGCTCAGGCCGTTGCACACACACGTCTGGAATACCTATTCCGAAGGGTAATTCCCAGGGAAAAAGCGTGTTTATACTTTTCTTGGGGGGAAAATTCCATTTCTGTTGCCAATCAGTTCCGCTTGAGAACAGCTTTTCTCAACACCAGCATGTTGGCCGCCCAGGCTCGTGTTCTGTGGATGAGCTCAAAGTCGGGGAGGGGGGGGAGTGACTTTTCTTTCCTTCTTGCACCCCGCAGCTGTGATACCCAGCTGCTAGTGTTGAAAGGGGTCCTGTAGCTCACTTCGTTTTCCTTGTCATGCTGACTCCAGGAAGGCTATAAAAACCGTCAGCGGGCCCCACTGGCCGTAACTGGCTGGAGGGGAAGTTAGCTATCCCAGTGGCCGAGTTACCAGAAGCCGGTTGAGATAAGGATGCTTCAGTCAAGCCTCTTCTCCTTGCACTGGGGCGCAGGGCGGGGGCCACTGAAGGGGGTTTGTCTCTCTTCCTTCCCGGCTCCCAGGGGCTGCAGGAGCTCTTGGCAAGACGGAGCAGCTGGGAGGCTGTGTGGCGGGCTGGTCCCCCGAGGGCCTCCGACGCCCACTGCCCACACCAGAGCCCAGCTCTGCTGTAGCCACAAGCCGTGGACTTGAGGTCCTGTGGCCTCGGTTTCCTCATTTTTAAAGTGATGGTCATGGTCCTTCCTCCTGAGATTGCTGTCAGGACCACACGAGTGGATCCACTCGGAGGAGCCCCTGACTGCACGTAAAGTCCTTCCTAAACGTCAGCTTTAAAGTTTAGAAGTTCTTTATCTGTGGCCGCACTGGGTCTTTGCTGTGGCGCAGGGGGCTCTTTGTGGCTGTACACGGGCTTTCTCGAGCTGCAGCGAGCGGGGGCTGCTCTCTAGTTGCCGTGTGAGGACTCCTTGTTGTGGCGGCTTCTCTATTTGCGGAGCTTGAGCTCTAGGGAGCGAGGGCTTCGTGGGTGCCGGGCACAGGTTCAGCTGCCCCGAGGCACGTGAGATCTTAGCTCCTGGACCGGGGATCAATCCAGCGGCCCCCGTATTGGCAGGCGGATGCCTAACCACTGGACCGCCAGGGAAGCCCCTAAGCGTCAGTTTTTATTTCTGACTCAGTGATTCCTGATTCATTCTTACTCTGCTGACACTCGAGGCGCGTGTGGTTGTGCCGTTGTATCTTAACCCGGCTCCCTGTTGATAGACCTGTGATCGGTTCCAGTCTTTTGCGATTTCAAAGCACGCGGCATTGAATCCCCTGTAGCTTTGTGTATCTACCGCTCCCCTGAGGTCTGTGAACCCCACAATAGCCTTGACTCTGGACTGTCCTTCCCAGGGCCTGTAGAATGAGGAGAGGTGTGTGGACAAAAGGTCAGCCCTGGCCTGGCATGCAGACAGGCCGGTGGGACAGGGCAGGGTCGGGCCCTCTCGAGCCATCCAGCCCCCGGGTTCTGGCCAATGCCCACGGTGGCCTGGAGAGAAGAAATCTGTGCCAGGCAGGTTCTGCCCATCTTTTGTGATCCTCTTCCTCCAGGAAGCCCCCTGGGATCTATGTTCTGACACTCGTGACTGTCTCTGCATGGATTTAGTACCACGGTGTCCTGCTCCCTTTTGAGGAGGGCAAGACCTTAAGATGAGGAGTCTGAAAGGCCTGACTTCTTAGCCCTCCACCCACGTAACCCCCAGGGTCTCCGTGTCCTCATCTTTGTGAACCAGATAATAACAATAATGATAGCAACTCCTCAGAAAGGTCTTGGGAGGTCTCAGCAACATAACATTGGTGGAATGTTTGACCCCACGTTGGTCCCGAGAAACACAAGCTAGGACTAGGCGTGTCGCCTGTGGGAGGGTCCAACTGCCTGCCCACTGAGCTCTGGGCATTTGCAGGCAGTGGTGTCCAGTCTGGAACCAAATATGAAGGGAGTCCAACCTAATGGTGTGGCCTTGGGCGAGTCGTCCTCTTTCTGGACTGAGTTTTCTCTCGAAAATGGGGGTTCCAATGATACCTATCTAGCAGGTTTGTTTGGAGAATTCAGTGAGGCCAAAGCAAATAATGCTTTGGACCTGGCAAATGCTCAATCAACGCTGGCTATTGCTGATATCATTCATGTTGTGTCCCTGGCTGTCAAACACCCTCCCAGAAACTGGCGCAGCGTCATGCATGCCCTG
Organism: Cervus elaphus; assembly: GCF_910594005.1. NCBI lineage: Eukaryota > Metazoa > Chordata > Mammalia > Artiodactyla > Cervidae > Cervus > Cervus elaphus. Next base: position 77,833,013 of record NC_057837.1, on the reverse strand, counting down.
GGTGCTTTGCGGATCAAACGCACTGCCTGAAAGGGCCAAGTCCGCTGGTTATAAGGTGGGGTCTGAGGGAGGCAGTGATGGAAGACCCCATCTCTCCTGTGGTTGACTCCCTTAGAGAGAATACAGGAAAACCACCCGAGACGACCTCACCTGCGGCTCATGCCTTCTGCCGGCGCCTAACTCTGTGGGATGCTGGAGCGGGCGTCAGCACCCCCATTTCACAGATAAGGAAAAGGGGCTCAGAGACGAGAGAGCCTCTAGCTGTGTTCCACAGCCAGCTCACAGCGCAGCAGGGGCCGACCTGCTTCTCCTGACCCTCAGGGCAGTGGTCCTCACCCTCACCTCACACAGGAAATGGACTGCGGGGGCGAGACACAGAGTCCCTCGTTGAGCAGGGCCCTTGCACATTTCTGACATTTTTGCATCTGGGGACACGGGGTGAAGAAACTCAGATGAACCGTTCTGGTTTCCTGGTGGACAAACACTCCTGACCCGGGGTGAGGGATGTTTGCTGCTGGACTGCGTCGGTCAGAAGCGTGGTTTTGTCTGGGTTTTTCCTTTCTTCCTTGCACCCGACTGCAGAAGATCCAGAGAGGGCGAACATGCTGAAGACCTTCGGAACTGTTCCAGGGTCTCTGAAGGGCGGGAGGCCCCTGAACTGTGGACGCTGGAGGCCCGGTCCCACCTGGTCTGCTGTGGGACCTGCCTTGAATGAGGGAGCCCAGGAAGGAGCAGGGGGTCGCTGCCATCCCCTGACCCCTCCGTGTGTCCTCTCCTCTTGTAAGGACACCAGCCATTGGACTCAGGGACCCCCCCTAATCCAGTATGACCTCAGTGGAACTAATCACATCTGTGAAGACTATTTCTAAATAAGGTTATATCCTATGTCTCTGTGTAGACACGAATTTTGGGGGGACACCGTCCAACTCACGACAGCAGCTAATAGTCACGATTGTTATCACTCCCTCCACTGCCTATTGAGGCAGGACGCCCAAGTGTCGGCACTTCTCTGAGTGCCTTTTTTTTCATTTTTAAAGAAGCTTTTTATTTTGTAATGGAGTAGAGCCAGTTAGGGCTTCCCAGGTGGCACCCGTGGTAAAGACCCGCCTGCCAGTGCAGGAGACACAAGAAACACGGGTTCCATCCCTGGGTTGGGAAGATCCCCTGGAGAAGGACATGGCAACCCACTCCAGTATTCTTGCCTGGAAAATCCCACGGACAGAGGAGCCTTGTGGGTTACAGTCCATGGGGTCGCAAAGAGTTGGACACGACTCAAGTGACTTAGCACGCGTGAAGATTAACAACGTTGTCATAGTTTCAGGTGGACAGAAAGGGCCTCAGTCATACATGTACACGAAGGGCCTCAGTCATACATGTACATGTGTCCATTCTCCACCAAACCCCCTTCCATCCAGCTGCCACATGGCACTGAGCAGAGTCCCCGTGCTGGTTCTCCATTTTAAATACAGCAGTGTGTCCATGTCCATCCCAAACTCGCTAACTATCCCTCCCCCCTAGCTTCTTGTATTCCTCTCTCTTTATCCCTCTGGCCCCTCTGAGGCTGTGCAAAGCGGCTCCATGGTTACCTCTGAGGCTCAGCGGCATGGATGACTTGCCTCAGATCACACAGCTGGTAAATAGCAAACCTGGCTTTCAGACCCTTTTCTCTCTGACTGCAAAGCTGACAAGGTTTCGAGACCCTCCAACCCCACCCCGAGAGCTTGGGGTGGCCGTACTTTTCCTCCCAGGATCCCAGCCGTCTGAGACAGGCTCACTCCTGGCCCACATGTCTCTCCCAGAAACATCTCCCCCAGAGAGGCTATCAAAGGGTCGGGGTAGGCATCTTTGTTCAGAAAACATGAGGTTGTGCTCTGCCGCGGGTCGCTGGTGCCGGGTCTCCTGTGGGCAGGAAGCTGACGTGCCCCCCGTGCATGTGAGAGCGTGCCAGAGGCACACACGTCATCCCTCACATCTGGGAACATTTTTGGAGTCTTGACTGGGGGCTACAAATTGCAAAGGGGTCCTTTAAGGTGTGATTTATTCATCATCGAGACTGTGCTATTAAATGCTCGCGCAGAGTCGATTCACTCTGTCGGGTCTGCAGCCCTGACTTCTCAGGCTGGGCCCGACCATGGCCTCGCAGCAACAGTGGGGCTGGTTTTTTGATGTCAGCAGAGAGGGGAGAGTGGAGCCCTGGGGTCGGGATGGGCCCGCCGGAGACAAATGAGCGCCCGCCAGACGGTGCCCTGCAGGTCAGCTTCCATCACGCTCGCCGGGGAAAGAACAGGCTTTGGCTGATGGGAGGCTTGGGCAATTAGGAGTCGGGAAAGAAAAACTGTCATTTCCAACAACTGGGGCTTTGGGGCCAGGAAATATTGGCTCTGTCAGCCCGGAGAGAGGGAACGGGTTGGACATCCCCAGGGGGATCGGGGTCCCCAGAGGACCCAGCTGGCCTGCAGCACTTGCTGGGGGCGGTTGATGGAGCCGGCCACAGGGCTGAGAGCTTTGCTCCCAAGCAGGCTGTCTGGGTCCAGGTCCTGTCTCCTTAGACCACCCTGGTCAGCCCTGCAGTCGGACAGGGATTATCGCAGAGGCTGCCCTGGGGGCTTGCAGGAAGCCCTGAGCTAACAGCACAGACCGAGTTCTCATTAACCCAGCCAGTGTCCTCAGGCCCCCGATCCAGCGTGGGGCTGCCTGCAGGCAGAGAGGAGCTGCGGCGAGCGGACCTCTGTGGCTCCAGGGCCAGACTCCTAACCCGCCCGCCGCACGCTGGGCAGGAGCTTCCTCCCTTGGGCAACTGGGAGACGAGTGTCGAGGTGGTCTCACCAGGCCTGGGTGGTCCCTGTGCTCAGCATCCAAGAAGCCAGGCCTGCGGACGTCAAGGGTCTGATTCACATTCGCAGCTTAGGGCCGATGGAAGGGCAGACGGGGACCACGTGGTCCCTGAGGTCCTTCTCAGGGGGCTCCAACCCCCGATGAGGAGGGAGGGACCCATGTCTTTATGGGCAGCCAGCCTGGGTGGGGGGTGGGCTGCACGGGGGGTCCAGCTCAGGGGTGGGGATCACACAGACCTGGGGTGGGGAGCGCCGGACATCACAGTCATCAAGGCGCCCGGGTTCTGTGAGCTGCATCTGGGTTGCAAGTCTGTTCTCTGGACCTGGAGTCACGTATCTGTCAGCATGTGAAGGCTGAGGCCTGACCCTTCCCCGACGTGCCCATCACCTCCAGGTCTGACTGCCTGGGGGTCGTGCCCAGGCCGTGCCAGCGGCTGCAACTCTCCCACGAAGGCCAGTTTCTGGAACTCTCAGTTGCTGCGGCTCTTGGCTTGTTTATCTCCACGGCACGAAGCCCGGCCAGCTTTTGGGCAACAGGAACCCCAAAATCCATGAAGAAGGGACCATAGAACCCATCATGGGGGTGACTGGGGGGACGGGGGACACGATGCTGGGCGCCCCGGCTGCAGGCAGCTCTGAGCATGGTCCTTTGGAGTCCAGGAGGCCAGCAAAGTGAGCTTGGAGGTGAGGCTTCTCCAGGGCGGGGGACCTTCCCTGCAGGGCCGCTGGACCCTGACCTTGTGACAGCCGCTCAGTGAGGGCCCTTCCTGGCTTCATTCTTATTTACTTATGTATTTAACTTTATTTTGGGGTCGCCCTTGGTCTCGATTGCTGTGCACAGACTTTCTCTAGCTGTGGCAAGTGGGAGATGCTCTCTGTAACGATGCACAGGCTTCCTACTGCGGTGGCTTCTCCCGTCGCGGAGCACAGGCTCTAGGCACGCGGGCCCTAGTGCACATGGGCCCAGTAGTTCTGGCTCACGGGCTTAGTTGCTGTATGCCGTGAGGAATCTTTCCCGGACCAGGGGTCCAACCCATGTCCCCTGTAGATTCTTATCCACTGTACCACCAGGGAAGTCCCGTGGCTCCATTCCGATGGGCTTTATTTCCTGATTCTAATTCCTGATTCTTTATTTCACTGCTCCAGCCAGAAGTCCCATTCATTCATTTTCTTAGTCTTCACCACGAACGCATAAGGTAGGGAGGTGCTATTATGATGATGCACATTTTTAGATGGGGGAACCCTCAGAGCTTAAGTGACTAGTTGCTGGGCGCAGCGCTGAGGAGGGGCTGTACTAGCTGTGTGTAGCTCCGTGACACACGGCTCCAAAGTTTAGCGGCTTAGAATGACGCATGTTTCTAATCTCATCGCTTCTGCGGATCGGAGGTCCAGGCCTGACCCACCTAGGTCCTCTGCTTCAGGGTCTCCCCCAGGTGACAGCCAAGGGGCAAGAGGCTCCAGTCACCGCGGGGTCCAACGGGGGCGGGATCCTTTTCCGTATTCTCGCGGCAGTGTGGGCAGGGCACTGTTCCTCCGCAGGTGTTGGTGGGAAGCCCTCGGCTTCCCGGCCCCGTGGTCCTACCCAGCACCGCAGCTTGCTCTGTCAGAGTGGGCAAGCCAGGAAGGGGCATGTGTGTGTATGTGTGTTAATTGAGTCACTGTCTCTTATAACCTAATCTTGGAGACGACACTACCCCCATCACTTTTGCCACATTCCATTCATTAGAAGCAAGTCACTGGGCCAACTCATGCTTAAGAGGAGAGGGTGGATGCCAGCAGGGGTGGGTCGTTGCGGGCCACTTTGTAAGCTGCACAGCCTCAGAATGTTAACCCAGTTGGGTCTGACTCCAAAGCCTGCTCCCCCCACCCCGCCACCCTGCCAAAGAAAGCTGAGCAAAGAGTTCTTTCCTCCCCACTCCTAGAGACTGGCCACCTGTCTGCTACCCGCCAGGTCAGAGCTGGGCCGCCTGTTCACGTCCTCAGGGAGCCTTTACTGAGCACCTATGTTTCAGGCCCTGCCCAGGACAGCTGTGGTTCACGCCCACGGGAATGTCCATCCCAGGGACTGACCTTGGGGAGCTGCACATCCCCTCACACTGTCACATGTGTGTGCTGAGAAAAGTGTCCTGTGACTGATCTGAGATTTCTCAGAAGCCCCTGGTTGTAGGGCAACATGGGAAAGCTGGTAAATGTAATCTGATGGAGGCCCTGAGGTAAGGCTCCCGCTCCCCCTCAGCCTCTCTCTAAGCGCATCTGAGTCTGTGCATCGGGCAGGGATGCTGCGGGCCAGGCTCCCCGTGGAGGGGAGGAGGCGGGTCTGCAGCCACGTCCATGCCTGGATCACCGCTTGCCTCTCTGGCACTTGCGGCTGCAGCTGGCGGCTGGAAGAACTCACGCTCTGGGCCCGCAGCCCTGCCTGGCTGGCTTGTCTCTACCTTGGCTCACACCCCCCTCCATCACCCCTGCACTTGGCCCCCTGCTTCAGCGGTCCACCGCCAGGCTCTGCTGCGGTCACTCGGCCCCTCCCACGACAACGTGTCCCTCGCTACCCCGGAAGGGATGTGTTGAGCCCCATCTTGGTCATGGGGGGACCCCGTGTAGCCGGGGAGAGTGGACCATGGGGCTTCTTCCTCTTCAACCTGCTGCATCTCCAGGTTCCCCAGCCCTAAATGGTGGGCAGTGGTTTCAAGGCAGCTAATTCCTTGAACCTCCAGAAGATGAAGCTGCCTTTGGAGCTGACCCCGCATGTATGAAAACTCTAACAAATAGACGTAGCCGACACATGGGGTGCCTGTTATATGCTGGGGTCTCTTCTAAGCACTTCACGTGTGAGCTCACTTAATACAGCAACTCTGTGAAGAAGTACTTGCCAGTCCCATTTTACAGATGGGGAGACTGAGGCACAGAGGAGGGAAATGGCTTGCTTGTGGTCACAGAGCCAGTAAGTGGTGGACCCAGGCGCCCCCGAGTCCACACTCTTCACCACTGGCATGCTCCATTTCCTGTCCTCTCTGGGCCGAAGCAGAGAGGGGTAGAGGGGTCCTCACTTCCTCTGCATACGCTCCTTTGGGGGTCGTTGGCCAGCCCGGGGTCACGGCTGAAGGGAGGCCTTCTTACTTTCTTGGTGACTTGGGAAATTGCTATGTTCATGGAGAGCTAAGGGCCTCTGAAAGAATGTTTTCTCACAGTGGAGGCTTTTAAGTCTCCTGTCTCACGATAGAATCTATTTTGATTATCGGGAGCCGAGCCTGGCCATGGTGCTGCTCTTTCTGCCTTTGTACGAACCTCCCTCTACCCGGGCGGGTCGAGGACTGAATTCCAGGAGGGGAGGGCCGTTCCCCACGAAGCAGAGAGGGGAGTGCGCAGTACCTTTTCCAACCTGTTGCAGATATGGTCACACTGACTCAGTCACGGCCGCGACAAACACGCCAAGGAGACACACCCAGAGCGACACGGTTGTGCCGCAATGGCCTGAGCCCGTCTGGGCTGCGGGGGCAAAGCACCAGAGACCCAGTGCTCAGAGCCGCCGTCTCAGCTTCCGTTCTGGGACCCAGCAGAGGCCCAGCTTCGGTCTCCCCACCTGGGAACAAGGAGGCAGCCTGTCACTCTGAAAAGGTGGAGCAGGTTTCCTGGGAGTGACCTGGGATGCTGAAACCAGGGTGACCAGGGAGAGCAGGTCGGGACCGGCCAGGGCAGAAGGATGGAGGAGCTCCGTGGGCATCCCAAACCCTCCTCTCTCCCAGTTGCCTCCATCCTCTGTCCTCCCTGTCCCCACCTAAGCCGATTTAAATGCGAAGGCCCCTGTGCCAACCACTGGGCTAGTGTTATAACCGCGAATTCTCAGAGACAGCCCTGTACAGCGAGTAGTGTTATCATCCCCATTTTACGTGAAGGAAAACTGAGACTCAGCCAGCTTGAGCATCTTGCCTTGATGACGCGGGAGAACGTGGCAGGCTGGGATTTGTCCCCCAGGGCTGTCTGACTCCACACCCTTCACTGTCCTCCCACGCCTGGGGCAGTTCCCCGGATGGGGGCAGAGTGGAGGAGAGAAGAATTTGCCCCAGGGGAAAAAAAAAACAACTTCAAGTGCCAGACTCCAGACACGCCCAGAGCTGTGAGCTGTGTCCCCATGCCTTCCCCTCACTGTGAAGGAGCCGAGCTGCGGGGAGCAGATGTCGGGAACTTCAAGCAGAAACCCAGTTCTGAAATGTTCTTGGAGAAGGCGGGGAACGGTCCTCTGGGGAAGGGGTGGAGGGTCCAGTCCGTGTCCCTGGAGGAGATGGGGCGGGGGGTGGGGGTGGGGGGACGCTGATTTTGCTGGTTGATGGTTAATGTTCCCTCCCAAGGGTACGCATGATTTATGCCAGTGTTTTGAAACAAAATTCAACCAAGCTAGACTCAGTGCCTCAGGAAGCTAAGGAGATAGCCGTCCTGGAAACTGTTCAGGGTGGGGGAATAAAAGGATACGCCAGACAACTTGCGTCCTTTCTGACTCCACCCATCCAAAGCAGAGGCCCCCCCTCTGTCACTGAGACCCCTCGGGAGGCACCTTCCAGGCACCAACAGCTGAAGAAAGTGGTGTCCTGGGTCTGCATGCCTCTTGTCTTGGCTGGATCGAAGAGAGAAAGCAAAAACAAACCCCTAGGCATATTAGCTAAACCTGCTTTGGTCCCCATTCTGGGGCCTCCCTGGGAAAAATAACCTGTGCATGAGGACCTGGGTTACATGTGATGAAACCCCAAGTCATACTGGCTCAAGCTGAGAAGAGAATGGGGATTTCTCTGGTAGTCCAGAGGCTAAGATTCTGTGCTCCCAAAGCAGGGGGCCTGGGTCCAATCCCTGGTCAGGAACTAGACCCCACGTGCCAAAACTAAGAGTTTAAACAAATAAATACATTTTAAAATAAATAAATCTGTTGATGAACATTTTAAAAAAAATAAAAAGGGAATGTATTGGCTCACACTTAAGTCTGGGATTAGGTACAGCTTCAGGTTTGACTGGATCCAGTGGAGTGGCTCAGGGTGGAGGATCTGAAGGTTGGTTTTCAGTGGCCTAGGCTAGAAGCGATTTCTTTGGCTCAACCAGTCATGGCAGCTGTGAGAACGTGCTGGTCTGAATGGTGTCAATGGTGTGCGCTGGGAAGTGGTAAAGAGGTCACTGGCTGGGAGAAAACTTTGGTGCTGTTGGAAGAAAAGTCATGTCAACAGAGAGAGCTTCTTAAGTTCTGTGTGGTCAGAAGAGATCTTAAGTCTCTGAGCCATTCCAAGCTCTGAGGACCTTAGAGAGCAGCTGGATTGGCATGGCAAGCATGTGCCACATAAATACCCTGCTTCCCCCTCCTTCAATTCACGGCAGACGTTGCTAAAGGCTCACAGCTCCCTTTCACAGTGAGCTGCAGACTCCAACTCAATCCTGATTTGGAAGCACCCCGTGTCCATCAGCTGGCGTTAGAACAGAGGCCGAAACAACGTGCAATTTCTGTTCTAAGCCGACGGAGTAAAGGAAACCGAAGCTCTGAGAGTTACGTGATTTGCCCAGGGTCACGCAGGAACTCGACCGAACCCGCCTGACTCTGGCCGGCTGCCTTTCCTGTGGGATTCTGCCTGATTTGAGCCTTGAGAGGAGGTCTGTCCCTCAGTGGAGATTTCCATTCCAGACGACTGCTGCACGTGGTAAAAAAAATAGACTTGAGGTCAGAGGAAAGCCAGAAGACTCAGCCACTGACCCAGCTCAGGCTGAGAACGTTCCCTGGGGCTGAGTGCGATTCGGCGGGCAGGGCAACTCATGCAAAAACCACCAGTCAAACCATCCGTGCACCCACAGAGCTCTCAATGGGCATGTGCGTGCCCTGCCTTAAATATAATAAAACCTGGGTGCTCTACCTCAAATATAATAAGATGTGCTCTGCTAGACACACTCTCTTCATGGGAGATGATGCTGAATTTACTTCCTCCTGGGAACTGGGGTCAGAGTTGTCTTAGCGGGAAGAAGAAAGGGCTGGGAAGCCAGAAAGCAGAGGCTGAGTCCTAACATAGCCTTTATTCTCCCAGCTCAGCCTCACCCAATCGGAGGAAGAAAGTACATGCCAAACAGCCAGCTGGTTATCTGGCCGTAGGAAGGTACCGAAGGGGATCTGACCTCAAGGAGCCTACTGTCAAGTATGGGGTATGAATTTACTAATAATTTTGGAGGACTGACATTGGGCTTACCATGTGCCTCTCACAAAGGCAAGAGCTTTGCCAGGATCATCTCAGGGGACTTCCCTGCTGGCTCAGTGTTTAAGCCTTCCAATATCCGGGGTGCGGGTTTGATCCCTGGTTAGGGGGCTAAGATCCCACATGCCGTGTGGCCGAAAAACCAAAAAATATAGAACAGAAGCAACATTGTAACAAATTCAATAAAGACTTTTAAAACGGTCCACATGAGCAAAAACAAAATCTTAAAAAAAAAAAAAAAGGAAGTGTGGGGGCTTTGCTTGTAGTTCGTGCTAAGTTGTATCCGACTCTTTGCAACCCCATGGACTGTAGCCCGCCAGGCTCCTCTGTCCATGGGATTCTCCAGGCAAGGATACTGGAGTGGGTTGCCATGCCCTCCTCCAGGGGATCTTCTCAATGCAGGGATTGAACCTGCGTCTCTTAACATCCCCTGTGTGGGCAGGCAGCTGTGTTCTTTACCACTAGCACCGCCTGAGACACCCTTTGAAGCCCTGGGATTCTCCAGGCAAGAAAACTAGAGTGGGTGGCCAGTTTGTTCTCCAGGGGGATCTTCCTGACTCAGGGATCGAATCTGGGGCTCCCACATTGCAGGCAGATCCCTTCCCATCTGAGCCAGCAGGGAAGCCGTGCATTATCTTAAATCAAATTCACACAAGCCCAGGGAGGAGGTGGAGTTTGTGCCTATGCACAGAGGCTGAACTGGAGGCTTAGAGAGAAGAAGCCACACTGCCCACGGCCGCCTGTGAGAGAGGGCAGAGCCCGGCTCCCAGTCAGACCTGCCCGACCCTGGTCCTGACCGAGCCCCATGCCATGGGCTGGCAGCCCTGGTGAGGAGGGGCAGAAGGGAATGTGTGAGCCCCTGGAGAGCCATTCAGTCCGTCACCCCCAGCAGCAGGGCGCAGGGTGTTACTGGGCTCAGAGAAACCCACGGTCGTTCCCAGAAGGCACGGGGTGAGCCTCTGGGGACGCTAATAATGTAAACAAGTGCCTGCTGTGACATTTAAGCTCCTGGCCCACAGAGAGACACAATCAGTTTGAAAGCTTCTGGTCTAGAACAAGTCCCCCTCCCCACCCATTCTCCAGGTGAGAAAACTGAGGTTCAAGAAGGAGAACTGACTTCCCCCAAGTTGCACAGTGGCAAGCCGTGGGGCCAGGATGTGAATCCGTATCGGGGTCCCACTTCAGCTGACTCCCTTGGAGACCCGTGAGAAATGATAGAGATCAAACCGTGGCGGGGCGGTGCTGGAGCATCCAAGAGGAGGGTGCTGGGGGTGCTCCGGACAGAGACGCACCCAAGGGTGCTGGGCGCTGGCGTGGGACGGCCATGATGACGGAGGCGCCTGTGGCGTCCACCGCCTGGGCTCAAACCCAGGCCCGGGACCTGGCACTTAACAAGCACCCGATTTCACAGATGTGGCCAATTATTACTGCTTCCTGATTTTTCCTTTGGAAATTCACTTCTAACACGTTTTGGCTCTCCCCATCCTCAAGGGGGCCTGGCCCTAATCAAGGCAGCCTGACTGATGACAAAAGCAGAGGCTCCCAGGTAGGCTGGATACGCCCGCGCCTCCGGTGGGTCTGGCAGCGGCCGGAGGGAGAGTCGAACTTGCAGCAGATCCCTCTGCTCATCCCGCAGTCAGCCCCTCGGAGCCTCTGGAGGGGCTGCTGATGGCAGAAGCAGCTGGAAGGGAAGTGCGAGGGCAGATGTGGCCACAGTCAAAGGCCCGCGGCCAGCAGGGCTTTGCTGCAGCTTTTTTGGAAAAGACTCCACTCCTGGAGCCCACGAGATGCAGGTTCGCGTCCCCGAACCACACGGACCGCTGAGCCCCTGCCCCTCGATGAGACTGGGTTCACCCCCAGGAGCGCCCGCTGAGTGCTGGGGCGCGGCCCGCGGAGTGCCTGCGATCATCCCCGTGGCCAACTAAACTCCCTGTGGACGGCAGCTGTGCTGCGGGGGCCCTAGGGAAACGGAAGGCGTATTTCTGCCCCTTCTCTCCCAGGCCCCTGACCTGCCCTTTGGCCTCAGGAGTTCCTGGCTTCACCCTTTGTCCAGGACCTCCAGAGCAATGCTGATAACAGCAGAGCTGAGGCTGAGAAGGGGTTGTGGTGAGGACAGCGTGTTCCTGCAGCGAAGCCCCAACCTCCTGCCGCCTCCTCCAAGTGCTTCAGCACAGAGCAAGGGAGCTTGTGCTTGGGGACATGCAAGGACAGGGCTTTGAATCCTGACTCTCTCAAAGGGCTTCTCCCCAATTTGGCTTGGTGTATTAGGGTTCAGGGGGTCATAAATCTGCTCTAACAATTCCAGGTAAAAGGAGGATGCCTTGGAAGATTACAGAGATGTTCTTTTTGATTATTCAAAGCTAACAAATAAACGTCAAATACTAGAAAACCCGATAAAACCAATGTGAAGAAAGACTTGTTGATTCGTGTAATGGAAACGTCCAGCGGTAGGGTGGGTTTCAGGTGAAGTTTGATCCAGCCACTCAACACTATCATGGGGATTCAGACTGCCACAGCCTCATCCTTCTTCCACATACATCTGTTTGCATGTGTTCCCAGAATGGCCGTTCCAACTTCAAATATGCATGACCCTTTAGTTCAAGGACCTAAAACAACTACAGTGTCCTTCCCTGTCTCTTTATTTATATTCCTGAGGGAGGGAATCAGATGTTCAGATTCATTCTCTCAGGCCAAGCCCCAGAAGTTGTATGTTTCTGGCCAGTGAGTGGATAGTCTCTCCTGGGTTCAGTCGTGAGTGGCCAGACCACAAAGGTCACATGCTTGCTCCCACCCAGCGGAGGCAGGATGTCTGAGAAGTGGTTGTGGACCAGTCACTCACCCTGATACCTTCCCAGAGAAGTGAGGACCCACAGGCTGAGTGACATGAGCCCCCAAGGACTCTGCAGGTCCTCCCTGGCCTGAAGACTACCTGCATAGTCCCTATTTGTTCTAATTAGTAATTTTACGGAAATTTTAAGATTGGTTCTGGTTACATCCCCACCCACCCCCCCAACCCCCACCACCCCCACCCCCCCACCCCCCCGCCCATAGCTATTTCTCTAGGCTCCGTTTCTGGTTCATTCAGGAAGAGAAATTCAGACGTAGTTCAGGAGATGGTGTTGATCACTGTTCCTGAGAAATTGATCAGTGACTGCGTGTGTCCACTGTGAACAAGCCCAGGGTTATCCTCAGGTGGCTTTCAACAGGCAGCCTGGCTGCCTTGTCAAACAAACTCTGCCTTATTTTCTTACTTTTATACCAGGAAAAAGGTTTGATCTTCAACACAAAGTACCTACGTCATCGATTAGACTGGAAGAACTTGTTTGGTTAAATTTAGAAGCCACAAGAAGGTCAGAGAATGAATGTAGAACTGACCTCTGGTCCCTGAGGGTCAGCAGCTCTATCTGGCCCTGGCTGCCTGCTAACACCACCTGCTACCTTGAGCTTGGTTGACTTGTCACCTCTGACTCTGCATCTATTCTTGCAGGATAACGTGGGCTTTAAGGTCATGACCTGGCATCTAAAATGCCTGTCTCTACTACTTCACAGGCCGTGTGACTCTGAGAATGTGTTTCATCATCTGGGCCTTCGTCATAGGTTTTTATGACTCTTTATTGAATTTGTTACAGTATGGCTTCTGTTTTATGCCTTTTTTTTTTTTTTTAACCACAAGGCATTTGAGATCTCAGCCCCGTGACCAGGGATCAAATCCACATCCCCTGCATTGGAAGGTGAAGTCTTAATTACTGGACCACCAGGGAAGCCCTCATCATTTTTAAAGAAGAGGGGAGGGTAATAATAGCATCTACCTCATAGGGTGTGGGACTTCCCTGGTGGCTCAGCTGGTAAAGAATCTGCCTGCAATGCGGGAGATGTGGGTTTGATCCCTGGGTCAGGAAGATCCCCTGGAGGAGGGCATGGCAACCCACTCCAGTATTCTTGCCTGGAGAATCCCATGGACAGAGGAGCCTGGCCGGCTACAGTCCACAGGGTCGCAGAGTCAGACACGACTGAGCAGCTCAGCTCAGCACGTTGGTGGTTGTGAGAATTGATTAAGCCATTTTTGTGCGCTAAAATATATATCACACAGAATTTACCATTTTTATCATATTTAAGTGCACAGTTCCGTGGGATCACGTTCACTCACACTGTCGTGCATGGTCATCATGGCCATTCATCTTCAGAATCGTTTCATCTTCGCCCCCTGAAACCCTGCACCTATTAAACAATAGCTCCTCATCCCCTCTCCCCCAGCCCGTGGTAACCACCATTCTCATTTCTGTCTCTCTGAATCCGATTACTTTAGGAACCTCGTGTAAGTGGAATCAAACCAGACTTGTCCTTTTTGACTGGTTTGTTTCACTCAGCACAATGTCTTCAGTGGTCACCCATCTTGTGACACGTGTCAGAATTTCTTACCTTCTTAAAGCTGAAGAATATTCTATTGTTTGGATAGGCTGCATTTTGTTTATCCATTCATCTGTCAATAGACACTGGAGTTGCTTCTACCTTTTGGGGATTGTGAATAAACGCTGCTGTGAATACAGGTGTATGAACATCTGATCAAGCCCCTGTTTCCACTTCTTACCCAGAGTGTGATTGAGATAATTTAAAAAGAGCCCTTAGCCCATGTTTGGTGTATAGTAAGCACTCAACATATCGTAAGCACTCAACATATCGTAGCTGATTTTAAAAAATCAGTATTAGAAAAATAGTGGGTAAAATTTTTTAAAATGCAAATGAAAGAATGAGATGACATTTTCCCCTGTCATCTTAGCAACAGTGAAAAAATAACGCAGTTGTGACATGGTGAGATGGATTCTCTCATAGACGTCCGTGGGTAATCTTTCTGGAAATGACTTGCATTGCTAAATATGATGTATTGAGGTTCTTGGAAGTGTTCATACCATTTGACCCAATAATTCCACTTCTGAGAACTCATCCAAAAGAACTTCAATTGCAGACCAATATTTGACTCTGGAGAAGTCTGTCACTGCTACCTTTGTAATATTGTGGAGGCATCCTCTATTTCTATCCATTGGGAACAGTGAAAAAAATAAGGCTTGGGTAGTCTTGTCATGGCCTGAAGGAGGAAATGGCAACCCACTCCAGTTATTCTCGCCTAGGAAATCCCATGCACAGAGGGGCCTGGCGGGCCACACTTCATAGGGGTTGCAGAGGAGTCAGACACGACTGAACAAGTCCTGTAAAGGACCGTTTTGTAGTCATTAAAATTGCTGATGAGAATAGTGAAATGAGAAACTGCATATGTTCCACTCTTTCATGCGAAAGAAAGTATAAATGTTGACTATATTGATCCTATAAAAATAGGTAACATTTATGGAGCATTCACTCTGTGCCAGAAACTGCTAAGTTCTTTCTTACTTACTCCTCCCAACAACCCAAAGAGGTGGGTACTATTATTACTCCATTTTACAGATGAGGAAACAGAGGATCCAAGTGGTGACCTTCAGTGTTACCCAGCCAGAAAGTGGCAGATCTGAGGTTCCAACCCAGGCCCCTGGGCTCCAAAGAGCAGAAAAGCAATGGAAGGAACTCGGCACACTAGAAAATAATCATGCTCCTTGGAAGAGCAGGAGGGAGTTAATTTTATTTTCTTCCCTACGCTTGTCTGTATTTTTCCCTCCAAAGCCTGGGGTGGGGACAGCGCATATCAGATAAACAGGAAAAGAAACAGGCAATTGCCTGTTGCAAGCAGGCATCTTCGAAGATAAAACCTCCAGGTCTTGTGTCTCCTGCCACGAACTCAGTTTGTGTCCATTTTTTTCTGGTTAAAGTAGAGCAGAGTGTCCTGGCTGTGTGTTCTGGCTGATTGCTTAATAATCATGGACACGCACACACACAAACATGCACACACACACACACACACAGACACACACACACACAAAACAGGAGAGGAGACAAAAACTAGCAGTAGCCAAAACTCTGCTCGATCGATGCAGACTGTTACAGGCGCAGCTTTCCAAAAAGCAGAGCTCAGTGAAATAAATATTTTTCCTGTGAGGAGAGGCTTAAATCGGCGATCTTAACAACCCCCCAATTCATTCCAGATCCTCTCCAAGTGGCTCGCGTCAATGCACCCATCTTGATGTACTTAGGATCACTTAGTAACTGCAGCGTGCCTGAATGTCTGGCTGGCTTCTCCAGCTCGGCAGGGTGCCCGGGGCGCTGGGCAGAGGGGCACGGAGGGCTTTGGCTCTGGGGAAGGCTCTCCAGAGCTCCCCACAACTTCTTGGGGTCCCCAACTTTCTTTTCCTGGTAAACCATCTCTATTTAATCTAAACTGGAGGCCTGAGAATTCAAACTCTGTTCTTGGCAAAGCCGCCCCATTCCTTGAGTCCTGGAGACAATCTGCAGGAAGAATTTAGAATCAGGGACTTTGAAAACATATACACACAAAGAAGTCTGGATTATCTCAAAAACTGAGAGCTTCACTCTCCAGGCAAAAATGTGTCGATTGATGAATTCATTCATTCACTGGCTCACTCAACAATTGTTTACTGGGCCATCGGCCTGTGTGTGAGATTTGATACAAAGCTAGTGTTAAGATAGTACAAAGCCACTGGAGATACCAGATCCATCCATCTGGCAGATACTCAAGCCTCCTAGGAGCCAGGCACCTTCTGGAGAGGCTGGGCTATTATCAGGAAACTGCTTCTTAGGGCCTGGATTCTAGCTGGGGTGACAGACAGAAGGAAGATGTAGCATGTAGGAATATCAGATGGTATTAAATGCTAAGGAGAAAAGTAAAGCTGGGATGGGTGGTTGGGAAAAGGAGGGCAGGGGTGGTCCCACTTAGATGAGGGGCCAGGAAAGCAGATATTAAGTAACAGCTTGTAGGAGATGAGGGGAGATGGTTCAAGAGGCACAGAAATTAAATAACAGTGACTCACGGATCATGCGTAAGTCCCTTTTCAAGTATCTTTCAGTTCTGATAACGCCAATCAGAAAGTCTGTACTTATTGTCAGTATGTCTTTGATGCCTCCCTAAGACCCTGAAATCTTCCCCACTTCTCCTTGAAAGCGCAGAGGCTTAGTAGCCAAGCGTGCCTACAGCCCTTGAACTTGACATTGTGTTCGGCGTGACTATTTTGCAGTTACTGTTTATATTACTATTGATGGCAAACGACACCAGCTCTTCACTTACAGTTATGAAAAGCATCTTTCCAATTTCTTCTAGTTTTTGAAAAGTGAGTTGATTTGAAAAAGTATTAAGGAATGTGAAATACAGGTGGTCCTCAAACATGGGGGAAATTGTAAAGGTGACCAATGAATGAAATTTGGGATACTCGAAAATCCGACGTGACCCTTCACTTAGCGTTGCCCAGGAGATGAAAGCCCACCGCGTGACTCAGCCTGCGATCATCGGTTCCCTTTAAGGGCTTCTGGGAGGGGGTGACGTTTTCCTAGGCTCTGATGGGTCAGGGAGATCTGGTCGGAGGGGAGGCTGCTGGTGGGGGCACCGTTGACGGCAGGGGCGAGTCTGGACCTGCCGAGGGTGGACGAGCAGGACTTTCCAGGCAGAGGAAACAGGGAAGCTGGGTGGGGGTGGGGGGGGTGGAAAGATGGGGACGGTCCCCAGGCAGCAAGTGAGCCAGGAGGCCGAGTTGCTGCGGGAGGCGGCCCCTTGGGAGACCACCCCGCGTTTGCGCTTGTCCCAGGACTCGTCCTAACACGAATTCCATTCATCTTGAGCACAGCTTGCCTGCCTTTTCTTCTGTGATCTCAGCGGACCCACAAGGCAGCGCTGTGGTTAGTCCTGTTCCACAGATGGGGAGTTTCAGGCTTGGCCAGGTCACCCAGGCAAGGGGACGCATAGTGGGCTGCTCTCAGGACTTAAAAAAAAAAATTTCTCTTGAAAACATTCAGACATAATTCACATACCATAAAGCGCACCGTTTAAAGTGCACAATTCAGGGGCTGTTAGCCTTTTCACAAAGTCCTCCAACCATTGTGCGTATGTGTTGCTCAGCTGTGTCCGACTCTTTGTGACCCGACAGGCTCCTCTGTCCACGGGATTCCCCAGGCAAGGATACTGGCGTTGTTGCTATTTCCTGCCCCTAGGGGGTCTTCCCAACCATTGCCGCCATCCAACTCCACAACAGTTGTGTTTTTTTTAATCAAAGATTCTCTCTTTTTTTTTTTTTTTCCGGTGTGGACCATTTTTAAAGTCTTTATTGAATTTGTTACTACTTACTTCTGCATAATGTTTTGGTTTTTTGGCGAAGAGGCATGTGGGTTGACCAGGGATCCAACCCACACTCCCTGCATTGAAAGGTGAAGTCTTAACCACTGGACTGCCAGGGAAGTCCCCAGAAGACACCCTGGACACGTGAGCGGTCATGCCCACTCTCCTCTGCTCCCGACTCCGGCAACCACTAGTCCAGTTTCTGTCTCCCTGGATTTGCCTGTTCTGGACTCTTCCTATAAATGGAATCGTATAATACGTTGCCTTTTGTGTCTGACTTCTTTTCATCAGCATGATGTTTTCTAGATTCATCTGTGTTGTAACATATATCTCTGCTGCATTCCTTTAGATGGCTGGAAAATATCCCATTGTGTCAACGTACCACACTGTTTATCTTCATCAGTTGATGAGCATTTGGATGGTCTTTACTTCTTGGCTCTGAGGAATAATGCCGCTGTGAACATTTGCGTACAGGCTTTGTGAGGACATATGTTTTCGTTCCTTTGGGGATATATCTGGGAGTGGGATTGCTGGGTCATATGTTAAGTCTGTATTTAACTATTTGGGGGAACGGCCAGGCGGTCTTCCTAGGCGGCCGCACCGTCCTGCGTGCCCACTAGTAATGTCTGAGGGTTCCGGGGTCTCCACTCTTGCTATTGTCCATCTCTTGGATTACGGCCGTCCCAGTGGATGTCAGATGGTACCTCACTGTGATTGACTGGCATCCCTAGCAGGCAAATTGTGATTGCTTGTATTTTTTTTTTTTTTTAAATCTAAAGCCACGGTGGGAAGGAGGGGCTAAGTTAGCAGTCCTTCTTGACTGCCTTCTTTTTTTCAAATTTTATTTAATCATTTATTGGCTGCGCTGGGTCTTCGTTGCCGCTCGCAGGCTTCCTCTAGTTGCGGCGAGTCGGGGCTGTTCTAAGCTGCGGTGGCTTCTCTCGTGGAGCACAGGCTCTGGGCACGTCGTGATCCTCGGACTTTGTTGCTCTGAGGCCCATGGGATCTTCCCGGACCAGGAATCGAACCCCTGTCCCCCGCCTTGGCAGACAAACTCTTAACCACTGGGCCACCAAGGAAGTCCCCAGCTGTGATTAATTGGAACCTTACCGTCTCCACAGTCCCAGCCCCAGCCTGCTGTGGCTGGAACGGGGGTCAGTGGGCACAGAGGTGGGGGGGCTGATTGCAGCTGGGGTGGGGGCGGCCGGGCTTCGCAGCCACTGCGAGGACCTGAGGGTGCTGGAAGGGCAGTCAGAGGGTCCCCGGGTTTGGAGGCTGGCGAATGCGGGGTGTGATGGGGCTGGCTGCACCCACCTCTCCTCCTGGGCCCAGGGTGAGCTGCGTCCTCACGAGGACAGGCCTTGGGCTTCACTGAGATGGAGGGGGCAGACAGAGGCCGCAGACTCCCCCTCAGGGAAGCTGGACCAAAGGGGGGCTTGAGGCGGGAAGCACCCCCAGGCGTGCGCCAGACTCCGAGGGGGACTCAGAGCTCCAGGCCTGGCCTGCGCCCCACGAAGAACACTGGGCACCTACCACCCACTGTCTCCAAGGTTGTGGCCTTCAGTCCTGACCCCCAGGACCCTGGTTGGGGCTCATTCCTGTGCCCATGGTGTGGGGGCAGGGCTCTGACGACCCCAGACTCAAAGCTCTTTGTCAGCTGCAGTCTGATTTCTTTTTTTTTTGGCGGGGGGAGGGGGGGTTGTGGTAGAGTAGAAAATAATTGCAAAGTAGAAAATAATACCTTTATTGCTTTGCCAGCCAAAGTGGGTCACAGTGGCCCACAGCTTTCAAAGCGGTGTGTCCCTGCCAGCCGATTTCTATCATTAACATGCACGGGGTTCATGTTCTTGAGCATCTACTATGTGTCCTTTTGACCTACCACTCTGATGCTTTCCGTTCCCTACATGCTCCTGCTCTGTCCTGTCCAACTGACCCCCTGGACTGTAGCCCACCAGGTCTTCTGTCCATGGGATCTTCCCAGGCAAGAATGCTGCAGTGAATTGCCATTTCTGCCTCCAGGGGATCCTCCCCACCCAGGGATGGAACCTGCATCTCCTGCGTCTCCCGCATCACAGGTGGATTCTTTACCCACTGAGCCATCAGGGGAGCTCTGGCGTTTTACTTGCATTTAATTTCCATCCCCATTTCAGAGATGAGCAGACGGAGGTCCCGAGCCCTGAGGGAGGTCTTGCAGCCCACCCTACGCAGCCAGTGAGCGGTCTAGTCGGAGTCCAGCCTCGTCTCTGCCATCTACACCACACTAGGAGGGAGATGGTGCAGGAGCCTTCTGCACCTACACCATTCACAGGGGAAGGGGGCCTCAGTCACAAAGAGCTGGACACGACTGGGCAACTAACATTCACTTTCACAGGGGGGCAGGTGGGTTTTCTGTTGCCATGGAACAAATTGCCAGAAACCCAGCTGCGCAACGCAGTCCCCATGAAGGGCTCCCAGCTCTGGAGAACAGAAGTTGTTGTTGGAGATAGTGGGTAGACCGAGTTCTTGTTTGGAGGGTCTAAGGACAGATTCACTTCCAAGACTATTCTTGTTGACATCATTCAATTCCATGTGGTCATAGGACTATGGGCTTCCCCGGTGGCTCAGTGGTAAAGAATCCGCCTGCAATGCAGGAGACCTGGATTCGATCCCTGGGTTGGGAACATCTCCTGGAAAAGGGAATGGCCGCCTACTCCAGTTTTCTTCCCTGGAGAATCCCATGGACAGAGGAGCCTGGTGGGCTACAGTCCATGGGGTCACAAAGAGTCGGACACAGCTGAAGTGACTGAGCGCACACACGCATGGAGGACTAAAGTTCTGCTTCCTCCCTAGCCGTCAGCCGGGCCCACTTTCAGCTTCCAGAGGCCTCTGCTGCCCTTGCCATGTGGCCTGCCATCTTCAAAGCCATTAGTAGAAAGTCTCTCACACTGAATCGCTCTCTTGCTTTAAATCTCTTCTGTCTGAAAGGGCTCCCCTGAGAAGGCCAGGCCTGCCCAGGATAACCCCCCGTTTGTCACAGAAGATGACACATTCACAGGAGTAGTGTCTCCTGGTATTCCCAGGTTCCACCCACACTCAAAGGGCAGAGGGTTTCATTCAAGCTCAGAGTTCCCTGGGATTGTTGGTCATGGAAGATCTTAGTTGGTTTTGGTTTTAAGATTTTTTTGATGTGGACAGTTTTTAAAATCTTTGCTAAATTGGCTACAGCATTGCTTTGGTTTTATGTTTTGGTTTTTTGGCAGCAAGGCGTGTGGGATCTAGTTCCTCGACCAGGGGTCGAACCCACATCCCCTGCAATGGACGGCGAGGTCTGAACCACTGGACCACCAGGGAAGTCCCCTTAGGTTCTAATAATAACCAAATTATAGCCGCAGGAGCAGTGGTACTTCCTGTTACTCAGCAGCGTGGTTTTCAGACTGACTCCACATCTGTGGTCCGGTTGGAGCCCGGCAGTGATGCTGTGAGGTGCGTGCATTATCCCCATTTTACGAAGGAGAGAGATGGACGCCTTGCTAGCGTGTCTGGGGCTGGAACCCAGATCTTCTGACCCCGAGCCAGCCGGGGGCTCTTGGCGCCCACAGCTCCCCCGCCTGCCGTCAGAACCCTCAGACCTCATTACCGTCCTCGGAAAGGGCGAAGCATCTGTTTCCAGCCAGCCCAGCCCTGGGGGAGTGCTTCCTTGCACATTCACCCCATTGGGTCATTGCAGCTGCATCGTTTACAGGAACTGCCCCTGGGCCGGGTGAAGCTCACCTCATTAGGCAGGAAAACGAGTCAAGACTGAGGGGGCGCAGAATCAAAGCAGCCTGTGTGCGGGAAAGGCCCTGCGGCGGGGGAGGCGTCCGGCCCAGGCCGCGATGCTCTGGCTGAAAGAGGGGGCCGCACTGTCCAGAGGGCCGTGTGTCAAGGAGCCATCATCACTGACCCTCGTCTCCACGCACCACGCCCAGGGCTCATGTGGATGCCCTGGATGCTCATGTGGAGCATCTTCCAGTTCCTCTCCCCTTTAATATTAACCAGAGCCTGAGATCCTAGCGAGAAACCCCTGCCCCCCACCCCCCATGGACTATCCCCAAGAATTCTCGCGGGTCTTAACATTTCTTCTAGAAACATTTGTGCTGATAGATTAAGTTTTTAAAAATTTCCTTTCTCCTAGAGTTGCTGTCTTGTCCCCTTTCATCCCATGCTGGCTGCTGCTCCAATTCTCTCATTTTTCCCAAAGTTTTGCTGACATCTCTGTTATGAGCGTGTGCAAAAGAATCCGGTTAATTTAAGCTGAGGGGAGTCTCCTGGAAGGCCATTTGGGGCATGGGGAGGGGGGGCGCTCCCTGAATGGATCCAGAAAAGCAGCCCTGGAAATGGCCTGAACCACAGGCTCAGGAACCCGAGGTGGGCTCGTGACAGACCTCGCATTCGGGGGCGCTCCGCAGCCAGAGTGAACCACTCCTGAGTGTTCTGCTCCGGTCCCTCTGCTTGAGTTTCCTTCCCTGGGGGGCCGGGTCTGCTTAGCCTTTGCTTCTGTCCTTAGCCGGGGGGTGGTGGGGCCAGAAAACCAGACCAACGGCAGCGAGCTAGGAAAAGGGAAACCGGGGTGCCGTCGGGAAGAGAGGAAGTCCGCAGAATCGGGGGTAGTGGGAACCGGGAGGGGGAGCACACTTGCAAGTCTGGAATCCCTATCCTCAAATCCCGCTGCCTGGAGACTGCCCGGCGTGCTGCCCTCCCCTCCCCCACAGCCTCCCCAGCTCCAGCTGTCAATCATCAACACTCACAGGCCCGCGCTTCCTTACAGGCAAGAGGCAGCATCTCTCCTCCCCCCGCCCCCCGCCCCCCGCAATGCTCAGAGCCCAGCTCAGCACATCCCAAACCTGAATACACCGCCCGGCTGAACAACATGTTTTTGACCTGTTATGGATTGAACGTGTGCTCTCCCTGCAAAATATATGCCGAATTCCTACACCCTCGTACCTGTGAACGTGGCCTTGTTCAGAAATAGGGTCTTTGCAAGACTTCCCCGGTGGTCCAGTGGTTGGGAATCCTCCTGCCAATGCAGGGGACAGGGTTTCGGTTCCTAGTCCCGGAAGATCCCACGTGCCACGGAGCAGCTAAGCCCGTGAGACACAACCGCTGAGCCTGCACGCCCTAGAGCCGGTGCTCCGCGGCAAGAGACCCCGCTCACCGCGACGAGAGGAAGCCGGCACGCGGCAACGAAGACCCAGTGCAGCCAAAAATAAATAAATTGAAAAAAAGAAGTAGGGTCTCTGTGGATGAATCAAGTTCAAGTGAGGCCTTTGGGGTAGGCCTCGATCTAGTGATGGCGTGCTTGCTTACAGCTAAAGGGAAATGCTTGTGAAGACAGAATGCATGAGAAGAGGCCATGTCGCCCTCGAAGCAGGACTGAAGCGGTACGGCTGAAAACCCAGGAAGGTGGGGGATTGGTGGCCACCATCAGATGCTGGAATCGGCAAGGAAGGACTCTTTTTTAGAGGCTTTAGAGGGGACAGGGCCCTGCTGATGCCTTGATTGGACTACGGCCTCCAGAACTGTGAAACAATACATTCTGTCTTTGTTGTTTAATAATAGGAAGAGCCACTTTATTTTTTGATTTTTTTTTTTGGCCCTACTGCAAGGCATGTGGGACCTTAGTTCCCCAGCCAGGGATCGAGCCTGGGCCGCCTGCACTGGAAGCATGGAGTCCCAGCCACTGGACCGCCAGGCGAACCCCACATTTGTGTTGTTTTAATGGTACTTTGTTAAGAGCAGCCACAGAAAACTAAGATACGACCTCAGGTCTCTGACTTCAGCAGCACAAAGCAGCAGGAAAAGCCATAAGTGATGGTTTGGTTTTTCCTTTTAAGGAGGAGGGGAGGAAAAAAAGCACCTTCTGGAAACTGTACAGCAAAGGAACTGATTTTAACAGTTTCTATTTTACAGACAAGGAAACTGAGGCTCAGAGTGTGTGACTTGTCCAAGTCACGTAGTTAGAAGGAGGCAGAGGCTGGACTTGAACACGAATTTTTTTGACCCCAAGACTTGTACTCATCACCCTCCCTGAGAATGTGTGGATGTTGCTCTCACGGGTCATTGCAGGGTCCCCAGATCCTAGTCCCCAGATGTCCTTTTTTCTCTATTGCGAAACTTAGGACTAGCTTTGTCCTTAAGGGAACTACCTGTTCCGACCACATTCTCTGGAATCTGAGCCTCTGCAGATCGAGTCCTCTTTCCCTGGTGACTTTCATTACAAAATGGGAAGTGCATTCCCACCAAAATCATCTCCCAACAGGCCCAAGTAAGAATGTTTGGCAAAGAAGGAATTGATTGGTAAACAGCTTGTAGTATCCCAAGTCCAGTGTCTGCCTGGAATGTTTTGCAACACTTTCGGATTCTGATTTCAGCACAGTTTGTTTATTTCAGGCTGTTAAACCACATGCATATTCTTCATGCTTTGGAATCCACTGGCCAACTCTGAATGGCAAGATGGAGACCCTCTCTCACTTCCGGTGGGCATTTGTAGTGGTTGGTAGAGTAGGGCTGCAATCCCTGGGGAGACCAGTAGGGGTCTTCCTCCAACAGGAAGTAAATTTAAGGCTGACGATTCTTGCCATTCAAGGCTTTGGGTGCTAGAAAACAAGGCTGTTCCTTTGGGAGGAAATCCTTGCAATGTGGGTTAACCAGCTGGCATGAAGTCACCCAGTCCTGAGAATAGGGCAAGAAAAAGTGTGAACAAAATCTGACTTTTCCTGCCTTCTTGCCTACCGCCACCCCCCACCCCCGGGAGGCACTGGCGCTGAAGCCGGGCCTGGGACAGTCTGTCTACTGCACGTCCACACTGTCAAAAGAAAAACCAGACGAACAGGCTGGCTTGCCTTTTCTCTTGTAAACTGTTTACCTCGGGACAACCAGATGGCTCCTCTCTTGCTGACCCCTTGACCATTTCTCGTGCTGTTAACAGCGTCTGTTAGCCAACAGTCCTGCTCCACCAGCCCACGTGCAGGAGTCCCAGGCCTGCGGGCTGGGGAAGCCTCTGGCATTCCAGGAGGCTGACTCAGCACCCCTGGGCTAAGGAGCTTCATGGGGCGCAGCGTCCAGGCACTTCGGCTCTAAATGGGGTGAGGGGCCGCCTCACGGGCTGGAAACAGGATGGGTGATGTAAAGGCTTTGCAGTCCCTGCCCCGTCCTAGCCCTTCCCCCTTTACTCCCCCTCGCCCCCCCCGGCCTTGACCATGAGAAGACTTGGTTGTGATTAATGTTTGAGGGGTAGGAAGGTAGGAAGGAGACTCCTGGGGCTTCCCTGATGGCTCAGAAGGTAAAGAATCTGCTTGCAATGTAGGAGACCTGGGTTTAGTCCCTGGGTCGGGAAGATCCCCTGGAGAAAGAAATGGCAACCCACTCCAGTATTCTGGCCTGGAAAATCCCATGGACAGAGGAGCCTGGTGGGCTACAGTCCCTGGGGCTGGAAGAGTTGGACCCGACTGAGTGGCTGAGCACCAAGGGGGCTGTTGACTTCCTGGATGGTCAGCAGGGAGCTCTCTGCCATCCCTGCCTGGGTTCCGTCCTTAGGCACCGCCTCCTTTGGGGCTTTGTGGGTACAATAAGGAGTGACATTTTTAATCCTTAGAGTTTCCAGAAGCCCCGAACTTCGGGTGGAGTATAAGAAGCTGATAGACATTTTTAAAAGCTTACTCTGATTTTCAGGTAGGGGCAGAGGGCGAGTGGAGGAGAGACCAGTGGAGACCAGAGAGGGGATAGGGGCTTGGCCCTGGGGTCCAGGGTGGAAAGAGGGAACAGACTCAGGGTGTTTCTGAGAAGCGGGGCACACGGTGACCAAGGAGGAGGAAAGAGATGCCCCGGGGGTCTTCCAGCCTGGCTGCCAGGAAGACAGAACTCTCTTCAGGGGATCTAGACTTCGGTGGTCAACAGATCTGAAACAATTTTAGAGGTGGAAAAGCAGGTTCTTAACTCGAAAACACAGAAGGAATGTTCACAGAGGCAGTCATATAAATATTTGAAGCTTCTGTTACACACACACACACACACACACGCACACACACGCACACACATGCACGCACACCCCGTTAAGAACGAGGTAGAAAGTAAGTGAGGGGCTGGAAGAAAATCAAGAAAAGATCCCCATCCAGGATCTATCAACAGCCCCTGGAAATCAAGGAGATCAAGCTAGATAACTGTACAAGCGAGGAT
Organism: Cervus elaphus; assembly: GCF_910594005.1. Classification (NCBI taxonomy): domain Eukaryota; kingdom Metazoa; phylum Chordata; class Mammalia; order Artiodactyla; family Cervidae; genus Cervus; species Cervus elaphus. The sequence goes on along the minus strand of NC_057837.1, from coordinate 77,807,562 downwards.
GAATCTGTGAGTCCCAGAAGAAGAGACTCTAAGGACAAGGCACGAGTGGAAATCCACGCGCTCTCACTAGGAATCAGGTCCACGCGTGACTTCTGTCCAAGGGCGCCTCAGCCCATTATGGAGACCTGGCAGCTAAGGCCTCGGCTGAGAGAAGGCTGGCCGCCTGTGCTTTCCTTCCTCAAACTCAAAGGCCGGAACGGGATGAGGTGAAACACGCGGTGCCCCGTTTTGCTGAAATTCCCTGGTGGCTCAGTGGCAACACATCCGCCCATCAATGCAGAAGACACAGCAAACGCGGGTTTGATCCCTGGGTCGGGAAGATCCCTCGGAGGAGGGCAGGGCAACCCATTCCAATATTCTTGCCTGGAGAATCCCATGGACAGAGGAGCCTGGTGGGTTACAGTCCATGGAGTCGCAAGAGAGTCGGACACGCTTTCAGATGAGCTAATTTGGGTCAAGAGCAAGGTCTGATGCAGCTGTTTCAGCTCTTGCATCTTGCGGGGCAGGCCCAGTGGAATTGGAAGGAGGGAGGAGGGAGATAAAGCTGAGAAGTGGGAGAAGGGCAGGAAGGATGAATCTGACTGGCATAATAAAGGCTTGGTGGGAGGGAGCTGGAGAGCGCCCCCCACCCTGGGCTGGAGGTGGAAGGGTTGGTCTGAAGGCTGACAGATGGGAGTAGGGGCCAAGGACAGGGCCACGTGAAGGCTTTCATCCCCACCCCACCCCACCCACACAGCAAAAAATATTAAATAGTATAGTATTTTATGACTGGTGTAAAGATGAATGTATTATGTGATAAAATACATCCTGTTAATATATATAAGTAATGTAATTTTATAATTAATAGTAAAACATTCCATTTGACCTAAAAGTTCATTTTTCAGTCTCCTGATTTTAAAAATAATCCTCACATTTTCATGGAGCCTGTGCCCTGTGACCCCATCCCTGGTGGAGAAATTGGCCCTAACTGTTCCACAAATAGCAGCCAGGAACAGAATTCTTTCCCAGACCTTTGGACTGGCCTGGAGAGAGACTCCTGGGCGCTGATGTCTGGCTGTGTGGTGAGGGGACGCTCTGTGTCCCCAGGATACCGAGAATTCCAGTTGGCTTCATCCAGGGCAGAGTGGTCGGCCCAGGTGGCCGGCAGAGTTCTGCCCGCCTGGATTTGCGTCCAAACCCAGCCTGGGTTGGGCTGCCAGACCAGGGTGTGCGTCCATCAGCAGTCAGGTTCCTTGGGATTAGAAAGCTACGCAGCCTCTGGGTCTCTCCCGGCCTCCGGGTGGGGCTTTACAGAGAAGGCAGACCTCCTGCAGATCTAGGATGCCACGGCCAGCACCCCCTGAGGAGGAGGCCAACCTCCACCCCAAGCTCAAGTCCTGAGCGCAGGCTTCCAGGCTCTCACCCAAGCCCGGGTGTGTGTACGCGTGTGCACATGAGTGTGAAGGGTGGAGGTGGCCCAGGCCCCCTTCTGAAGACGTCAGGATGCCAGGCCCCCCCAGCGTCCGCCTCCCTTTTCAGCCTGAACAACACGTGTAGCCCACAGAATACCGCATCTCCACCAGCACTCCTCTCGCCCGTGAGAACTCATTCCTGACCCCCAGAAGGCTGATCCCGGCCTCGCAGTGCAGATCTGACCAGCGGCCTCTACCCTGGCTGTTCCCCTCGGGCACCGTGGCCACCATTCTGCCCCCCACTCGCCCCAAGGAGCAGCGCAGTGTCTGCAGACAATCTTGGTTATCGCAGCTGGAGGGTGGAGAGCTCCTGGTGTGTGTGGGGTGGGGGGCACTGTAAACACACAGGACAATGCTCATGGCGAAGAATGAGCCTGCCCCAAATGGCGGCCGTGCTGAGCGCAAGACCCTCCCGTAGCTGCTTCTGGAGTGGGACCCCAATCAGCACCCTCCATCTGACCCCACGTGACTCCTATTTATTCACCCCTAGGATGAGGGTTAGGTCTATGCACAGCTGGGCCATGCCCGCCCACCTGCACGCATTTTACAGTGATTTTTCTTTTTTTAACTTGGCCATGCCAAGGGGCATGTGGGATCTTAGTTCCCCGACCAGGGATTGAACCCTCGCTCCCGGGATTGGAAACATGGAGTCTTAGCCACTGGACCACCAGGGAAGTCCCTTAAGGTGAACTATTGAAGACCTGCTGCCACTGGTTAGTTCAGGCCATTGCAGTTCTACCAGCCTCAGTTTCCCAGTCCGAAAAATGGGGGTGTGGTCACAGTGCCCATCTCAGAGGGTTGCTGTGGCGAGATGCCCAGATCCTTTGGCCTGGCGCCATTTTTATTCCTGGTCCTAAGCTGACCAGGGTGGGGGTGGTGTTCCCCAAGGCCCAGCTTCATCACCCTTTCTTCCCTGGGCAGCCCAACCCCCTGCCCTGCCCACTCCACACCCACACACATTCCCCTCCATGGACCCCAGGAGGCTGCTTACCCTAAGACCTGCTGGCTCTTCCAGAAGACCCCTGGTTGACCCGCCGATGGAGTGTGTCAGTGGTGATCGGGGGGGCCATTTAAATTAAAACACTCTCTGAATATTTCACAGAAATTCATGAGTCATCTTTGCCTGGTAAAGCCCCAGTGGAGTTAGCTGGGAGTGTAGACAATATCTGTGGACCTTTGGAAAAAAAAATTTTTTTTTAAAGAGGGAAATCTCTCCTTTGACCCCAGATTCACCCTGAAAAGCAGTGTTCTCTAGTTGGCAGATATACAGTCAGCTTGGCGGCTTGATTACTGCTTGACCAAGGGCAGCTTAATCAATCTCTTGATTTTCTTCAAATTAATACTTTTTTCCAACTACGTTCAGGTATTGTTTCACAAGTAAAACATGCTGTATATAGTTTACATCTTGCTCTGATTTTTGTTGTTGTTCAATAGCTTCAGTTGAGTCCGACTCTTTGCAACCCCATGGACTGGAGCATGCCAGGTTCCTCTGTCCTCCACTATCTCCCAGAGTTTGCTCAACTCATGTCCGTTGAGTCGGTGATGCCTTTCAACCATCTCGTCCTCTGATGCCCCCTTTTCCTCCTGCCTTCAATCTTTCCCAGCATCAGGGTCTTTTCCAATGAGTTGGCTCTTCAATTCAGGTGGCCAAAGTCTGAGAGTTTCAGCTTCAGTCCTTCCAAGAAATATTCAGGGTTGATTTCCTTTTGGAAAATTTACTTACATCTTATTTCAAAATTTTCTCATGTCATCCTTCCTCAAAATCATATTCCTAGCGGCCACACAAATAGGTTATTGAAGCTGTGTCTTGCACTTGGCCATTTGTAGCCATACCCCAGTGTTCCCATCTGTGAAATGGGCACAGGTGTGCTTTGAAGTCCAATGAGCGGGCCTGCCTGCCCTGTCCTGTGACTGGTCCATGACGGGCTACAGGCTGGATTTACAGGATTTTACAGGAACTCCTCCAGGCCTGCCTTGGGCGGGAAGGACACAGGAGGCTCTGGACCGCATGATACACGGAGGCAAGTGGCCTTCTTGCAGCAGGGACCCTGACACCAGCGTCTGGTCTTGAACCGTCTGGCAGTCAGGAAGTTGGGACAGTGAACTCTGAGGTCCAGCTGGGCTCTTGTCTTACACCAGAGGCCGGAACGGTCAGCTGATCTGCCCCCGTGAGGTTGGCTGTCTGTCTGCAGAGACACACCCGGGGTGTCCCCTCCCAGCTTCGGGTGCCCCCTCCACGGTGGCCCCTGAGAGCTGGTGGTCGGGCCCAGGAATGTGACCTGCTGAGCAGAGGGGATTGCTACTTGCTCTCTTTAAACCAAGTGTCCTTCAAGTCCATACTCTCTTCATTTAAACAGCATTAAAAAAAAAAAACACCCACTTTAAATCATACAGAGGACGTCTGCTCTAAATGGACGGTTACCTTAAATGAAATTCAGCAAAAACACAACAACCCGACTGCATTCCAGCTCCTCCTCTGCTGCCCCTGGCTCTGTGCCTGGGGCCAGCTCTGTGCTCTGTTGAACAGGAAGGGTGACAAGTGTCAGGGAGCCGGGATGAAAGGGGGCTAAAGACTGAGCTAGCCCTCCCGCCAAGCGCCGCGCGCCCGCTGTGCGTCCCTTATTGGCCCAGAGAGTGCCTGCGTTCTAGCTCAGTCCTCCCCGCTTGCAGACCGGAGACAGAGGTTTAGAGGGGAGAGAACTTGTTCAAGATCGCGTGCGGCTGGAACCATGTTCTCCTCTTTCCGTGGGCACGTCTCCCCAGTCCCAGGCAACCTGACTCGGGAGGGGCTCGGCGGAGACTGGGGGAGCCCGAGCTGGCGGGCCTGGGGGTCTCCGCAGCTCCCATCCTGGGTGGCAGTCGGCAACGGGGTTTTACGGGGTGGGGGGAGGCGCAGGGGGCTGGGTTTGGGCAGGGAGGGGGAGTTTGGGCTCTTCTGGCCCATCCACTCCCCTGAGGGTGATCTGGGCAGGTCGTCTGACCCCTCTGGGCTGGGTCTGGCCATCGAGAAGACGAGGGAGCTGGACTGTGTCCGGCGCAGACAGTCTGGTTCCCCGGGCAGCCCTTCCCTCTTCGGTATAAACTCACACCCCTCATCCTGGGCTATTTTGCCATTTCCTTTCCTGCTAAACCAAGGTCTATTTTGGAAACTCCTATAAGCAAACTAATCCCTGGCTGGCATTTGAGCGGATCTAAAAGAGCCCTAAGTGAGGGACTCGGGCATAAACGCTGCCCAGCCTCGAGAGCCCACACCGTTAAATTTAGAAGCATCACCTCCAAATGAGGTAAAATTGCAGGTTCCCGCGGCGGGCGGGCAGCTTTGGGCAGCACTGAACGGGACAGATTTAGCGGGGGCAGGGGCCGGCTCCCTCCGGCTGCACCTGGCGGGGAGAGACCCCGGACGGTCCCCTCAGTGTCTGGGAGCTGCTGCTGGGTGAGGAGCCCGTTCAGCCGCCGGCCCGCCCCGCGCTCCCCAAGCCTCAGGCGCCCGGCCGCAGAGAGGCAGCGAGGGACACGTCCTGTCTGCCGCCCGAGGTTTGGTGTCTGCATGACTTCTGTCTCTCTCCTCTGCCCAGGGGCCCCCGCGAGGTCCCCGGCTGGCTTCTCACGCCCTGCAGAGTGCCGGCGGCCCCCCAGACCTGCCCATAGCCCAGCCGCTAAAGGATCACGCCGGCAGGGGAAGAGGGCGGAGGAGGGGGACGGTCTTGAGGGGAAGAGAGGGAGCTCCAGAGTGCTCGGTCTCTGTTCTGGGTGGTCAGGTCTGCTGTTGTGTCAACAATGGAGCATCATTACGAGGATGACCCTTGGTCAAGGTGACAGACATCCGTTGGGACCCGTCGGGAGCCCAATGGGGGCTCCTGGGAACCCAGGGGTCTCAGCTCGGCCAGCTCATGCCCAGTCCACCGGAGGGGGGCGGTCCTGCAGTCCGCTAGGTGCGATCCCAAGGGTCCGCGACCAGGGATCGGCCCTACCAGAGGCCGGCCAGAAGGGGGCGCTGCTGAGACCCGACGGTGGTCCGAAGGGACCTGGGCTCCACATCCCCCTGAAGCCTGCGGGGGATGGCGCTGGGTTTCTGTCACCTCCAGAGCCGCATTCTAGCCTGGCAGGTCTCGGTCATGAACTTGCTTCATTCTGGGCCCCCTTTCCCCCGCTTCAGGCTCATGGTGGGCGCGGGGATGGGGGTTGTGTGTCTTCGGCACAGCCCCCAGAGAGGCAGGTGTAGCCTAGCATGAAGTAGCCAGGCTTTGAAGCCTGTCATGTTCAAGTTCAACCCAGCTCTAAAGATTCTGACCTGTGTGACCTTGGATGAGTTATTTTCCCTCGTCTCTGAGCCTCGGTTTCTTTATCTGCAAACTGGGAACCATAATAATGATACTTGCCTCCTATAGTGATGAAAGAATTAAATGAGATTTTAAGCTTTTGGAGCAGGTAGCAGGCAGAGTGCTGGCCAGGGGTCATCTGTCAAAAGCTACTGCTTTTGTAAATAAAGTTTAGGCGGAACTTAGCCAGGCTCATTCATTTGCATATTGTCGGTGACTGCTTTCTCTCTAAAACGATAGAGCTGCATAGCTGGGACAAAGACTACAAGGCCTGCCTGCAGAGCCAAGAACTTTCACTATCTGGCCCTTACAGCAGACGCTTGTCCCCCGCTCTCTGGAGTCCAGCACACAGTCGAAGTTCTTATCTTTATCCTGTTCTTCCAAGGCCTCCGCCTTGAGCTGCACAGCCCGGTGAAGTCGGGGAAGCACGTGGCCTCTGGTCCCAGAAAGATGTGCTATGAATCCTCCAAGCCCCAGAGAACGTCCCTGGCCCTGCCTGCCGGCAACTGTCTAGTGGGGGAGACCAAAAAAACCTCACCTTTCACAGTCCACTGTAATTAGAGGGAGTTGGGGACTGGGGGGAGGTCCAGGAAGGCTTCCTGGGGGAGGTGACATCTGGGCTGGTGGCAGAGGGCGGAGGTATCAGTCAGGGGATCAGCCCCCATGTGGCAGCCAGACCTCACATTGTTGTTCAGTTGCTCAGTTCTGCCCGACTCTTTGCGACCCCGTGGACTGCAGCACGCCAGGCTCCCCTGTCCATCACCATCTTCCGGAGCTTGCTCAAACTCATGTCCATTGAGTCGGTGATGCCATCCAACCACCTTGTCCGCTGACCTCACATGTGAAACGCAGATACCTGAGCCAGCCTCTTCACCTCTTAGAGCTTCTTTCCTCATACGAAAAGTAGGGTCATTGACCCTCACGGCCCTGCCGTGAACTGTTCCACAGCCAGGGGCTGATACCTCGTGTGGGTCTGCACCAAACCTTAGGTCTCCTCCTCCTTGGCCCTCCTTTCCTAGCGCTGGGCAGGAAGATGGTGGGTTTGTTCTAGCGAACTGCATGCAGAGGAACTGTTGAGCGGTTTAGCAACTGTCTTTCTCTTTTATCCTGAAGCAGAGGACTAGAGGGAGGCTGGAGGAAGGCCCCAGAAGGCCTGGGAGGGAGGGTGGGGGGGTGCGGATGGGAAGGGTGGCGGGAAGGAGTTCCGGTCCCAACCCTCCGGCGCGGGCACACCCCAGCCGCTGGCCTTGGGGGTCCCCCTGCCTGCTCCCCCCTCTTCCTAGCCCAGCTTGGCTGGGGTGGAGGGAGGGGGTGTTTGGCAGTTTGAGGAGGTTCCAGCGCCACCCAGAGCCTGCTGATAGGGGTGGGGGCAGCGGTGTGCTGATAAAAGTTTAACAACCGGCAGGGAAAAAAAGTCCCTCAAAACCTAATTTGTAGCACTTGTGCAGTTGCACGCTGCACTTAATTCTGTCACGGCTGATTTCAAGCTACCAACATTCCTGACGATTTAACCTTCGACTCTTGCGAGCTGGTCCAAGCTGGCAGCAGTGCAGTCCAGGTAGGGACTGTGGGGGTCATGGGGGTGCTCCCGTGGGGCTGGGGTGAGCCCCCAGACTGGGGGATGCCGGACCGCATACCTGAGAGGTGCTGGCGTCCGTGTCCGTGTCTGAGAACTCTTGGGTCCTCAGCCTGGCTCTGCCGCTTCCTAGCTGGGTCCCTGGGCTCCCTGTTGTCTCTCTGAGCCTCAGTTTCCTCATCTGCTGAGCTAGTTGGCTCCTACGCCAAGGGGGTTGTGTGGTGCTAATAAGATAATTCAATTAGGCACTTAGTGCACTTAAGAGCACTCAATAAACATTGCCTCCGCCGCCAGATTGCGTCCACCTCCCCGTCCATACACCGGCCGCGGTTCACGGGTCTATAGGGTGGAATGGCCCCTGGCGCTGGGGTCGCGATGCAGTGGGTGCTCAGCAAACCGTCAGGGCCTGGGGTCATTCCTTGGCTCACCTGCCCCAGCATCGGGGTCTCCAGGCTGGGGTCTCCGTCAGCCGACCGCTGCACAGACAACCCTCTTTCCAGTGTCTGCTGCTGCTGCTGCTGCTAAGTCACTTCAGTCGTGTCCGACTCTTAGCGACCCCATGGACTGCAGCCTACCGGGCTCCCCCGTCCCTGGGATTTTCCAAGCAAGAGTACTGGAGTGGGCTGCCATCGCCTTCTCCTTCCGGTGTCTACTTCACATCATGTGCTGTTCAGTCCGTTGTCTCTTTGATCCTTTTCGGAATTCCCATTTTACAGATGTGATCACTGAGGCCCAGAGTCAGGGAGTGGCCCAAGTGCAGCTGGGATTTGAGCCCAGGTCTGGCTTTTTGGTTTCCAACGTTCACCTACACACAGGGGGTGCGGGGCTGAGGGGTGTGAGGGGTGTTGGAGGAGGAGGAAGCTTGTGGGGGCTACGCCAATCTTCCAGGGGGTTCAGAGTGAGGGCTCTGGAGCCTATGTCAGGGGCTACAAACAAAGTGTGGAACTAGACACTGGACGGACGTGGCCCCAAAGAGAATGTTATTCCAGCCAGAGGCCCCAGGGTAGGCAGAGGCGTGGAGTCTGGACTCACCCACTGGGTTGGGGGGATGTCAGGAAGGAGCTGGCAGGGCGGGGCAGACCCCCCCGTAGGGCAGTGGGGCCCCTGGAATCCTAGCACTGACCCCACCCTGGCTGAGGAGTGAGGTATGGAACTGTAGCAGCAGAGATTTAGGTTAGATATGGAGGAGAACTTTCCGATTGTGCTGGAAGACAGTTGGTGATATTCCCAAGGGATGTAGTGGCTTTTTTTTTTTTTCCAGTCTCAAGATGGTTTGGAAAAAGGAAAAGACAGTCAGGGTTCTAGGCTGGCCTCACTGCAGCTGGGTCAGAGACGGGACAGTGGACCGGGGGCTTCTGGGAGCCTCCGATGCCAGCAGCCCGGCATCCTATGAACTGGGCTTCGTCACCCCCTACTCAAAACCTCCCTTGGGTCCCAGTTACCCTCAGCCAATTGCAGGGCTGGAGCCCTCTCTGGGGCCGCTGAGGTCCCCCTGACCTGTGGTCTGCTGGCCTCTCCAGCCTCACCTGGGGCCACACCCCCACCCACTGAACTGTCCATTTCCAGGTTACACCTGGTCCTCTGCACCTCCGGGCCTTTGCTCATGCTGTTCCCTCAGCCTCAGATGCCCTTCCCTCCCCTCCCTTTATCCTTCTTCCCTCCTCAGCCTTGCCCTCTCAGCTCTTGGTCGCCTCTTCCATGGGTGGGTCCGGTACCCCCATCACTCCGCTAGGGACACCCTCCTGTCCCTGGAGGCTCATTGGCCTCCCACTGCACCGGGAGCCCCGGAGGGCGAGGGCTTGGCCCGGAGGGCAGTGTCTGGCTCACAGGAGATGGTCTGTCGGAGTTTATGGAGGGGGTCAGGATTCCTGGCAGGGGGGAGGTGAGGAGAGCTGGCTCAGGACTTGTTGGCTCCTCCTGCGCGAGGACTCAGCGTTGCACAGGCACCGAGGACCCGAGCGCAGAGTGCAGAGGCCTGGTTCCCATCCTGCTCCTGCTCTCGCAACCTCACCGAGCCTCAGTGTTCTCATCTGCGAGCTGGGCGCAGCACGGCCGCTCCCCCCACCCCAGTCCCTTGGGCGCCCCGGGGGAGGGTGGCCGGCCTGCGGTCAGCACTCTCCAGGTGCCAGCGCGAGGCTGACTGTCCCGCCCTCTCCCCGCAGGTGACCACCATGTCGGTGAGGGTGCGCTTCCTGTCCTCCGGGGACGCGGGGACCGTGGGGGTCATGGGCCGGAGCGCCTCCTTCGCGGGCTTCAGCAGCACCCAGAGCCGGAGGATCGCGTAAGTTCTGCCCACGCCACGTGAGGGAGTCTTGTCTGAAGGCCAAGGACTGGGGAGGAGGGTGGTGAGGGTGTTCTTTTCCGCGGCCGGGGGCCCTGAGGCTCTCACTCTTGCCAGCCCTGCAGCCCAGGGCAGTGTGTGTGTGTGTGTGTGTGTGTGTGTGTGTGTGTGTGCATGTGTGTGTGTGTGTGCGTGAGACTCAGTGCTGAGAGAAACCTCTAATTTGCTTGAGATCCAAACAGGTGTCATCTCACATAATCCTCGCTGTTGATCCTGTAAGTTGATCTGCCTGAGTTTATCAGGCCCACTTGGCAGCTCAGAAAACTGAGGCTCAAAGAGATGGAGCCGCTCACCCAAGGTCACACAGCAAGACAGATTCAGAGTTGGAACTTAGTCTCCTGGAGGCGGGGTTGGGATAGAATGTCCTTCCTGGTTGATGGAACAGGAAACAGGGCTGCCTGTGATCTGGGGCAAGTGACTTCACCTCTCTGAGCCTGGCTTCCTCACGTGCCCGGGGGGAGGCCCAGTGTCCTTCCCTCGCGGGCTTGCCATGTGGGAACAGGGTGGCGACGCGTGGTGACCGCAGGGGCACGCTGGCACACAGCAGGGGCTTGTGGGAGGTTTCCAGGGAGGCGGAGCGGCCTCTGCAGAGACTCCTGGTCGGCACTCACCCCGGACCTGAGTTCACGACGGCTCCGTGACGTCTCCTCCAGCCTCGGGGAGTGCCTGGGGGCAAGGTGCGTTCCTGCTCCTGGGGCCATGGCCCTGCCAGCCCTGGCATCCTGAGGGGCCCGCCAGCCGGCTGTCCGAGCAGCTGTGACAACAGCTGAACCGGGCGCGGGGCCTGGTGGGCCGGTGACCCCATCAGCGACCTGAGCTCATCACGGCGTTCCCCTCCCGAGACCCTGCAGGGGCTCCCGTCCCACCAAGAGTCCAGTCCTGTCCCCCTGCGTCTGGCCGGCCTGCGGCACTGGGAGCCCACGCTGGCGTCTCTGCCCCCTCCAGGCCTTTGTTCGGCCCACACCCCACCTCCACCCGGAACCCACACCCCCAACCCCCTTCACCTGGCCCGGTCCTGCTGAGTCTCAGGGGCCTGAGCTTCACTGCCGCATCCTGGGCTGAGGAAGGGGGCCCCCACCGCCGTGAGGATGGGCCCCTCAGTCAGGCCCTCCTAGCTCCCACCCCGCTCAGCTCCTCAGTTCCGAGGTGCGTCCGCTTTGAAATTCTGGAAGCACCCTTAGGAATCCCCAGTGAAAGCTGCTCAGTTAGTGTCCGACTCTTTGCGACCCCATTTACTGTAGCCCGCCCGACTCCTCTGTCCGTGGAATTCTCCAGGCCAGGATACTGGACTGGGTACCCATGCCCTTCTTCAGGGGATCTTCCCAACCCAGGGATTGGACCCAGGTCTGCCACATTTCAGGCGGATTCTTTACAGTCTGAGCCACAAGGGAAGCCCAAGAACGCCAGGGTGGGTGGCCATTCTCTTCTCCAGAGGATCTTCCTGACCCAGAATCACACTGGGGTCTCCTGCACTGCAGGCAGATTCTTTACCAGCTGAGGTCCGGGGAAACCCTAAGGAGCCCCGAATTCCTTCCTTACGTATTTCTGGACACCGACTCTGGTCAGGCCCCGTCCCAGGCCGCACCCTCCTTTCAGGGCTGAAAACTGTAAGCCGGTGACACTCGGGGTGGGTGCAGCTGGGGGCAGGAGTCATGAAGGATTTAAAGCAGGACAGGCAAGCAGGCAGCGGGGGGCTGGAGGAGGCCTCAGGGAGGAGGGACCCAGTTCAGTGAAGGCTGGAGGGGAGAGGGGTGGATCACTGCAGACAGGGCGTTGGGGGGAGAGGCCTTCCAGGCAGGGGGACAGAGGTGCAAAGGCCCTGGGGTAGGAATGAGCTTTGAGGGGCAGGAAGTGGGCATGCGGCCGGCCTGCGGGACAGTGCTCAGGAAGGCAGGGGACCCTGTGGGGACTCCTGGGACATGCACAGCATGAGGGGAGCCACGGACGGGCTGGCGCAGAGGAAACTGAGGCCCCAAGATGGGGAGAAATTTGGCCAAAGCCTCAGAGGGAGTTAGCACCAGTGCCCCTGATGCCTCCGAGGAGGGACTGTGTGGGTGCCCCTATGAAGAAGGCACACAGTGGGCGCTCCATAAATGCTGCAGAGAGGGGATACGCCCAGACTGGCCAGGGAACGATGTTGTTTCTGCACCCAGTCATTTCTGAGTTGCCTCTTCCTGGGCTTCACCGGGGCCTCCCACCCCGGGACCCTCCCCGGCTGAGCACGCGTGGAGCCGAGTGTGCGGCTGGGCCTCCGGGAGGGCGCCTTTCTCTGACTTCTATAGAAGAACTCCAGGGGCTCTGCAGCCGGGAGGGGTCTGTGGACCCTGCGGCCAAGGCCGGCTGCCCGAGCTCACACCCACCCGGTGACCTGTGCTCAGAGCTCACACTACTGTCATGACCCCAAAGTTCCTAGCAAGTTTTGACCAAAGGGTCCTGCGTTTTCTCTTGCCTTGCCTCATCACCGATTCTGTCCCCCGTCCTGCTGGCAGCTCTCCTCCTGCGAGGCTTCTGGGGGCCTCCGGACCCCCTGAATCCATGGCGAATGTCCCTTCAGGCCCCAGCTGGGAGCTCTGCACAAAGAGTACACCAAGGGGGGTCCCCGGGCTCTTGCTGGCCTCTCCTGGATTCCTGGGGTCTCTGTGCAGAAAGAGAACAGAGCGGATCTGACCTGTTGACCCTAGAGCTCAGTGGTCATCAGCAAGGCTGTCCTGACCAGATGCCTGCAGAGCCTGTATCCCAGTCTGAGAGAGATGGTTTCAGTGGCTGTAAATGTCCCGGGCCCCTCCTGGGGGGTCCTCATCTAGCGCTCCCTAACCCCACAGGGAGTTCTAGAGGAGACGTGCCCTGGACAGGGTCTGAGGTTCCTGAGTGGCTGCCGTCGGGCCTCGCCCTCTGCAGTCCCCTCGCCAGGGGGTGGGGGAGATGCTGCCCACGACAGCAGAGAAGCAGCAGGTCTATCTTTAACTTCCTGTCTCTGTCCCGCGCCCAGGGATCTGGACCCTTGGCTCTGGGTCCGGATTGGGTTTCAGGCCTCACCTTCTGGCTTAATTGCTCAGGTAATCCAAGCAGGTTGAAACAGGGCCGCTCGCCAAGGCACTCAGCAGTGGGGGCGGGTCAGGCAAAAATAACCTTAGACGGGAGAAGAGGAGAGCCAGGCTCCGCTTAGGTGTCCCCGGCCCACATTCCTGCCCTGACAGATGGCAGGCACCCTTTGACTCGGGACATTTTTTTTTTTTAATTGCATAGTCAAAGAATTCACTTGGGGAAGTCATCTGGAAATTCTCCACTAAGGTGTGAAGGAATGTTATTAATATAACCAGGCCATGTGTAACAAATATTGATACATAATAATATATTATAACATAAGGCCATATATAACAAGGGGGGGAGGTGAAGAAGAAGGCCAGGTCTTGAACGTCCCCTTTCTGCCCTGATTGACAGGCAAGGCCGCTCTCAACCCCTTCCTGCCATTTCTCAGCCCGCTCTCCCCTCCCCCAGGCTGGTGGGCAGGGACCCTCCCGAGCCAGGATCTGCTGCAGTGTCCCGATCGCCTTGGGAATTCCTCCGCTGACATGCCTGGGAAATGTCAGTGTGAAAACGAAGCATCAGCCCTTGCTTTCCAAGGAGAGGAGACTAGAGAAAGGACAGATGGGGGGCTAGAGCTCAGAGATGTGTCAGGAGACACGGGCTAGCTCCCACGGAGCACCCAGACCAGACTTGACCTTGGCGGGTGTGTGTGCCTGTCTGTCCTCATCCCCAGGCATCGAGTACCACCGGCGCAGGAGGAAAGGTGAGCTTGCAGCGAGCTCTGAGTCTTCACCCGAAATGTGTCCGGTCGATGCTATTATTTATTGCCCCGTCACCAGCCCTGCCCGCCTCTGGATCCCGCACCTGCAGCAGCCATGCACCCGGGTCCTCTGATGTTTCTCAACCAGCCTGGGCAGACGGGCTGGCCCGGCGGCCTCCCGTGAGGGACAGGTCCAGTGGGTCGCACGTGCCCATCTGGAAGCTTGTCTGGCATGCCGGGGGTGTTTAATATTTACTGAGTCCTCCCAGGGCTAGTGTAACATCCGCCCCTGGAGGGTGCTCCCTGCCCTGGCGGTTGTGACACTGGGCCAGACGTGCAGCCTGATTTCACCATCCGGAGGCTGAATTGCTGACCCTGGAGAGGCCACCACGCCGGCTCCGAGTGGCCGCCACACCTGCTTGGTGGGGCCTCAGACAGGCGCTCTGGGCGCAGAGCCTCCCCGGGAGTCTGTGCTTTCAGACACAGCCGCAGACCGAGGGCAAGGAAGCCTCCAGGTAGAAGGAAGCAGGGCCCAGCCGAGGGTGGTCCCCCGCCGGGGACCGTGGGCCCCCGGAGCTGGCAGGCGAGCGGGGCTCCTGCAGCCCCACCTCCCGGCAGCTTGCCCACCGCACCTGCCTGCCCGCCCGCCTGCCGGGGGCCCTAGCCTGTCTGAAACCTGCTTCTCTCGAGGCTACAGTCCTGCCCGTCCCTGCTGGCCTGGAGATGGCAACTTTGCGGAGGCTGTGTGCTAAGAGGTGGGTGACGTGGCGTCCGGGAGGGTGGGAGAGCGAGGCTCGGAGCCCCCTCCTGGGCTGTGCAAAGCGTCGCTTGACATACAGCATGTGAATAACAGCGGTGGCAGGTGCGGGGGTGAGCGCTGCTGTGACAGGCTCTGGGCCAGGGCTCCATGCACGCTACCTGGTCAAGCACGGCCTGAATGGAGGAGCCTTCCCGGTTCACCCGATTGAAATTCGTTATCCGGCCTTCGTCTTTTCTGGGCGCTAGGCACTATCTGATTATAACTTCTGAACTGGAGTACAGTTGTGGGCTTTCCAGGTGGTTCAGTGGTAAAGAATCCCCTGCCAGTGCAGGAGACGCAGGTTCCATCCCTGGGTCAGGGAGATTCCCCGGAGAAGGAAATGGCAACCCACTCCAGTATTCTTGCCTGGGAAATCCCAGGGACAGAGGAGCCTGGAGGCAAGAGAGTCAGACATGACTTAGCGACTAAACAACAACAACAAATAGTTGCTGTGTGATATAAATGATATATATACTTAAAAAAGTCCCCGTTATTAACTTCAGCATCTATGTAGCATTACTCTTTCCTGGGAATTGCTTGAATCTCTACATTTATTAACTCTCACAGCAACCCTTCCTCTAGGCCTCATTTTACAGATGAGAAAACTGATGTGTAGAGAGATCCAAGAATTGAGCCAAGATCACACAGCTTAAAACTGGGGGAGCTAGATGATGTCCCTGGCTCCATAGTCTGTGCTTGCTGCTGCCTCCCATGACCTCCCCCCAGCTGGGAGGGCTGCTCATGGGGTGAAGGTTTTGTCAGTGTTTCAGTCACTGTTCTAGTCCTGGCTCCTGGAATGGCATCTGGTGCGTGACAGGAGCTCAGTAAATATTTCCTGAGTGAATGACTATCTCATGACAACTCTGCCGGACATGCCCTCTCATTATCCCTCTTTTACAGATGAGAAAACTGAGGCTCCAGCAGATTAAGTACCTGTGATCTCTGTGGTTAGGATTTGGACATGGGCAGCTGACCAGGAGCTGTGTCCCAAGAGATGATATGAGTTTCTGGCTTGGTGAGGCCCCGAGGTTTCCAGGGCGGGGTTCCAGATCCTTCTTTCCCACAGCATCCTTGGGACGGAGTTCTCAGCGTGCCTGGGCAAGGCTTGGATCTGTGTCTCTGGCATGCTGGTTTGTGATGTGGCATCCGTGCTGGGGAAGCACGGGGCTCAGGGCAAAGGGGCGGGACAGCACCCTTGAGTCAATAGCAGGGCTCTGTGACCATCCATGGAACGTGCAGCATCTTGACTAGACTGGAAGGGCGGCCCAGCCCCTTGTCAGGCCTCGTGGGGACCAGGGCTCATCGACGGCCCAGTGGTCTGCTCCCAGTCCTGGTGAAGGAGCTTGAGCTCTGTCCTACTGGCCTCCTGGCTGCTCTCCAGACCCCAAGCCCTCACCCCCTTCCCTGCAGACCTTGAGCCTCCAAGGTTAGGACTCTGGCCCCTTGGCTGCCATCGAGGTGCCTGGCTCAGAGAAAGCCCCACTCTGTGAGTGTCTGAATGAATGAATGAGCCTGTGCCCTGGCTGTGAAACCCTGAAAAGGCAGCCGACTGGGAAGGGTGTCCAGAGAGACCTGAAGCTGGGTTTCTCTCAGGAGGAGGGCTCCTAGCAAAGCAGAAAGGGAGGACTCCTGAGAAAGTGGTCCTCCGGTGGTGGACCAGCATGCTGGTTAGCACTTGGGAACATGTTAGAAACGTGGAGCCCTAGGCTCCACCCAGACCTGTCAGAGCAGAACCTTCAGGGCAGGGTGGTGGTCGTGCGAGAGCGAATCTGAGTCTCACAAATCCTCCACATGGTTCTGGGAACCTGAGGGAGTCTTGCATCCTGCCCCCAGCTGGGTGGTTGAGATCCCAGGCTGAGGAACTGCGTACACGTGGGTTGAGGTCCCACCTCTGGGGGGACGTGGTCTGGGGCAAGTCACCCACCTGAGCCTCAGTCTCCCTGTCTGGCAGGGGTTAATACCTGCCTCTTAGGGTGGTTGTGCAAGTCGATATTTATACAAAGCCTTTAGCAAGCGCCCCGTGACTGTGGATGCTCAGCGGATGTCTTCAGCCGCGTCTTATCACTCGGCTCCCTGGGCCGCCGCGGGGATGGTGTTGGTGGGCCCAGCGGCCCAGTAGCTGTGGCTGGGGTTTCATTGCTCCGCTCTGTGGAACTCTCAGTTGCCACTGTTACCGTCTTTGAAGCGGGAACTTTGCTAGGACCTGACGCTCTCCTCCCCACACCCGTCCTGGGGTCCCCAAGGCAGGCAGGGCCCCCGTGTCCAGCACCTTCCAGCATCTTCCCATCTCTGCTTCAGTCAAGCCTTGCCCTGGAGGTCCACTGCCCCATCGCACACGACTCCACTGGCTCCTCCTCTCTACCCTTGGTCAGTCTGTCCGCTCACCCTTCTTGGGGGACGGGTACCTTTGTTCCTGCTCTTCCTTCAAGGTCCAGCCAAGAGCCCCAGGATCGCCCTCGACATGTGGCATTTCCCTTGTTCAGTTTAGCTCAGTATTTACTGAGCACCTACTGTCTTCCAGGCTGTGTTACCGGGAAGGATACAGATAGGATACGATTACTTTAACAGTAATGGACATTTATTAAGCACCTACTAGGTGACCGCACTCTGTCAAACCTTTGACTTGGTACCTAGGAGAATTCTTAGCATTGCCCTCTGATTCAGGTCTGCTGTACTTCCCATTTTACAGATGAAAAAAACCCGAGGCTCGGGTAGTACAGTAGTGTGGAAGTGAAGTTGCTTTAACAGAGAAACCTCCAAAAATAGAGAGTTTTAGATGAGACCAATCACTCCTCCCTCTTTCTCGTAAGAGCGTAGAGGCAGTGGATGGTCCGCTCCACGGGCGGCCTGTTCCCGCTCTCTTGTTGCTCAGCCGTCCCCTGAGCGGGTCCCAGTGCTCGTGGCTGGAGCTTGGTGCTCAGTGGACCGAGAAAGACGAGGAAGGGGGGAGAAGTTCTCTTTCAGGGGAGTGGAATGTGTTGACTAATCCAGGCTTGGGACAGGGGTTTGCTCAGAACGCCTATGGATGTATGTGCGTGCGTGCGCGTGCGTGCGTGCGTGCGCGTGCGTGCGTGCGCGTGCGTGCAGCGATTTGTCAGTCTACCTCTCGCCAAACTATGTGAATAAACAGCAGGGCTGGGGAGATGCCCCAGAGGAGAACTGAGGCGCTGTTAACAGAGGGACAGGGGATGGATGCTGGGCACAGCCAACAGGTGCCCAGCCCGGGAACGCCACCGGACCATGGCTTGGCCTTTGTGTTGCTTCACCTGCACAGAGCTTGCTCAAGAGAGCAGACAGACAGACAGCATTGGCATTCGGGCCACTTGATTGTATTGCTCACTCACTCTAAGCTAATTTCTCATATCAGGTTAGTGTTACTGTTCTTTTCATCTTCGAATTCAAGTGCTCATTTTGCAGATGAGGAAGCTGAGACCCAGGGAGCCTTGGCAGCCTTCTTGAGACCATGCAGCTTGGGGGCAGTGAAGTGGGACTCAGCTAGGTCTCCTGATTGTCTGGGGCTCTGGCCACCGTTCGCGAAGGGCCTGTCCCCGAGAAGGGCTGTGCCCAGACCCCCGCCCTGATCCCCCCATCCCTTCTCACAGAAAGTCCGTCCACAGGAACTCAGTGAGGTCCCGGATGCCCGTGAAGTCCTCCAAGACGTACGGCACGCTGCGGAAGGGGTGCGTCTGCTCGGACCCCAAGCCCCAGCAAGTGAAGAAGATCTTCGAAGCGCTGAAGAGGGGACTCAAGTAAGGATGCTGCATGCTGCCTGTCGCATCCTTTGGCCTCGTCCGCTCGCTGCTCTCTGCCTCTCCCTGGGCATCGGGGGTGGGTCTTGTCTGTGTGCGACCACAGAGCAAGCTCCTGATTATTCGTTTAGTCAACAAGCATGTCCGGGTGCGGCCACCTGCTCGGCCCCTTCCGTGGGTGCTGGAATGAGGCAATAATGGCTGGGGCGCCCGGTTCTCATGGAGAATGCTCACGGAGGGCAGGGGGGATGGCCATAGAGGGGTAATGGGGTCAACACCATAACTTCCACGCACCCGGAGGGCAGTAACAAGCGGAGGTGGTGGAGAGGCTGCACCTGGAGGGCCTGTCACACAGGGGGGTCCGGAGGCCGCCCTGGGGACGTCCTGGCCATTTCTGAGCAGCAGCTATGGTGCTGGCCTCTGGGAGACAAGCATCCTGGGCAGAGGGCAAGCACCTGCAAAGGCCCTGCGGTAGGAGCTTGCAGAGGAGCCGCAGGTCAGGGCGGCTGGGCTTGAGTGAAGGAGAGAACGACTGATTGACCGAGCAGAGGCCGGGACAGGAGGAGTCAGTCACTTATTCCCCATATTTTTAATGGAGGCTCATCAAGTGCCAGCCGCAGAGTTCAGTTCAGCTGCTCAGTCACGTCCGACTCTTTGTGACCCCATGAACCACAGCACACCAGGCCTCCCTGTCCATCACCAGCTCCTGGAGTCCACCCAAACTCATGTCCATTAAGTCGGTGATGCCATCCAACCATCTCATCTTCTGTCATCCCCTTCGCCTGCTGCCTTCAGTCTTTCCCAGGATCAGGGTCTTTTCAAATGAGCCAGTTCTCCACATCAGCTGGCCAAAGTATTGGAGCTTCAGTTTCAGCATCAGTCCTTCCAATGAATATTCAGGACTGATTTCCTTTAGGATGGACTGGTTGGATCTCCTTGCAGTCCAAGGGACTCTCAAGAGTGTCTTTGGCTGCAAAACACAATGTGAAAAGGCCCCTCGGGCCCATGGCTTTTTCTGTGTTTTCCAGAATAGGGGTTCGTTAAGCCCCTTTCTGGTCCCGGCCATCCAGATGGCAGGACAGCCCGCCCTTGTCTGTGAGGGAGGCGTCCCCACCCCCCCACAGCTCCCATGGCTGGGGGAGGATCTTGGCCTCTGGAAGCCATCGCCTGGTTTCAGACCTGGGTTCAGACTCTTCCGTGCCTTGTGGACCCAGTACTGGGTGGCTTCAGAGTCAGTTTGCCCATCTCTAAAATGGGTGTAATAGCAGCAGCTCCCTCCTGTTGGCAGGGCTGTTTGGGGCGTTTCCACTCGGCACAGTGCTGGGCACGCACTGTGTGGGATGCGGAGGCAGAGTGGGTGGGGGCCGGGCTCTCAGCTGGGGGCCAGCTCTGCCCTTGACCCTTGAACCCGCTGAGCACCCCGCTTCTCCCCAGGCTGGTGGCCGTGGCTGCCTCCTCCCCGGAACACCGCACCCCCGCCCATTTCTTTCCTTCCTCTTCTCCTTCCCAAGCTCCTCTCCCTCGTTCTCCCCGCAGGGAGCATCTGTGCGCCCAGCAGGCCGAGCTGGATTACCTGACGGGACGCCACAAGGACACCCGCAGGAATTCCAGGCTGGTGAGACCCCTCCCCAGCCCTTCCCGGCCGAGCGGCCCAGGGGCGGAACAGCCCCTGCTGCACCCCCTGGCCTGCCTCGTGGGTGTGAACCTGTCTCGGGAACGCAGAGGCCGACAGAGTGGACTTTATTTTTAATGAATGAACCTCCCTTGGACCCTGATGGATTAAACCACACAGGCTGGTGGGGAGCTCCCCCCTGACACCCCCATCCCTCACACTGCAGCAGTTCACACACCTTAGGGTCACCTCCAGCCCCCCTTTAGTTCTAGAAGCAGCTCAGAGGTAGATGGGTGTACAGGAGGACGGATGCATTACCTGGCCCTGTTCTGTAGGTCTTGGCCACCACAGTCCCCCTGCAGGCAGGGTGGCTCATGTGATGGCAGAGAAGTGGATCAGGCATCGAGTCCAGGGTGTGCTGCAGAGGCCCCGACGCCGTCCTGCACCAGCCCCGCGAGTTCCCGCAACGTCCCTGGCTCTGCAGCCTTGCCCCCATCGGGGCGCCTCTGAGGCTGCTCCGTGGCTTGTTCAGCCCAAGATTCACCTGCTCTGGGCTTTTACCACGCCCTTAGCAGAGCCGGATTTAGAAAACAAAAAAACAAAACAAACTCCAGAAAAGCCCAATACCAAAAAAAAAAAAAAAACCCCAAAAATACGATGTGCAGTTAAATTTGATTTTCAGATAAATAACAAATCATTTTTCAGTGTAAGTATGTCCCCTACCATCTTCAGGACATAGTTACACTAAAAAAGAAATTTTATCCATCATTCATTGGAAATTTAAATGTAACTGGCTGTCTTGTCATTTATCTGCTGGCACATCCAGGACCCCCCTGCGGGGGGCCCTGCATCTCTCCAGCACTCAGGTTCTTTCTGGTCTTGGGGAGCCCCTCTTAGCCCCCTCGTCTCTATCTGGCTGCTATTAAGGACAGGAGACCCCTCTGTCCTCGACAGGAGTAGACTTCTGCAAGCAGAGACCAGGAGGCCTTACTGCCTGTGACTTTCTCTGGCTTATTCTAGCGTCACTCCTGCAAAGCACCAGAGCACAGAACAGCCGCCAGCTTGACGGAGGGGCTGCAAGCGTGGTGGCGGGGTGGGGATGAGTCTATCAAATTGTGTCCCCCACCTCTGTATCCTGGCCCCAGCAGAGAAGACCATGAGGGTCAGCAGAGTGGGAGACGCAGGGTCGCTCTGCCTCACCAGGGGGCTGGCCACTGGGGGAAGGGAAGGCGGGCGGGCTCCATCATGGCTTGTCTTGGGGGGCGAGGGTGGGTCAGCGCAGAGGCAGAAGGAAGTGGTGCCAAGATCCCACCCCAGGTCCCGGCCTTACGAGTGCTTGCCACACCTCCCTCTCCCATGGCTGCGGCTGGTTCAGCTGCCTTTGTCTCTTCCTTCTAGAAGTAACTCTAAGGGAGGCGAGGCGTGTGTAGAGGTCTGTATGTTTAGCTGCTCCCATTTCATAGGTGGGTACATGGAGGCCACAAAGGGGCAACCGAGAGGGATGAAGCACGTGGGGTCCGGTTCCCAGTCTCCGAGGAATTGTGTACAGTTCCTCTTCTTTCCAAAGCCTTGGGAACTTCCCCATTTCTTAATTTCTTACATTGGGTTTTCATTTCATAATCCCACACATACGATGTCACATAGATGCATACCTAGGAAAACAGATGCCCCCTTTGGGCGGTGGTTAATCCATCTTTTCCCTCTTGCTTGACCGACCCACCCTCCCCGATCTTCTCTGTTCCGTCCTGTTTAACCCTTGAGGATCATCTAGTATATATCTTTCCATATTTTCCTCCCTCGTCACTTTACTGTAAGTACGCAGACTGTGGATATATAGAGGGCTCTGGTGAAGTCGCAACTCACAGACTCTCCCCTGTCTTACTTCTTTGCGTTGGTGGTCACCAACTTTGTGGAAATTCATCCAGGCTCAGATACAGTGACCCTAACCCACGCGGGCAAAGCAGGGCCTGCTTTGGAAATAAATTTTACGTGAACACAGGCACACCTATCGTGGGCACACTGTTTGTGGCTGCTTTTCACGCTCCAAAGGCAGAAACCGTGTGGCTGGCAAAACCCGCAATATTTACTCTCTGGCCCTTTGCATAAAGACTCCCTCGCCCTGACAATAGATTCTTTTCACTGGCTGCACCATGGCCCCTGGCGCGGATGGCCCAGTCTGGATCTGCAGTTTCCTTCCATCTGAACTCCTGGCTGCTGCTGGCTGCCTCTCCCTAGTCTCTGATCGTGGTTGAAGTCGCCCCTTAAATAATCAAATCGCAGTGGTTCCCCTCTCGTTGAGTTTGCACTTTCCTTTTCATAGCAGCGCTGTGGGGTAGGTGCGATGGCGTCTCTTCTTTCAAAAGGAGATGGAGGCTCAGAGAGTAGAGAAGCTTGTCTGTGACACACGGCTGGCAGACGGAGTCAGGCCTTCAGCCACCTCCCCCAAAGCCCATGCGTTCGCTCCTTCTTCCTGCCTGGCCTGGACCGCAGCTTGCTGACTGCAGGCCTCAGAGGACTGACTGGCTACTGGCTTTTTGTCCTCTGAGCTTGGGCACCCCTGGGATGGAGGCTCACGGGTCTCAGAGGAACGCCGGAGCCCTGACACCTCTCCCCCCACCCACAGGCTTTCTATTACGACCTGGACAAGGTGAGGGAAACTTCTGTCCGCATGGGGTAAGCAAGGCGGGCCGCGGCTGGGCCTGGCTGGATGGGAATAACGTCTCCGCGGGCCTTCCGTCCTCCTGGCCATCCTATGGGAGGAATACTTGGGTTTCCTTCCCACTGGACAGATGGGGAAACTGAGGCGCGGCGATGAGCCTTCCTCAGGGAGGGTGAGGGGCTGGCCTGACTTCAAGCCCAGCTCTGTGTCAGGACCTGCAGGAGGGTGGCAGGGGCTTGGGGTTGGGTGAGGCCCAGGCTCCTTTTACAGCATCTTCTCTTCTTCTGGGAGAAGCAAACACGCTCAGTGGAGAGGCACATTCGGAAGATGGAGTTTCACATCAGCAAGGTCAGCCTGGTTTCGGGGCGCCTCTCGGCTTGAGGGGGACCTCTGCGGGGTCAGTGGAGGAAGGCTCTCTGGGCACCAGGTGGCTGCAGAAAGCCAAGGCGGTGCAGGGACCACCAGGACTGAGCCCAGAGGTGGGGATCAGGGGGGTGGGGTTAGAGGCCTGGGAGTGTTGAGTCCAACCACCCGATTGTACCGATGGGGCTGTAGAGGCCCAGAGAGGGACACGAACGGGCTCAAGGTCACCCAGCTAGGCCCTCAAGCTTTATATGGGCAGACCCCTCCATGAACTCGCTCTGCTCCCCGGGAGCCTCGCGGGTGGATGGAACATCACACACCCACCTTCCCTGTTTGACCAGAGAAAACCGCATCCACGCATCCGGCTCACTAGTTTTATCGTACCTGAGCTGTGCGCCAGGCGCTGCCGGGTGCTGGCGATGCAGAGTGGATGGGACCCACGTGGTCACTGCCTCCAGGGCGCACGTTCGCCGGGGGCGGGGCCAGCACGACCTGGGGGTGTGGCCTCCCGAGGTGATGGAGTCGGGGAGACAGTTCCCGGATGTGTGCGCCCCGCAGGTGGACGAGCTCTACGAGGGCTACTGCATCCAGTGCCGCCTGCGCGACGGCGCCTCCAACATGCAGCGGGCCTTCGCCCGGTGCCCGCCCAGCCGCGCCTCCCGAGAGAGCCTGCAGGAGCTGGGCCGCAGCCTGCAGGAGTGCACCGAGGTGGGTGGCGGAGCGCCGGTCTGGGGGCCCCCTGGGCCCTGAGGCAGCCTCTCTCTCTGCCCCCGGGGATGGGTGTTGGTGGTGGTCTCTGGCAGGGTCCGTGCATCCCCCGTGGTCCATCCCGGGGCCGGCAGTGAGCCACCTTCTCTGGCAGGACATGTGGCTCATCGAGGGGGCCCTGGAGGTTCACCTGGGCGAGTTCCACGTCAGGATGAAAGGTAACAGGACAGGGCTTGGGGCGGGGAGTCAGCTGGGTGGAGCCTCCGACCTTCTCCGGGACCCTGTGCTGAGGATGGGGGGTGATGGTCAGAATCCCAGGGTTTCCACTCCTGTGACTTGTGACTTCGGGCAAGTCCTATCCGCTCTCTGAGTTGAAAGTGAGGGCCCAGGTCTGCCCCTTGTCATCGTGATGGCTTAGCTCACTGCCCGCCCCCCTGAAGCTGATGACCCCCACTTGTAGCGGGGGGCTCCCCCCTTGAGGGCCTGTGACCCATGGGGTAGGGACAGTGAACAGCGGAGAGATGAGCCCGTCTCTGTGTTGCAGGCTTGGTGGGCTACGCACGTCTTTGTCCTGGAGACCAGTACGAGGTATGCCCACCCTCTGGGATCGGCCCTCAGGGCTCCCCGCCAGGCCTTCGGGGGTGGGGCTCTCTGGGAACCAGGGTCTCCGCTGGGTTCCTGTCACCCCCCTCCCCGCCCCAATTGGCAGGGAGGGCCCCCGGGAGGCGGTGGCAAGGGGCGGGGCTGACGGCTCCTGCCTCGGGCCTGGCGCACAGGTACTCCTGCGTCTGGGCCGCCAGCGCTGGAAGCTGCGGGGCCGCATCGAGTCGGACGACAGCCAGACCTGGGACGAGGAGGAGAAGGCCTTCATTCCTACCCTGCACGAGAACTTCGAGATCAAGGTGGGTGGGGCCCGGGGCAGGGGCCGGCGGGGGGGGCGGGCGCCCTCACCCACCACTCCGCCCTCCCCCAGGTGACGGAGCTGCGCGGCCTGAGCTCGCTGGCGGTGGGCGCGGTGACCTGCGACATCACCGACTTCTTCACCACCCGGCCGCAGGTCATCGTGGTCGACATCACAGAGCTGGGCACCATCAAGCTGCAGCTGGAGGTGCTGTGGAAGTGAGTGCGGGCGGCGGCTTCCCTGCTGCCCCTCCTGGGGGGCTGGGCGGAGTGGGGTGGGGGCAGGGGGTCAGCCCCAAACACTGCCCCCCAGCCCCCCGCAGAGGACCGCGGAGAGGCCTCTCCAGCTCCCCCTGGTGGCCTGACCTCACCCCAGCATCCACCCTGGGCAGCCCGGCCCTTGGCTGCCCCCCAAGACAGGCAGGGGCCCAGACCACTTTCTGCAGCCCTGTCCATGCTGTGGCCTGCCCCCCGCCCCCCACGAGTTTAAATTCTCTTTTTTTCCCCTCACTTTTGAATTAGTGGCTGTTAAAGACTGGGGCGGCCAGGACCCTTTATGGCAGCCCCCTGGGCTGGGTTCCCGGGAGAAACCCACCTCCGCCTTCCTACACCCACCATCTCCTTACCTGCTGACCCCGGCGCCCACCAGGCCCAGGGCTGAGCGGCCACCCTGCGGTCCCCTGGGCTCGTGGGAACCACCCCTGCCTAGGGTGGTGCTTTCCACTGAGCAGCCCATCCTGGTGGTTTCCACAGGTTTTGGTTTTTGGTAGCAGAGATCTTTTATTTCCCCCAAATGAAACCTTGTGTTTTGAGGAAACTCCCTTCTCCTGATTCCCCAGGGCAGGTGCTGCGGGAGCAACAGGGCAGACACACACTTCCCCTACTCTGGTGCCTGTTCTGACCACTTGGGGCCAGTCTGTCCTTTCTCCCTGGGGGTGAACTGGGTGGATGGGGATGGGTGACACCCCCGCTTCCTTCCTTCATTTGTCTAGTGGGGGTGAGCACACCGCTCAAGCGGTCAGGTCAGGGGGTGGCCCTGCAGCCCCAGGTTGGGAAGGTCCAAGGACCTGGGTGTCCCACTGGCCCGCAGCTGCCCTGGGCAGGCAGGGGGGCGTCCAGGCAGGGCCCCTGGGCTGCAGGCCCTTGTGTCTGGGCTGGGCTCCAGACGCTGTGAGCTGGGCCAGCGTGCAGACGCTGCAGACAGCGTGCAGGTGTCCACGAGGCAGGGAGGGCCGACCCAGCCCTGGCTGCTCCAAGGACAGGCAAGGGCCTGGCTGGAGCATCGCATCCAGTGCTTCCCCTGTGGGTCTGCAGCCCCTCCGGGACTGTGACGGGAGCCCCCTGACCCCGGGGGAGCCTGTGGGGGGCAGTGACGTGGTTTACCCAGAAGAACGGCAGCTCTGAGTGTCCGCCACTGCTCTGCTGAGCTTCTCGAAGGGCCTCCAATCAGAGGGGCCAATCGGTGCCCCTCCCCATCTGGCTAAGGACCCTCGGGGCCTTGGATATCTGAGACGTTTCCAGGAGGCTTCAGAACGGGGACCTGGGGTCCCTCCACTGTGCCTGTCCCCCCCAAGCCTCTGTCTCTAGTCCCCTGGTCCTGTCTGTGGTCCGATGGCCTCTGGCCATCGATGACAGCCTGGCCTCTGCTCCCCTCCAGCCCATTTGATACCGAGAGCTTCCTGGTGTCGCCCAGCCCCCCGGGCAAGTTCTCCATAGGCAGCAGGAAAGGCTCCTTGTACAACTGGACACCCCCAAACACCCCCAGCTTCCGGGAGAGATACTACCTGGTGAGTGAGCCTCACTGGGCGGGGATGTGGTGGTCGGGCTGGGGGAGGGGGGTGACTCCCCAGGGGTCAGCACATGGTCAGCACATGTACCTCCAGGGGCAGCAAGCTTTGGGCTCAGCCTCCCTTGTTTGGGGGTGTTTTGGGGTACCTTTTCTTTTTCACTGCCTGCCCTCTGTTCTGTGGCCTCTGGACTCGGTTCTGGGCTTGACTGGGGTGGGGTTCTCCAGATGGTTCTACCACCCCGGCCATGGCCTTGGCCTCGGTTTGTTTTGCACTTTGGAACGTGTTTCCAGTAGGTAATAATAGCTGGACTTCGTGTGCAGTGAGACACCTCTTTCCTGTGACCTCCAGGGGCCTGGGTCCCCTCCTTAGCGCCCCACTCTTCTCACCTTCCTCCATGGTCCTCCAGAGAGGCTCCGGGCCATCTGGGAGCAGACGTATCCTCTCCAGCCTGTGTCCCTCGGCAGCCCTTGCCCTGGTGACGCCCTGGAGACCTTCTCTGACGTGTCGGCACTGTGCAGCATCCCGCATTTGGCTAAAATCCACACTTTACTTAACAAGATACTGAGGTTCAGTTTTTGCTGTTACCAACAAGTGGGCAGTAAAGAACCTGGTATACGGATCACCCTCTGTGTGTAGATGCTCCAGGGAGGGTCCAGGGATGCGGGACAAAAACAAGGACTTTCTGTCAAGCCCAGAGGGAGGCTGATGCGGAGCAGGACCACCCTGCCGCCCTCCTCTGGACCTTAGGTGGGGAAGGCAGCTTTAGATGAGCCAGGCAGCTTGTGCATTCAGAGGAAACTTGGTTGTCTGGCGGGGATGGTCCCAGCGTACTTTGGTTACAAAGTCATCTACAGTCAAGAGCAAGGACTCTGAAGCCAGATGGCCTGGGCTCCAGATTCTATCTGTGCCTTTCATCTGCTGTGTGACCTTGAGCAAGTCACTCAACCTCTCTGGACTTCCATTTCTGTATCGGAGAAATGAAACTAACAGCGCTGCCCCGATGGGGCTTTGTGAGGGTTAAATAAATGACTTTGTCAATGAGGAGTGCTTACTAGAACGCCTGACAATAGCAGGTGGTGCTGTAGGAATGTCAACCGTTGGTCTGGTTGATGAGGGAAAGGGTGCAGCAGCGGGGGTCAGAGTCCGTGTCAGCTGGCCTGGATTAAAATGCTCACACATCCTTCCTTGCGTGCACCTCGCTTCTCTGAGGGCAGAAGAGCGCCACCCTCAGGGAGGCGTGGTGAGGGTTCACTGCGGCTGATTGGGGCCTGGGGCCGGAAAGGAGTGAGTGAGTGGGGTACGAGAGGTGCTAGGCTCTCACTGGCGCTTCCGGGTGCCAGGCACCTTGGCGGACCCCCGTCTTCCCGAGGCTGTGGGTCCACAGAGCAGACATCTGGGGGGACGCCCTAGGGGGTCTCACTCTGATCCCCAGGGCAGCTGCTGAGGCCGGCCTGTCTGTCTGTCTGTCTCCAGTCTGTCCTGCAGCCGCGGGCACAGCAGGCCTTGCTGCTGGACAGGCCAAGGGCCCCCTCCGTCCTCAGCTGCCTGTCCGACGGCGACCTTCAGGGCCCTGGCCTGAGGAGCCGCAGTCAGGAGCTGCCCGAGATGGACTCCTTCAGCTCCGAGGACCCCCGAGACATGGAGACCAGCACGTCGGCATCCACCTCGGACGTGGGCGTCCTGCCCTCAGCCATGGGCCCCAACACCTCCATCGAAGAGGAGGCCCAAGAGGACCCCCCGCCCCTGGGCCTCCTGCCGGACATGCTGCACTTGGCGGAGGGCTCGTTTGTGGAGCAGCCGGGCTGGAGAGACTTGGGGGTGGGAACCCCCGACCTGTCACGGGGCTCCCCCTTCCACAACCACGTGCTCCCGGGGAGCCAGGAGGGCCCCGACGAAGGAGACCCTGAGGACACGGCGGGTGGGCCGGGGCTGCCCCTCGAGAGGCCTCTGCAGGAGGTCCTGGACTTGCTGAGGTCCATGGACCCTGCGCCGCCGCAGCTCCGGGAGCTGGAGTACCAGGTCCTCACCTTCAGGGACCGGCTGAAGGTAAGTGTGCTCTTTGCGGGGGCGCGCCCTGCTTGCTGATGGTGCCGTGACTGGCAGTGGGACAGGGAGCCTGGGATGTTGGGGAAAAACTTAAATGAACTTTTGGCCAACCCAACACTTATTTTTGGTGACTTTGCTGTTGGAAACAGCCCCCGAGGGCTGGGCTGAGATGCTGGCCAGTGTTCCTGATGCATCTTGTGGAGGAACTCTGTGTGTTGGATAAGCCTTGTTCAGCCTTGACCTTGAGTTCAGTGTTGATGAGTCAGTGATATGTCTACATTAAACGAGATGCCTTTAAGCAGACACAGGCGTCCCAGGTGGCACAGTGGGAAAGAATCTGCCTGCCAGTACAGGAGACACAAGAGATGCAGGTTCCATCCCTGGGTCAGGAAGATTCCCTGGAGAAGGAAATGGCAGCCCACTCCAGTATTCTTGCCTGGAAAATTCCATGGTCAGAGCAATCTGGCAGGCTAGAGCCCTTGGGGTTACAAAGAATCAAACACCACTGAGCACATACACACACACACACAAACAGACGCGTAAAACAAGGCTCTGTATTGATGGGCGGATAAAAAACATTGACCCGACGCTCATGGCCTCTGCATTTCCCATGGGAGCAAAGACTGGTTCAGTTTCAAATCCCAGGGGTCACGGTGACTTTATGCACCATAATTACTGTGAATAATGGGGGCCATGTGTGTGTGTGCGTGTGCGCCCGTGCATATATACAAATGAAAACATTTTTTTCCCCATCGAGCAAGGAAACATCTGCAGGTAGCCTTATTCTTGTCTTGTTGCTCAAGATTTTCTCCTCGGGATCAACCTTCAGGAGCCCAGTTCTGACTCGTGGGGTGGGGTCCGAGTCAGCCCTGTGCACTCTGTAGACTCAACCACAGGGGACCGGCCCCCGGGAGGCTTCGATGACTCGACCCTCCCTCCCGGTCCCCCAGGCAGGGGCTGCCTCCAGACTCCTCCCCTTCCACGCTTCCCTGGGAGAGGAGACACCTAGAATCCAGAGGCTCACCTGGTGGCCTTTGGCCTCGGTTGTCTGGCCCAAGCCACACCGTCTTTAAAAAATAATTTGCAATTAGTTGTCGGTATTTAAAAACTGGGCAGCTCCCCACAACGTCGAGGTTTCTGGGTTTTCTTGGAAACTTGAACGGTCTGCGTCAGGCCCCACACCCCGGGTGGCAGGGCCCCTTGGGGAGGGCCCTGGGGACATGCCCCCCAGCCCGGGCACCGCTGAAGTCTGGCCGTCGGTCTGTCTGTCTGCCCGCCCGCAGCCCCGCCGAGCTCGCCGGGAGCATGCGTCCGCCGAGAGCCTGATGGAGTGCATCCTGGAGAGCTTCTCCTTCCTCAACGCCCACATCGCCCCCCACGAGCTGGCCCTGTTTGGGGGAGCCCGGGGCCTGCGGTGAGTGCGCCCCTCCCAGCGCTGACCCAGAGTCCAGCCTCGGGCCCAGCAGCCTGCCGGAACCCGCCCCGTCGGTGACTCCCGGCGCCCACTCTGCGTCTATTTCCTTTATTATCGTCCCGGCCCATGTGCCCGGCATGTGACCAACAGAGCAAACAAGGATACCTCAGCTGGCCTGAGCTTGTGCCCTGAGCAGTGGGCTTTCTTTTTAAATCCTAAAAAATGACACCAGCACACGCAGCAGAACCTGAGGCCTCTGTGTTGCAATCTGGAAGCAGCAGCCCCGCCCCCATGAGCACGCCGGGCACCCACCGCTCAGCAGCACGGAAGTGCACGAATGCATTACATTTCTCCCCGCCTCTCAGGACCCCACGGAGAGTGGGTGGCATCTCCACCCAGCATCCCCGTGTCACGTCCACCCCCTCAGGGCTTGGGCTCGGCCCCTGCTGGGGCTGACACGGTGCCGGGTGCGCTGGTGTCTGACTCAACCCCCCTGTGGCCCAAGCTTGGGGTTCCTGCCCCCGCTTTCCGGATGAGTAAACTGAGGCTCCGGGAGGCAGACTTATCCAGAGTCCCTGAGCTAGGGATTCGTTTGACCCTCAGGCTTCTGCTCCAAGTGCACGCCCTGGAAGGTGGGCGGGGGGTAGGGGGCAGCCTTCCCAGCCCCCGCGTTGTGTGAGTTGTTGCTCCCATTTGCCGCGTCTCCGTTTCTTAGTTCTCTCCCCAGTTTAGCTCCATCTCCCTGGGATCCGGAGCCGGCCCCCCTGGTCAGAGCTCTCCCGGGAGGGAGGGTTTCCCCTGTCCTTGGAGGCAGCTGAATGCTGACAGACCAGTCACCCAGTTCTCACTTCCACTCAGAAAGGACAGGAGCCCACCTCCACCACCATCGCTGAGAGCGTCGTCCCGGGAGCTCACGGCTGGCGCCCCAGAGCTGGACGTACTGCTCACAGTTCACCTCCAGGTCTGCAAAGCGCTGCTGCAGGTGGGTGACGACCTGGGGAGGGTGGGCTGGAAGTTTCAAGGTGGGGGGGGCGGGAAATAGTCGTGTGGTCCTCAGGCAGCCCAGGCCGTAAACCAAAGGCGGTGGTCGTGACTCGGTAGGTGGCAGATGCTGGAGCTCCAGTCCAAACTGGTTCAGAAGGAAATGTTTTGGTTCACAGACCTGAAAGGCCCAGAGGTGGGCTTCAGGTCCGGCTGGATCCAGGGCTGCAAACAACATCATGATGGGGTCTCACCCTCTCTCGGCTCTGCTTGCCTGTGCTGATTGGCTTCGCGCTCTGGCAGGCTCCTGACAGCTCCAGCCTGCATCCTGTCCTCCCAGCTGCTCTGGCAAGGAGGAATCCCCAGATGCCAGGGCACAGCCGTGGGGACAGGAGGGACGGGGAGGGGGCGGGTGGGGGCCACGGGCATGGTAGCTGACCTCAGAGGGCACGTTCTGGGCTAACCTGGAGCACTGTGGGCTGCTTCCCAGAAACTGGGCTCCCCTAATCTGTCGAGGATGGTCCAGGAGTGCCTTCTGGAAGAAGCTGCGCAGCAGAAGCAGGTTCTGGAGACGCTGTCTGTGCTTGACTTTGAGAAGGTCAGCAAAGCGATGTCCATTGAGGAGAGTAAGTACCTGCCGTCCGGCCGTGTGAATGGCAGGAAGTGATGAGGATGAAAGCTCGTGGTGGGCGGAGCTCCTCTCCCTCCCGGCAGGAGACGTTGAATGGCACCCAGGGGACGCGAGTGGGGGAGTGGCTAGGCTGGGACCAGACACACACCATGGGGGCGGGAAGGGAGGCCAGCTAGCCTCGGTCAACCGGGTGACCCTGGACAAATGAGTCACCGCTCTGAGCCTCAGCTTCCCCATCTGTATAATGGGGAGGCCCCCGGGTAGGTGTCAATAAAGGAATCCCCAGGACACATTCAAGGCACACACAGCGTGCTGCCCAACAGGGGCTGGGACCCCACCCCCGTCCATCAGGGGAGACTGGGAGCAGCAGCCCAGGGGGTGACGTGGGGCCGGCGGGCGGTGACCAGATGAGGCTCAGGGCCGAAGCTGCTCGTCTCTGCAGGTGACGCCCGTGGGGAAGGCACCTGCCTTAGGCCAGGCCGTGTCCCCCTCCCCGAGCCCTCGGGTCCCAGGGGCAGGAACCCCCCGGGCCTCCTGGTTGCTTGCCCTTCCCGCATGCCAGGCGGCTTTCTGAGCCTGGCCTTTCAGTCCTCCCCCAGGCCACGCGGAGGAAGGGCTGCCTGAAGCTCTGGAGAGGCTGCATGGGGCCTGGCACCACCCTATCCTGCCCGGGGACGACGCTGCTGGACCAGCTCAAGAAGACGTTCCTGCACAGAGTCAGGGGGAAATACCCGGGACAGCTAGAGATAGGTAGCCCCTCCCCTCCCCCGCCCCTCCCCACGCCCCCCGGGAAACGCTGTGTGGAGCCCCCAGGGCCTGGAGCATCACCACCGCAGGCCTCCCTTCTGCCCCTGCCCTGCCCGCCCCCGCTGCAGTTGCCCGCGTGGCATCGAAGGGAGGTGTTGCTCACCTGACCATAGAGCATCTCCTCTTCCCAGGGAGAGGAGGGCGGAGTCCGTGAACCCCAGGAGCGGCCTGCATCTGTGGGCTGGTGCAGCTTCTGGGGACCGGCTGATTGCATAGCTTCCACCAGAACCTTAGAGAAGGGCCCCTGGGGACAGTAGGCAGGACCCTGTCTGCCCGACAGCGGCATCGTGCGTCTTGGCTGGACTCTTCTCCGGGACGCAGAGCTGGAGCATCCTTCTGTGTTGTCCACGGAAGGGTGGCAGGCACATGCCAGGCAGTGGCTCTGGACCCTGTGTGGTTCTGACCACCTGCCTGCCTCTGGGACTCAGACCGAGGGGCTGGTGGGGCCCAGGGTGCATGGATGCCCTGCGGGACCCACAGCTCAGGCTCGGGGGCCTCAGCTAGGGTGTGTCCCTCGTGGGAATGGGGGGGTGCACCAGGGATCCCATCCACGGGCCGTCACGGAGCCTCCAGACTGACCCGGCCGGGGCCCCGGGGCGTCTTCCCCACTCGCCCTGTGTGTCGCCAGCCTGTCGCAGGCTCCTGGAGCAGGTGGTCAGCTGCAGTGGGCTGCTGCCTGGAGCCGGGCTCCCCGAGGAACAGACCGTCACCTGGTTCCAGTTTCACAGCTACCTGCGGAGGCAGAGTGTCTCTGACCTGGAGAAGCACTTCGCCCAGCTCACCAAGGAAGGTAGGGGCTGGGACGGCGGGCACCGCAGGCAACACGGTAACGACAGGGGCCGGCCCACCGTGGAGCCCTCTGTCTCGGTTGTGAGAAGCCTGTTTTTCAGAATCCCTTTCCCCTCCGGCTGTTCTTTTGAGAACCGGATTTAATTAGATTCCCTGTTCAGCCCACGTAGAAATGAGCGCCAAGGGCAGGAGGCTGTAGGAAGCACAGGGCCGAGGTCGGAAGTGGACAGGAGTGTGCACTGGGCTGGCCCGAGTCCCTGAAGTGGGGCTGGCATCGATTCGTCTTCAGGGTGTATCTGACCCCTAGCTAGAACGCCTTCCTGGAGATTCCAGGAGGCCCCTGTGGGACCGGTTTGGGCGGGGCCTCGGTGAGCAGAGCGATGCGTCCTGGGATTTGCTCCTCCATGGCTGATGATCAGCCTGCGGCTGCCCGGCTCGGCCACAGTCAGAGGGGACCCGGGCGTCTCTTCTGTCTCTTCCAGTAACGCTCTTGGAGGAGCTGCAGTGTGGGCCCCGGGCCAGGACAGTCAGGAAGCTGCAGGGGAAGCGGCTGGGCCAGCTCCAGCCCCTGCCGCAGACGCTGAGGGCCTGGGCGCTGCTCCAGCTGGACGGACCCCCCCGGGCGTGCAGAGCGGCCAGCGCCCGCCTGGCCGGTGCAGCCAGAAACAAGAGCTTTCGGGAAAAGGTGCGTGTGGCAGGCGGCGGCCTCTGTGGGCGTGTGAGCTGGGGGCAGGCGGGCTTCATCTCGGAGAAATACAAAGGGGGGGTGAGGGGGGGCTGCGTTTGCGAGATGCTCCTCGGAACGTGACCACAGCCTCGCGCGTGGCCGTCCTCGCCGTCGGCGGCACCGGCCCCGTTGCCAGGCTGTCGTGACCGCATGCCCCACGTGCACCGACTCACTCAGCTCAGTGTTTCTACAGCCACGTCGTCTGTTCGGCCGCTGAGACGGCACCTGCACGTAGGATGTTCCTTTTTCAGAATTCTGCCAGTCACCCTCATTTACTTTCGTCTAACACGTGTGGCTGGCTGGTTCGTTGTGTTTGGTTCACTTGAAAAACCGAGACGGGACCCCTCCGCCTTTTTGGTTCCAGGTTCCTGGCGCCTTTCTGCGCCAGGTTCCTGGCCCTGTGACTATTCTAGATTTAGGGGACCAGCCTGCTGGGGTCGGAGAAGGCCAATACTGGGGCCTTACCATAGTCTCGGGCGCACCCAAGTGCCAGGCACATCCCGCACACCCCGCCCCCCGCCCCCGCCTGCTTCCTGTGAGCCCCTAAAGCAATATTGCAAAGGAAACACCAGCTTTATTTTCCAGCTGGATGGACATGGCCATGGTCATGTGACCAATGGGGCAGGGTCAGACCTGTGACCGGAAAGGGTGTTGAAGAGATGCTTTTCCTTCCAGCGGCCTCACCAAAGCTCCCTCTGTGTTCAGTTCTTCTGCTGTCCCCCATGGACAGCGGATATCTCTGATGTAGCGTTTTACCTAAGATGGTAGTTTCAGAATGCATTTTGTAAACGTTAGATGAGTTTTCAAAAAAATATCTATTTGGCTGCACTGGGTCTTAGCTGTGGCATGTGGCATCCAGTTCCCTGATGGGTATGGAACCCAGGCTCCCTGCATTGGGAGCGGAGTCATAGCCACTGGACCCCCAGGAAGTCCTGAGGCCAGTGCTTTCGATAAACTAGAGCTGGTACGCACGGGGCATGTAGCACCACAGCCTGCCACTCCTACAGCTATGCTGTGCACACAGGCATACCCATATATGTGTGCATATGCTGTGTACTGCCAGCATGCTGGAAGACAGGCGGTGGGTAGTACTGTGGGTTTGGCTCTCTCCAGCCCGCCGTTCACAGCCACCTTATTTCCTAGGCCTTGCTCTTCTACACCAACGCCCTGACCGAAAATGATGCAAAACTCCAGCAAGCTGCATGCGTGGCGCTAAGACATCTCCGGGTGAGTCTAACCTGCCCTTGCTGGCGATGGAGAGAAGCCTGGTTGTGATTAACGCTGAAGTTAGTGCATTTCGAAATGATTCCACTGGGGCCAAAAAAAAATCACTGCCAGTGAAAAAGCACTGCAAAGAGCTGGCTGCAGAGAGACGGCCATCCGCCCTGCCAGCAGACGCTCCGTGGGCAGAGGCCCCTCGGCGGTGGCTTCGTGCTCATTTGCTCCGGCTCTGTGTGAACAAGCAGGTGGCCCCAAGAGGCTCACTTTTGTGCTCTTGGATTATATGATTTAACAGCCTCAATTAAAGCTTTTCTAAAAGCACGATAAGCTCATTGTAGAAAAACAGCGTTGCGCTTCTCTGGTGGATCAGGAGCAAAGAATCCACCTGCTAATGCAGAGGACACGGGGCTTGATCCCTGGTCCGGGAAGACCCCACATACCTCCTAGCAAGTGACTCTGTGCGCCCCAGCTACTGAGGCTGTGCTCGAGAGCCCTGGAGCCACCACCACCGAGGCCACGTCCCACGTCTACTGAAGCCCGCGTGCGCCAGAGCCCAGACTCCGCAAGCCACTACAGCGAGCAGCCCGGCTCATCGCCACCGGAGAAAAGCCCGGGCAGCAATGAAGCCCAACACAGCCAAAAATAAGCAAAGAAAAGGTGTAAAATGCAGAAGTGCAAAAGTTACTCATCCTTTTTTTTTTTTTTGGCCACACCTTGAGGCACGCGGGATTTTAGTTCCCCAACCAGGGTTCGAACCAGGGCCCCCTGAAGTGGAAGGGTGGAGCCCTGACCACTGATCCACCAGGAAATTCCCCCAACGTTATGCCTCTCTGTGCATAAAGCTCTTAAAATTTATATGGAGTTCTGGATTACTTCCTTAGGCTAGACTTAAGTGTTCAGTGTTACCCCAGGGCCAGAAAATAGAAATTTTAAAAAATACGTATTTTCGGTT
This sequence comes from Cervus elaphus, assembly GCF_910594005.1. Lineage (NCBI taxonomy): Eukaryota > Metazoa > Chordata > Mammalia > Artiodactyla > Cervidae > Cervus > Cervus elaphus. The sequence continues at coordinate 77,771,940 of NC_057837.1, read as the reverse complement.
GCCCTGGGTCTGTGGCTGTGCCCGGGCTTTCTCTAGTTGCGACAAGCGCGGGCTCCTCTTTGTTGCGGAGCGTGGCTTCTCGCTGTGGGGGCTTCTCTTCTCGTGGGGCAAAGGCTCGAGGCGCACGGGCTTCAGCGGTCGCAGCATGCTGGCTCAGTGGTTGTGGCAATCGGGCTTAGTTGGCCCGCAGCATGTGGGATCCTACCGGACTGGGAGTTGAACCCATGTCCTCTGCTCTGACAGGTGGATTCTTATCCCGTGAATCACCACGGAAGCCCTGAATGCTTTTGAGACTTGAGACCACACACCCCTTGACACTCACCTGTGTGAAAATGCAGATACGAGGCGGTGCTCGGTTAACTTCTGTTTGTGTCTATAACTCTTATTTTAAAAAACTCATCATCATTTTGCTAGATGAAAAGTGGTCCAATAGAAACTAAATTCTTTCTGGAAGAAACCGACAGGAAATTCTACAAGGTCCATCTGGTTATGATCAAATAACCAGGGAGTGTCCGGGTGCCCACTAGAGGGGGCTAGCATGCACTCCGGGCCTGGGCCTGGGGGACGGCGGGTGGTCAGCCGTGCCTGGACCAGGACACTGGTCACTCCTCTCCTGGTCCGACCTGGAGGATGGGGTTGGGCGAGGCAGAGGAGCTAGAAAGGTCCAGAAGAAAGCAGGTCTTATTCCAACATGGGCCTTTCAGAAGGTGTCAGGGTGGAAAAGATGACGTTTGCCAATGGCACTTCAGTGAACCTGAGGCCTCATGGTTGGATGGCATCACCAACTCAATGGACATGGGTTTGGGTAAATTCCGGGAGTCAGTGATGGACAGGGAGGCCTGGTGTGCTGCGGTTCATGGGGTCGCAAAGAGTCGGACACGACTGAGCAACTGAACTGAACTGAGGCCTCATGAAAAGCATGTAAGCCTTTGGAGAAGGAAGGGGCTGAGGTCGCAGAGACCATGCTAGGGCTGGTCGTGCAGGGTTTTATGAAAGCGGACACCTGTTCCTTAAAATGGCCCACTTCCCCCCAACCTCCAACAGGGTGTGGAAAGCATCGATCAGATCGCCAGCCTGTGCCGGTCTGACGTGGAGGCTGTGCGTGCGGCTGCCCGGGAAACCACGCTGTCCTTTGGTGAGGTCCAGCATCCCGTGCTCCCGAGTGCGGGCGGGGGCTGGGGGTGCCGGGGTCCATGGACAGGCTGTGCTGGGGAGGCCACGGTCAGCTCCCCAAAGACCCAAACCAGACCCGTGTTCCCCAGTGCGGGCGGGGGCTGGGTTGCCGGGGTCCATGGAGAGGTTCAACTCCCGGTCCGGTAGGATCCCACATGCTGCGGGCCAACTAAGCCCGATTGCCACAACCACTGAGCCAGCATGCTGCAACCGCTGGAGGCCACAGTCAGCTCCCCGAGACGGAAACCCGCACACGGGCACCACCGGTGACCCGCTTCACCGCGCCTGGCCGGGGCAGGTTTCCTGTTAAGGTTGAGGTGGCAGGAGGCGCTCTGTTAACCTCTTAACCTGCCCCGTTTATGGTCCGTGGGGATGAAAGCCAGACGGAAGGCAGGACTAAGGTTCGGCAGACCGTGCGGACACAGGGGCGGGTCACGGGGTCCACGTGAGCCGGGCCCCGGGCTCCCTGACCCCCAGCCTTCCAGCGGCCCCGGTCCCGGGCGTCCAGAAGCACTGAGGCCACCGTGGCTCCCCAGGGCAGACGAGAGCGAGGCAGGGGGACAGTCCACTGACAGACGGCCTTGATGTTTCAGGGGAGAAAGGCCGCTTGGCTTTTGAGAAGATGGACAGACTCTGCTCGGAACAGAGAGAAGCGGCCTTTGGCCAGGAGGCAGATGTTGAAATCACAATCTTTTAAAAAGCCTCAGCTGACGGGCTCAAATCCGGCTGCACCTGGCCCCAACACAGGGAGTATTTGGGGGGGTGCGGCAGTGGGGGGCAGGCTGAGCGCTCCCCAGAAGTGTCAGCTGGCCGAGCTGCTTCCTGACCGTCCTGGCCAGTTATGAAGCCCCGGGGCAGAGCAAGCACCGCACTTTGAGGGCCGTACTCTGGTCCGCCTTTGGCTTTGAGCAGCGGCCTGACCCCCAGGCTGCAGAGCCGGGTTAGGGCCCGCCGGTCCTGCTATGGGGAGGCCGAGGCTGGGAGTCCGCAGGGCAGCCGGCTCGGCGCCATCTGGTTCCCTCAAGCCCGGGACCGAGGCGGCGAATGGGCAGCTGACCCTGCCAAGGCGGCGACGCGGGTCGGGCCTGGCCACAGCACAGGCTGTCGCCGTGGGAGGGGGTCGGGGGCCACGCAGGAGGGCCCAGCCGGGGTCTCCGCTGTTCTCTTCACCCGACACGCAGCCCCGATGCCCGTGGAACCGGGCGGCGGCCTGCCGACCACGGACCTTGCTCTCACTGTGGTTCCACACCAGGAAACAAGGACGGGGCCCCAGCCGAGAAGCCCGAGTGCCCTGTGCTGTGACCTTCACCAGGCAGAACAGAGGCGCTTCCCCGAGGGCTCAGCGGTAACGAATCTGCCTGCACTGCAGGAGACTCGGGTTCCACCCCTGGGTCGGGAAGATCCCCAGGAGGAGGAGATGGCAACCCATTCCAGTGTTCTTGCCTGGAGAAGTCCATGGACAGAGGAGCCTGGCGGGCTGCCACCCATGGGGTTGCACAGAGTCTGACGACTGAGTGACTGAGCACGATGAAGCACAAATCAAAGTCGGATTCTGAAGCGAGTCCACGTGGGGCTTATTAAACAACTGCTTCAGAGGCCACGCGGTGGTCTGAGGAAAGGTTCACTGGACACCATGTTTAAAGGAAGAAAATTAGTTTCCTATTTAAGTCTTAAGAAAACCCCAGAGTGTCCTGGGATGTTTCTGGGTTAATACAGAGGCACCCTGGGTTCTGGATGTGGAATCCACAGTGGAATCGGAAAGCTGTCTAAGTTAAACATGCTCATTTACATTTCATGTATATATTTTGTGCTTTTCGGTTTAATTCAGTATTTATTTGCCTTGCCAGTACATTGTTTTCTGAAATTTCAATAAAAATAACTTTTTATTGGTGTTTCACTCTATCTGAGACACACGGAAGGCAGTGGTGGTTTTCTCAAACATCCTGAAGCAAGAAGCCACCCTCAGCCCTGCCCCAATCCCCAGGGCCCTGTCCAACGTGACATTCTGTGAAGTGGCTTCTGCCACAGTCGCAGGGGCAGCAGAGGGTGGTCTTGCGGCAGGGCGCCTCTTGGATTCTCCCCAGGCTCGAGTCCTCTCTCCTCAGACACCAGGAGGCCACCCTGCTGTGGCCCTGCGCTCTAACTTCTGCTCAAGGTTACAAATTTATCGTTTCTCACACTGGCATTCCACCTCCTCACCAAAGTTTGGCTGCCTTTTTTTGTATCTGAGACGACAGTGACGGCGGGTGTGGTACCACCTCCCGGGTCCCCACTGTCCTCGCTGGGCACTCGGGGGCCATGTGACCAGAGGCTGTCTTCCTTTCTGGGTCCCACAGACCTCACTGGGAGGCCGCAGCGCCCACAGGTTACTCGGCGGCCAGCTTTGAAACGACCGTAACATTAAGGGAGGCAGGGGAACTCTCTGTGCTATTTCCTCAACATTTTGCAAATCTGAAATTATTCCAGAAGTAAAAAAAAAAAAAAAATCACCTTAGGGGAGGCTCCCATTTGATTTCAGACTACACTGCGTGAGGCCACTCACTGTCACAGCTCCGTCAGTTCTATGTCAAATGTGACTCGGGAAATGGGCTGAGAGGTGGTCCCCCTGAGTCCTAAAGGCACGTTCGTGAGGTTTGAGCAGTTCTTCAAACAACTTGTACAAACTCATTAAGTTATCCAAGGGCCCTAATACACTGAAGTGGTTAGTTCTGTTACCATTACTGAGGGGTAAGAGTAAGAGGCCCTGAAGCTCCGAGTAAATGCACCAGGCGGGGAAAGTTCTCGCAGACCAAAGGCACCCACGACCCCCAGGAGGCAGTTGTGATCCTCAGACGTGGAGAAGCTGTGACCGCCCCGAACGACGGCATCTGCTTCACTTAGCAGGGGTGGAGAGAAGCGCGAGCTGCCAGCCTGGTTTAGGCCCGTTCAGCCAAGAAATGGGAAGCATCCCAATCCATGTTCTTTAGAAAAAAAGATTTTTATTGTTGCAACTAAAATGCAAACCATCGTTTATATGGCAAGTTGGAAAACTGTACAGTTTGACAGTTCTGTGAGGTCACAGAAGACCCTGAGATGCCCCCCACCCCCCCATCATGCATCCACGTATACACACACCTGGAAAGGTATTATACCAAAACACCTGGCTTTTTTTGTTTTTATTTTTGTAAAAATGGTTTATTCTATGGCCATTGTAAAAAATAATGACCTGATGAGTAAATATTGGCTTAAGGCATACAGCAGAGCAGCTCACTACTTCTCTAACATACGTGTGACAAGACGCAGAGCCATCTGTTTTCCAAGGATAGGAGGTTAAACCAGTAAATCCACTTTGAAATGCTACTATATATACACACCCAAACTACTACATACACATACAGGACTTAACAGAACAAGACGGACAAGCCCAGCTCAAACACGCTTACAGCCTGGCCCCCAGCCTCATCCGCACCTTACCAAGGCCTGCGGGCAAAGCCGCAGACGCTCCCCCACGGAAACTCCTCGCAGAGCTTCTAACATGTGAAAGGCAAAAGTGTGAAAATGCTGGCAGAAGAGCAGCTCGTGAGCCACAGCTGCCTTTTTTTTTTCTTGGTAAAAAAGCCACTGAATGTGGAGGTCATAGGTTCCCCCACGCAGGCGGAGTCCTGAGCACCATCAGTCCCCAGGGTTCGGGGTGGGGCAGACAGCTCATGCAGCAAGGCCCCCGGACCTAGAGGGCCACAGGCTGACTTGAAGGGACCGTCACCCAGGCTGTTTCAGGAAGGGCGGTTTCCGACAGTTGCCTTGGTTCCAAACCACGGTCCGCTCAAGGCGACTGTGAACTTGGGAGCAGTAGCGGCTGATCCCAAAGGTGCGCGTGTACGTGGGTGGGAGGACCTGCTTGTCTACATATCCAGAGTGCAGGTGTGACTGTGGCTTCCCACACCCTTGGAATGTCTGAGCTGCAGTGGACCCAGCTGGAGCAGGACAGGCTGGGCCTCACGAGGAAGTCACCAGAGTGTCGTGCCAGGAATTAGGCAACTATCTGTTACTGGAAAATGTCATTCCACTGCTGAATGGCAACTATTTCAGCAACAGTCTTAGGAACCACAGCCACGTAACGATCGGACCGTGCAAAGGGAAACTGGACTTGTACACGGGGCACGTGAGTCAGCAGAGCGCTAAGTGTTCCAAGCACATCGTATCTGATGGGGACACAGGAAGACGGGACATGCATCTTAATACACACAGGGAGAGTGGGGGCTGAGATCAAGGTGGAGCAGGTGACTGGGAAGGGACAAAGGAACCTCACACCATGTCTTAAATAGCCAAGTGTCCATTATATATCATTCCCTTGTTCTGTGAACACACGCAGACTTCTTGAGCTCCCCGCGGCATCGTGACGTGGCAACAGCGCCCAGCCATCCTCCTACCAGGCACTGGTCCACACGGAGGCTCACGGCAGAGTCCTCCTGTCCCAGCCCGACCTGAGGGTTTACTGCTGTACTTTTGGATAAAACCCTTGGTCCAAGGCTGACATCAAAAACTTGAACATGTTATTGGTTTAAGAAGATGCTAGTGCACTGTGGATGCCTTCGGGGGAAACAATGGAAAAATAAATATGGAGTGGAGAGCGGCTCACGACGGGCGGTCTCCGAGGAGGGCGGCGGGGAGGACTCTGCGTGCCGCCTGCTGAGGGCCCCCACGGGAGGCTCGTCCCGCCGCCCACCCAGGCCGCCCTGACCCATGCCACGGGCACAGCGCCGTCCTGTGCCCTCCTCAGAACTGGGCTGTGGGTCTGGTCCTCCAAGCAGGGGAGGGGAGGCAGGGAAGAGGGCGGAGCCGAGGCCAAGCGCCTGGGAGGGCCGCTTCAGTGCAGAGCCGGGGCTCGCGGGTGGCTGGCAGCCCTGCCCGCAGCCCTCGCCCACGGCAGCTGCCTACCAGGCAGACGAGGGTGGCGCTGGGTCAGGCTGTGTGTCGCTGTTGAACAGGACTGGAAAGAAGCCAAGCATTTCCAGACAAGCCCAGCGCTGCAGAGCTGCAGACCCACGCACACCCTGGCCACCCCTGCCTCCCGCGAAAAGTTTGATTTTTCACAAGAGCTCTGCCTTCCCAAAAATCACCTCCAAAAAAAAAATTGTTTGTATGCTGCTACACCACCGGATGCACTCAAAGACGGTTGCTTAGAAAAGAGGTAAAATGTGAAAAACCATTAAAGAACAAATCACCTTGGGAGGCGATTTCCGTGGCCGGAGGTTTGAGACTCCTCCCTGACCTCTTCCCTAACTTGAACAGCGACACATTCCAATGGGGGTATTTCTACTGAGACAGCATTCCTATTGCGAGCCGAGCGGAACCTGCTCCGTCTGGGTCTCCAGGCCTGGGTGAAGGGCCAGCGGCCGCCCTGTGGTAACCCCTGGCCCTGGGGGGCTCTGAATGGGGACGGAGTGAGGCGGGCAGGCCGGCTGCGAGGGGAGGGCTCTGTGGGGCAACGGACGGAAGGACACAGCGGGACGCCCTGAGCAGAAGCAGAAGCCAGGCTCTGTTTTCCAGAGATGGCCTTCGCTGCTCTCCTCCTCCCAGCGGGGAAGCCCGCAGCAGGGGATGTGCCCGAGCAGACGGGGTCCGCCCCTCAATCCTCTTCTCCAAAGGAGTTTACATTCGTACACGTGTGGGAGTCTTTCCCTGGGAAATCAAATAAAAACTGTATCTGGTTACACCACCTAAGGGTACAAGAAAGTTTCATAAGTGCCTAGTCTTTTCTCCACCCCCCTCCCCAGAAATAACAAAAAGCTGCTTTTTATAAAGGTTAAAAACAACAATGTGTTGTAATTCTATTTTTTTTTTTTTTCAAAAACAAATGAACAAAAAAAAGGAAAAAAAGAGAGAGAGAAGTATTTGGCATTTCCTCTACTTACTCCTGAATAGGTTAAGGCCCTGAGATTAGACTCTTTTACTCTGGGGACCAAGCGCCTCCAGACCCCAGTGCATCAACCCCAGTCCTCTCTCGTTAGCCCTTCACAGTTCCAGACTCTGAAAACCTTTGACCTGCTTCCTCCGGGACGGGCTCAGAGCTTCCCAGGCACTGAGCGCCGCACCGGGCGAAGGCCAGGCTTTCTGTGCGCGGTCCGGCCAGCACGTCCGTCAGTGGAAACAGACCCTGTAGCAGAGGTACGCGCCGGCCGTGAGGACCGTGGCCACACACACGTTGACCAGGAGGGGCTTCCAGTGGCTCAGCGGCTGGTCTCGCTCCTCTGCCAGCGGTGATGGCTCCCCCTGCGCAGGGTCTGCGCCCGCGACCCGCCTTCGGACTTCAGTGTCTTGACTCGCGCTGAGGAGTGAGGGGGCAGAGAAGGGTTACTCACCCGGGGAGACAATGGCAAGAACGCAATTATCATGGGACGAATTGTAGGGAAAAGGAGCCCTCTGGAAACAGCCTGGCGATGCTGACACTGGCCGGAAGCCTGCCCGTCACCACCTCCTTCCCAGGGCCCAGCTGCAGGGCCAGGGCAGAGGTCCGGAGAGCCACCGCCCCGGGAGACAGGGGAGGCCCGTGGACGGGGCGAGGCCTGGGTGCGTGTGGGCTCCCCCCGGTGTAGAGACGCTTAGGATCTCGGCCCACTCCACATTCTCCTGGCACCCTCTGGCTTTCAGCTCCCAGGTCCACACTTCCCTCCTCCTCACCTTCACCCACGGAATGTGGAGGGCACCTCTCTCCACTGTCTTCATGAACAAAGAAACAGGACACGCAACACAGACGTGACACAAGCCTCGTGCCGGCTCCTGACTCGCCCGTGGCCCGCCGTGAGCCATCAGGGGGAGCGCACCGGTCCACCCTCCAGTGTCAGCGGAGGCCCGGGAAGCCAGGCACAGCTCCCCGTGCTCAGGATCTGCTCTGGGAGGCTCCACCGGACAAGTGTCTCTAGAGCCCCAGAACCAGAGGTGCATGAAAGGCCCTGGGAGCAGGCTCATGGGTCAGGACTCAGATGTGGAAGCCAGCATTCGGCAAAGTAATCAGGGAAGGTCTGGATGGTGAGTTTAGCTGGAGGACCTGGTGGGGCACACACCACGGGTGACCTGCTCTCTCACGCACAATGTTCCCAAGTCTGGCCACAAGAATACACTCTGATCCTGTCTTTCAAAAGCTACATAATATTCAGCACAGGGAGAAAGCCCGCCCAATACACTCCCTGGATACAGAATCAACCCACCTCTAGTTTTGCACCATCAGAGGTGATGCCACTGGTAACACCTCTGCCTACACACCCCTGCACTCCACACGCCTGCTGAGAACTGCTGCAGACAAATGTGTGGTCAGAGACGGCGCTCATCTTAAGCTGCCCTCCAAAACAGGGGGCACCGAGGGCACCGCTCCCATGGGCTCAGGCTGATTCCTGTCCATCCTTCAAGCTTCTGCACAACGCCACCTCCTGCAGGCAGCCCTCCCTGACCTCCCAGGAAAGGCTGACCACCTCAGCGTGCGCCTCCATCACAGCCCTGTCCATGGGGCCCCCGCCACAACCTACTGTTCCCTTCCCAACAAGATGGTCCACAATACCGACCAGGGGCCGAAGTCTAATTATCTCAGTTCTCACATGCATCAGTAGGTGCTCAGTAACCTGTCACACTGTAAGGAAGCAAAGCGGCAATCATGAACAGGTTAAGTTCTGGGGGCTGAAGGCGCACGGTCAAGCCTGGGTCTTAGTTTCAGGACTGGCCCGAAGCTTCTGTTTTCTGTCGCTGTCAACACGGGGCTGAAGACTGTCTCTGTCGCACCAGAGCCCTGGTTCCGACAAGCACCGCCAGGTGGTGCTAAAACCCCGCTAAAGCCTTTCCCGGGCCAACCTGTGGCTCAGCCCAGAGGCTCTGCCAACCAGCGGAGGCACAGGGCTGGTCCAGGGGCCTGGTCTCCCCAAGGACACAGAAGCACCGGTTGCCAAGAGGAGGCTGCCCCCCGCCCCCCAGGAGGCCAGGACCCTCTAACTTTACCTTTCCAGGCTGCAGGGGGCGTTTAAAGGGGTCCTGGTTGCGTCCTTGATGGGGCCGTCTTCTCTACCCTCCTCCTCGGTGTCATCCTTGCCCCACTGATGGTTCGGGAAGAACTCCTTGCACTTCCCGTTGTGTGGCTCCAGGACTCGCTTGGGGGGCCGGGGCGGTGGGGGGACGTGCTCCGGGGGGGGCTCCAGATCCTCGTGGGAGAGCTCTTTCCATTGCTCCTTGAAAAAGCAGCAAGAAGACTTCACGTTTGGTGATTCGTCAGGACATCGGCTCCCTTTCAAGTGAGGAGCAGTGGAGGGGCCTTTCAGCTTCTCGGGTCTCCAGCCATGTCCTTGGAAGACGAGATCTTTGGAAAATACAGTCTATTCTCCCTATTAGCGCTCTCTATGTGAGCACTTCAAAGACATTGGAACATGGTGACAACTTCCACAACTTTCTAGCTAAACAGACTTAAATATCAAGTCTAGCTATTTCCCCTGACACCTGACACTATTTCAACTTTGACAGTGAACAGCCTCCTTCTTTAGAGGCAAAAGTTTAAAACCAACACACCTGAGATTAAAGCAGAAGGAATGCTGACCTGCACTGAAGAGTCTCCCATGATGAACTTGGCGCCCTCGATCACAGCCAGGTAGGAGAAGCGGAGCTGGTCTGCAGTCTGGATCAGTCCCATCCGAAATTTCCGCATTTCTAACAGAACTTTCTTGATATCAACGGAAGAAGGGTCTTTCCTTTTGTCCATCTGAAAGCCACAGAGGAGACACAGCTAAATGGAGTCGGCGTCAGGTACCACACGGCCGCGCACATCCCGGGGGCGTGAGACGCAAAGTGTGAGGGAAGGGGATTCTCTGGCTTCCACATCAAAATTAAGAGCACTGCTCCAAATGAAGCTGTTTAGGGTAAAGCTCCTTGATGGGAGGGAAGCTGCTAGAAAGTCAAGACCAAAGCTAGCTGACTGCAGACAGTGACAGAGGGCCACGGCCAGGCCAGCCTGGAGGTCACTGCAAGCTCCCTCTGCTTCCTGTGGTCTTGAGGGCCGTCTTACCAGCAAGAGGCAGGTGTCAGCCAGGCAGAAGGTGCCCGACCTGCCGATGCCCGCGCTGCAGTGAACCACGACAGGGCCGTGCTCACGGCTGAGTGAGCCCGACTCGCGGACTTTGAAGAGAAAGTTCAGAAACGAGGCGGGCGATTCCGGGACTCCAAAGTCAGGCCACGTGGTGTAGTGGAAATGCAAGATCTCCCGGGTTTCTCGAGACTGAAAGAGAAATACGCACTTGACGACTCTCAAAGAATCACCTGTGTGAGAACCACTAACTTCAAGTAAGCACGAAGCGCCTTTCAACCCGCCTGCCTCCACGAGGAGCCTTCGTTCCCAGATTCTCTCCTCGGGACCACGGACCCAGCGGACCAGCCCTGGGCCCCCGGCTTCAGCTGCAACCCTTTCGCCCCCAGGAGCCCTCGTCGCGATGCCCCGCTCCCTTCTGCGTCTTCAAGGGCCCAACTGACTTCTCTCCGTAAGTCACAGGGATGCCGCGCTGCCGCCCCCAGCAGTCCTGGCGTCAGCGCCTCGGGTCTGACATGAAGGAGTGGAAAGGTAGCCACAGTCTGCGGCACCAGCTCTGGGGAACTCGGGGCTTAACAAGATGATCTGCACGTCTCAGAGGACTGTCATTTTACAGAAAAAAGTTACTGACTTGGTCCCCAAAGACTGGAGGCTGCCCCGCGTAGCTCAGTCCTCAATGAACAGATGGTCAGCGAGGAGGGGTGCCGGTAAGACCAGCTGGCCTGGCCCTACCAGTGAGCGTCTACACGTTCCCGTGCTGGGCGCCTGGCTCCCAGAGCTCTCCCCACAGCCCCACTAGGCCAGTTGCTCCCATGTTCCGGATTAGAAGACTGAGGCTTGGCAGGCAGCCCTCCGCTAGGTAGGGGGGGCAGAAGTTTCCATCTGAACTGCCTGACTCCAGAGCCCACGTTCCCAGCCTGCTGTAGGGATCCTTGAAGGTGGACCCTGACGCTTGTCCCCAACTGTGTCTCCTCGTGGCCCCATCAGCTCCCAGGGGAACCGTAAGGACGGCCTCTGGGGCTGTTTCCAGCTTTGCTCCTCTGAGACTCCACTCCCAGGGCGGACAGCGGGCTACCAGGGGCGACAGTCAAACCGTGGTTCTTGCTGAGGAGAGCACTCCAGCTAAGAGCCCACAGTCACAGGGTGAGTAAGGCCTGAGACAGGAGCCCCACCAGCGGCGCGGAGCCAAGGGCCATGCCGGCACCCAGGTCACCTGAAGAGCCGCTGATGGGAAACCCTGGGCCAGAGACCCAGTGACCAACAGTGCCTCTCCCCTCACTTGGCGGACGTCCGCCACGTGCCTCCTGGGCGCCAGGTACCACGAGGGAGCGATTCTGCCCTGCCCTCCCAGAGCTCACGGCTCCGGTACAGCCACCCTCCCCGACCCGAGGGGGACGGAAACGCGGGGAAGGACCCGACACCCGCAGCAAACACACACGCGTCCCCCTGCACCAGCCGTGGCACACGCTGGGGTCTTCCTGCAGAGCTGGAACCAATCTGCTGATCTCATCAGGATAACTTCGAGAACCACACAAACAACTCCATGCCTTCCTCCCTAGAAAATGACCTCCTTACATACTTTAATGGTTTAAAGGAAATGTGTCTTCCTTTTGGCGGGGGGGTGGTTAAGAAAAGCACTTAAAAACAGACTTTAAAAAATGGAATAAGAAAACAGTCCAGAAGCAAATTCCTTCTTTAAATTCTTAAAAAGGTGTGGATTATCTCTGTTTACTCCCTGCCTCATGCCTGCCCACCTCTTTCTCAAGGAATTCATTCCAGACGTATGCTCAAAAAGATCCACAAGTCTCAGAACAGATTTTTTTTTTCCAGAACCACATTCTGTTAGAGCAAACAGATCTCCTCCAAACCTCTCTCTGCCACCCAGACAGCACGCGCCTCTTCTGCTCGGGCCCAACCGTTTACTTCAACGAACGAAAGACATTTTCTCAAGAGTTTACCAAAAGTCATTTGTTAATGCCAGGCTCGCAAGTGCTCAAAAGCATTAAAAAAAAAAAAGTCTACCACATAATCCTTCAGGCACATTCCAACCCTCCACCAAGATTATTCCTGAAAACCGTCCGTATCAGCCCCTCCATCTGTCAGCCCGGGAGCCCGCGTGCAGCACGGCTGCCTTCCTCCAGAGCCTCGCGGTTTTCACCTCTTCTCCACTCCCAGGCACCTGTGCTAAGTTCTCCATCTTACTCCCACTATGAACCCACTCCAGGAGTCATGGCGACCACAGAGCAGAAGTTGAAAGCTAAGCTGCAAGTGAAGACAAGGCTGGAGCAGCCCTGCCTGTCAGCCCGCCCGCGGCCCTTTGTGGCGAGCTCTGGGCCTATGCTGTGCTCACCGCACACAGACCGCTGCGGGAAGCCTTCCAAAAGCCCGGGCTAGGGGCAGACTGACACGCAGGGAGACACGGTGCCCTTGGCCCAGGGTCAGACAGTTTGAGGAGGTGGGCTGCAGGACTGCACAAGGCCGGGATGCCCGCGTCTGAGGGGGCCCCTGGAGCTGCCCTGAGCTCCCCTCTGCGGTCTCTGTCACCAGCGGGGTCTCCCGGGGGGTGGGGCGCAGGCAAGCTCTGCAGCCTCCCCGAGGCCAGGTCGTCAGCGGGGCTGCTTCCAGCAGTGCCGAGAGGTGGTCCAAGGCCATCATTTAACAACAGCCAGCAGCTGGTGTTATAAACTCCCCGCCACAAGACCAGGACTTCATCTAGAAACTGTACACTGACCACAAACTGGGCCTTTCTTCCCTCACTGCAGACTAGAGAGACTGTGGTCAAGAAAGGCCTGCGTGCCCTGCTGGTGTTAACTCTGAGGCTATTACGTTAGACCATCTTCAGTTGGTCTGATGTAAGAACCTACCCTTTCCCCTAAGAGCTGGTGTCAGCTGGGGCTGAGAGTTCTGTGGAAAGGGAGGTACTGAGACTCACCCCCCCAGACACTGCGGGTCACCGGGCAGGTACGCAGGTAGGCATTGCTCACCATGGTGTGAAAACTGCGTCTTGCTCAGAGCTCAGAAAACCACTGGTGCTAAGTAACACCGCCGACCGAAACGCCACCTCAAGCAGAGGCCGCCCACAGGCCCACCCCAAGCACTCAGGTGCCTGCCGCACTCACCGTGAGGTTTTCCAATTCCAGCTGTCGTACTGTGTAATAGGACTTAATGTCTTCGGAGATCAATGTCAATTTCAAATTTGTGTCTTCAAAGACCATTTCTCTCTCTTCTTTCTGGGGCCAGTACTGTGCACATTTTAACTAGGACAGAAAATAGCACCGAGTTATTGTGAGCAATGGACTGTCTTCCTACGGAGGTGTGGAGTACTGTCCATGAGCTTTATGATAACCTCCAAACCCAGGGTTTTCTGACCCTGGAAGCTGCCATGAATGTAACCTGCCTGCCTCCTAGGGAGATGGGGAGGGGCCTGTGAAGACCTAGGCCGGGGAGAGGTGGGCAGACAGGACGAGCACTCCGGGCGCAGCCGCCCTGCTTGTCGGCACAGAGGAGTGCTCCAGGTGTCGCATCCCCTCTGTCACCCACGAGAGGAGCCAGCCTGCACACAAGGCTGTCTCTCAGAATGACTTCACGCAGCCATTTCAAAGACCATCAAAAACCTGACTGGCGCCCTTGGCACAGCGCCGACCCCTTACCTTGGGGATGATAACAAGACGAGACTATGAAAAGCTTGAGGGGTTGTGCATGCTAATACGCTTCAGTCGTGTCCGCAAATTTTGGTGACCCCATGAATTGGAGCCCACCAGGCTCCTCTGTCCATGGGATTCTCCAGGCAAGAACACTGGAGTGGGTTGTCATGCCCTCCTGCAGGGGACCTTCCCGACCCAGGGATGGAACCCACGCCTCCTGCGGCTCCTGCACTGCAGGCGGACTCTTTACTGCCGAGCCACTGGGGAGCCCCTTGAAGGCTGTAATCAAACACAAACCAGGATCCAGAAGGCTTGAGAGGGGTCCTCCAAGGCTGGGGATCGCCTTCTGCCCCGTCCCACCCTTTTATTCTGGTCTGGTTCAGTTCAGAAAAGTCCTTTTGATGTTCAAGTTTAAAAATCCCAGGAACTACTTGATAGTCTTGATTTAAATGTAGCTCATTAACATTTTCCTTAAAGCAAGCAAACTCCCAAAGACGGTTTCATTTAGAGGTCAAGAAAGAAAATTTGGGTCAAATTCAGTGGCAATGCTCAGTGTGAGCAGAGCTTCTACACCAGACATTTCTGGACAAAGCTGGCAGGTAGACGGGGAGAAGCCGCCAGGTCCATAAGCCAGGAGAACTGACTCGTCCCCAGACAGCGGCCCTCAGAGGCAGCATGACTTCCATCAAATGAAGTATCAGTGCATGTCGACAGCTCTCTGGGAAACAGCACAAGTTCAAGACACTTACAGTTCAACACGCACTGACTCAGAGGAGCCAGGAGGCTCTTGAAGAGGCTGAAGACAGAACAACAAATGCCCATTGATCCTGCTTTAATGAAAACCAAAGCCACAGAAAAAAGGGAGGGAAACAAATCAAGAAACACCACACTGTGAGGCCACCAGAGCATCCGACTTCATGGTCCCCAAACAGAAGGCCAGCAGGTTTTCTAAAGAGCCTGGACATGGAAGTTTCAGAGAGTTTCAGCCATGTCATCTCCCTGCACAGATGTGCACGTGTGCGTGCTAAGTCGCTTCAGTTTTGTCCGAGACTCTACCACCCTATGGACCATAGCCCTCCAGGCTCCTCTGTCCAGGGGGATTCTCCAGGCAAGAATACTGGAGTGGGCTGCCATACCCTCCTCCAGAGATCTTCCTGACCTAGGGATCAAACTTGCGCCTCTTAAGTCTCCTGTACTGGCAGGCGGGTTCTTTACCACTAGTGCCTCCTGGGAAGCCCAGCTGCCAAAATGAACCCCTGGACCAGAGCCCAACTGTCAGCACTGAAGTGATCCTGCCACTCAGGACACAGGAGCACTGGGGGCATGGCAAGCTCACGACCGCAGGCTCAGCCACGGAGCGCGAGGCAGGCGCGAGCAGGACTCCAGAGGACGTTTAACGGAGACATTCATTCCTACACTTCAAATAATCAGACCCGTGTCATGCCTTGAGACACCAGAACCAAAGAAACCACCTTGGTAGGCCCAGAGCCACGAGTGCTGGAGTCGGCACCCAAGGCAGCAAGCAGACAGAGAGCGAAGCCAAGAAGCAGAAACGCAGAATGGCCAGCTGCTCTCAGAGAAAGGCCCATGTTTTCATGTCTCATGGGCAGGAGAGGCAAGTCTTTTAAATCTCAGCTCCACACAGCAAGCACTCCCTTTCAAAGGTGAGTATAAAGCCTCACAAATCTCTGCTATCTGGATAAAGAACAAGACTCTGGAACTTCATCACTGAGGAATTTTGGCACACACTGAGTGTCAATCAACCAATACTTATTTAAAAATAGGAGTTCTTCAAAGAGCTCAGGCGTCTCTAGCAACATGCCAGTCTGCTCTGTGTCACTTCCTGTAGAAGTTTTTCACTGTAAACACATAAAACAGAACAGAACAGAAGCGGCACAAGATCACTATTTCCTGTGATCCTATTAAGCTGACACACAGGGACCGGAAAAGGAGATTATTTTGTTGGAAAGCAGTCCTCTGCTGAGTTAAACTGGAGGCGTGTCCTGAGTGGCAGGAAAGAGCCATGGGCCAGCGCTAGAACGGGCACCTGTCAGAGATGCTGTCACCACCAGGATGGTGGTGTGAGAGTCCTCGGCTTCTTCTAAAACAGGGAGGGCATGTTGAGAGAAGTCCATAAGTCATCTGAGGTGACCCTCTGATGGGTGATCTGGCTGAAAGAATGATGAACACGGAGAACTAAAAGTGGAGTGTGAGAGAGACGGACAAAGCCTGAAGTACCCATGATACACAACCCAGGGTCTTGAGGCTGGAAGCCCTTGAAATCAAACAGCATCTCTAGTAGGGACTTCAGGAGAGAGATTCGGGTGATGCTTCTGGTTGACTATGGCCTGGCTTACTCCCCCTGACTAGATAATATGCACGCCTGGCCCCTGCACACATATGCACGCTAGCTTATCATGTCTAAATGCAACTTCTACATGAAATGGAGGAGGACTTCGGGCACTTGGACGACCCTGGTCTAACACACACAATCATTTTCTGCACAACTGTCTTCTAGGAAGTATCAGGCCCCAGAAGGGCAACAGGGAGCTCTTCGGAAACACACGAGAGGGACCACTGGTCACTATCTGGTGGAAGAAACCAGAAAACAAACGTGCATCACATGGAGACGCTCTGCAAGCTGGTTTAACCACTGGCTGCAGTGGAGAAAGTATGATTAGATCAGTCGAGCAAACAAGACACTGCAATTTCTCGTAATTTCCCCTGGTCAGCTCTGATGGGGGCAATAACGGATAACGCTGATCCAAATTTAAAATGTTTATCCTGACGAAGGTTTAAGAACCATAAACCATACACTGCCTTCCATGCCAATTTGCATGTCCAAGTGACCGAGGGTAAAAAGAAGAGGTACAGCGGAAAACAGGGACTATGCCACATTACCACAGTAAACTACATATAACAACCCTTTTTTTTTTTTCCAAACGGCCGGCACAGCAGTCCAAGGGGCAAGGACACCACAGTAGACCTGTGGTCTATTTATGCTCAGCCTTGGGTGGGAGAGCACCAGTGGCAGAGGGCCTGTGGAGGAGCACGCGGCTTCAGTGCCTGGACACCCTTCCTGGTGTCCTGTGACCGCAGCAGCTGGAACAAACCACGTGCAGACAGGGAAGAGGTTTCACCTGGACTTTCAGTAACAAACAAAAGGCAAACGCTACCTTCTCTGACGGGCTCTGAGTCAGTCAGTCTTGATTTAAAAGGCTCAACCCTCCACACAATCACAGAGTCACCACTGCGGGCAAGTCTGCATCCCCGGGGGCACTGGGCAGCATCTGGGGATGCTTCTAAAGGCTTCGGCCGTGGGCAGGGCGCTCCCAGCGGCTGGTGGGGGAGACCAGCGATGCCCCAAGGCACAGGTTGTCCCCTGCCCCTCGGCAGAGCGCGACCCGGCCGGCCAGCAGCAGCACCAGGGCTGGGAGACCCCGATGCTCCTCTGCGCTCAGAACCCAGGCCGGCCAACACAGTTCGCTTTCCCTTGCGGAGGGCCTGTGTGGCAGGAACCTGATGTTTCGTTTCAAAGTTGCTGACAAGAAAGGTGCCGGATGAGGGCTTACTTCACATTTGCAACTTTGTGTTTTACTGATCAAGCCACTGCAGAGAAAATTAAAGAACCACTTTCACTGAAGACTTTTTTTTCTCAGACAAAACACACTGCTGCAGCAGCTGAACATTCAGGTAAAACGAATATTCAGGTAAGTGCTTGATCTGCTTCTGTAGAGCGAACGAATCCTTTCTTTTCAGAAAAGGAGGCAGAGAGAGGGCCGAGTCTGCGTGGCGAGTGTGTTAGCCCTTCAGGTTTTCACCGCTCAAGCTTCCTTTGACGTGTTACTGCGTCACACTTGTACTTTTCCCGAGGCCCACGACAGTCCCTTCTCCGGAGGCGGGCTTCTCTGGAGCATTTGCGTCCTTCTGGAAGCCAGGCCAGCAGCGTCCCCGCTGAGCCGGAGCATGCTGCCAGCGCCTGTGCGGCCTGGGCCCCCCTTCCCGCCGGTCCCCACGCTCCTCGACTCCCTTCCCCTGGGTCCTCCAACTCGGAGGCTGTGGAGCCCCGCGCGGCTGGCAGTGGGCATTGGGGAGGAGGACGGGGCACCTACGCCCTGCGGCAAAGACCACACTGTGCCCCCAGGAGTGAGGGGAGGTCAGCACAGCTACGCGGACCTGCGGGAAGTCACGCGGGCCTGGGAGGGGGTGAGTGTGATTTGGGTCATTAGTCCAGACAAGGGGCAAGAAACTTTAAAAAGAGTTTTTAAAATGAAATACAAGTCTGTTCTGGCTGGAGTCGGGTGATGAAGGGAGGGAGTGGGGCCCAGGCCACCGAGGGCCCAGCTGTACCCGGTCCAGCAGTCACACGGCATTTACCATGGGAGCAGTGGGAGCCCCAGAAAGGTTTCAGCTGGCAAGAGGTGTGGGAGACCTGGTTTAGAAAGATCGCTCTGGATGCAGGGGGCAGAAGAGACTGAGGAGAGGCAGGAGGTGGCCTGAACAAACGGGTTCATGTTGCAAAGTACTCGGAAGAGAGGCCCACACATCCTGAAGGGAAGCACACGCGGACACTGTCCCTGTGAAAGGAGTGGCCAGGGGCCCAGAGTCTGCGGATCTGACGGGGCTGAATCTGCGTCCAGCTGCTCCCACCGCTTGGCTGTGCAGAGGAACACTTTACCAGAGAAAGCAGGCACGATCAAGACACAGCAGGAACCGCTCCAGGAGGCCAGCAGAGCAGCACTGGGAGCACGGGGCAGAGGAAAGCGGGGCTCACTCACCACATCTGGGGAGCCGGCTGCCGGGCTGGGGTGGGGACCAGGGCAAGGGCCGTCTGACCTTCCTCTCCTTTAAACTCATCTGTTTATCTGACTTGTTTACAATAAACATGTGATTACATACTGCTGCTTTGGATTTTTCTAACAGAAATAAAAAGCAACCTGAGACAAACGTCGCCCTTATGGACGGGCACCCGCGCGGGCAGTGACGTGAAGACTGGGCAACTGGGACTCACCGATCCTTTCTCCATCACTCTGTTGAGCATGACGACGCCCCTGCTCTTCTGCTCCCACACCATCTCCCAGAAGTGACCGCAGGTGTTGGGTAAAGGGCCCTGCAAACACAATTCACAGCGTGTGCGTCTTACAGACAAACCCGTCTCGGCGCGAGCTTGATGTCGGTGCTGAGTGGACGACAGCGCCCTCAGGTAGAGTGGCGGCCGGGGCTGAGATCGGGAGCCGCCTCTCCCTGCCTAGTGGTCAGTAACCACAGTTCTATTTTCTACCATGCAGCAAAAGGTCATTTCCGTATCTCAGAGCTGGTTCAGAGCCAAGTGATAGAGGAGAGAAAACATTGATTCTGCTTTCTGATTTGGGCTGGCCGGAGCAAGGGCACCAGAGATCTCGGTGCCAGGGCGGGTGGGACAGCGAGCACCACTGCCGGCTGCAGGTGAGCAGTGGCACGGGGAAGGGTCCCATCTGCGTGCCCTCGGACAGCGCACCCTGCCTGTCTTCCCACGGCGTCTCCACCTAGCTCACTAGTCATTAGAGCACCTGCTCACAGGGCTGTGAAGACGGTCACAGACTTACTACGCCTTTCCACAGGACCCGGAACACGGTAAACACCCAAAGAAGTGTGAGCTGTTGTTATTATTCCTATTAACGGCTAACTCAACCATAGACTCTCCTCATCCTTGGAGCATGGAACCTGAGATGAGACACACAGACAGTCGGGGGTGGGCAAGGGCTGCGGCGTCTCTGGGCCCCACAGCCGGAGTTCTCGTTATGGCCCCAAACATCACTCCAGTCCAGAACGGGTCTGAGGGACTAAAGTCATGGAAGATCTGAAAGGACACACACTGAACAGCCAGTACTTGAAGGTGGGTGTGAAGGCCACTATCCGTGACATTATTCTCTACAGGTTTAAAAAATGAGATGAGAGCCTTGTGTTACTTGCATACTGAACGACATTTAAAAACTGGGCACAGTGATCTTGGTTTTGTGGCATGGAAATGCTTTCAGTCCCACCATCCAGGGGCGCAACTTTGGGGCCAGGCTGCTTGAACCCCTTCCATACGTCTCAGGGCAGAGGGAGACCATGTCAGCAAGCAGCTGGACACATCTGGGGCACGATCTGATGGGCAGACGGAACTTCAGACGTGCCAAACAACTGCGAGGACGTGGGGGCGGGGACGACAGCAGGCTAAGAGTTTTCACGGTGATTTCCTAATGCCCGTTTGACTTTATATACCCTATCTTTGCGTTGGGCTTGCTGACCCCAGACCAAAGTTGAATGGCTGAAATCAGGAAGTAAGAAACTTGACTACATCTAAGAGAAGTTCCCAAAAAGCCACATTGCCACAACCTCTTCCCACCAGCTTGCCACCAAGGTCTCCCTTCCCCTCACCCCAACCCCAGAAGGGCTGGGAGGACCACGGGCTGAGGGCCTGGGGACTGATGTTCCGTACAGTAACTGCGGGGCTGTCGGGCCGACTCTGGTCATGTGTGGGGAGCAACCCGGGCGGGACAAGAGGGACAGTCAAGAAGGGCCACCAGGAAAATGCCCCGCCCTGAAGCAGACTCTGTTCCCTGTGCTTCCGAGCTTCAGTGTCACTTTAGTCTCCAAGTATTAGACAGAGTTACGATGTTCACAGTCACCCTAAGACCCGAACCTTACATAAGCCTGAGAAACTGACATGGAAAGAGAGAAGAGAAAATCAGGATTTAAAGAGAGAGAGAGATTTAGACTGTGTGAATCAGTGTACCACTAACAGATGAAGACTTGAGAAAATCAGTTAAAAGAGACCCCTTCACCCCCTTCCCCAGACTCCCGTGGTCTTTGGGTCATATACCAGTGTTTCACAAAAGGCCAATTATGAAACCACTGTTGTGATTTCTTTTTCCATAAAGATGCCAAAAAGCAATGGGAGTTTCAGGTGATTTTGCATGCTTCTCCACATAATCTACCTCACCCCTCCACCCCCAAAAAATGAGGACCATGCAGAGGAATTGTCAAAGGCCATCTGGATAAAGATTTCTGGTCTATTACTAACCCTCTTCAAGTCCATAAGCAGCCCTGATGCCCTGAGGCAAACACTTAAGAGACTCGACACGGGTACCGTCTTCTCTGGCTACGGCCTCTGTCAACAAACTAGACAGACAACCCTGGCACTTCACTGCTGCTGTCTACAAACCCAGGAGTGCCATACTTCCCAGAAAAGATTCACGTCATGATCAGACTGAATCTCTGAAGAAAGACTTTTTTCCCTTCCGTGTTGCTGTTTTGGGTTAAAAACCTGATCTAAAAGATGTGGGAAACTTTATCTGAGGCGTGGATTATGGCACTGTCACTCTTAGGCTGTGCAAAGAGGCAAAAACCATTACAGAAAAATTCAGATTCTGTTTACCTGGGTGAGAATGTAACTCCTTTGGGCTTCTTCCATCTTTATCAAACTAGCATTGATATAGTCGTTATCTTCCTGATGAAGTTTAATCCGACTGTGGTCAACTGAAAGGCAAGCCAGAATGCAAGGTTAATCCGGGGGGACTTAAGTGCCTGCAGAGGCGATGCGCCCTACGGGGAGGGCAGAGAAGGCGAGTGAGGCGCTCAGGGTGTTCACACTGGGTGAGTCCAAACTGTTTTGAGATTAAATTAGTGTCTCCAATAATGGGAACAACTAGTACTTTCAGAAGGTTTTTGAAAGTATCTGAAACTTAATACAAAATAGTAACAGAAACAAATTACACTAAAACAGAGATTAACTCCTGTTTGGGAAATCTGTTTCTAGGCTTTATTGTTTTAAAAAAATTTATTACTGTCCTCACACCTCAGAAGACTGGGGAGGGGGGGGACATCAAGGAATCTGTTCTCTGAGGCCTAAAATATACCTTTATGAGTGAAAAATGCAATGGCTTTGATCTTTAAAAGGGAACGAAATCCACCAATATTCCACCCAGTCCCTGGAGCTCAAGTGTGTACATTGAACCAAGTTGGTAAGATTTACGATCATATCTCAGCCTCACCTGTGCCTAATGCTTCCAAAATTAAATGGCTTAAGTATACAACAGTGTGAAAATTCATACCTCGAATTCCTTGATACAAGGTTGTCTTTAAAAAAGTTCAAGTGTAACATAAATGTCACAATCAAAGACATTTAAAAGAGAGTTTAACAGGAAAACATTGACTCTGAATTAAAAACACAACACTGAAAATACATTAAAAGTAACTTTCGGAATAGTTTTTAGAAACACACTTGCGTTCGAACGTCTGCCCCAGATTACTAAAAAAGCACTGCCACTTCTTTTCCTCTTTACCACAATTTCGTCACAAAAGTCCTATTTTCCCGAGAGCAACTTTCTTTATCTTGCCAGGGCCTTTAACAAGCACAGGTGGGTGTTTTTATTTCTGGTAACACAAGGGACGGTAAACTCAGTGATGACCCATAAATAGTTCTCCCCTTGCCCAGCAAGAAAGGAAAACTTAACAGGGATAAGAAGTTAGGGGCTTTCTATTCGAAAGCATTCCAAAGAGATGTTTTAGTAAATTTAGCCATTGTCTGGGATAACGTTTCTCATCATAGAGGGTCAGGATACACTGAAACACTTGGGTGACACTGAAACAGGTCATGGAGATGAGAGGTCTCATAGCACGGGGTGGTGACCTTGGGCAGACGACTCATCTTCTGAGTGCCGAGTCTGTCACCTGCCAAATGGAAGCTAACAGGATCACCTTCTACCTTGAAACATTCTCCCCATTTCCTTCATAACTTTAAAAGCAAACTACCTTCTCTAGTGAAGAGTGGAGGGTAGGGGAGAAAAATGCAAGGAGTTAAGACTGGTTAAAAAGTTTGGGAATTGTATCCCTGGAAGAATATTTCAAACGCTGTTTTTTTCTCTACAAAGCTGATTTACAGAATTATTTAGATGAATACTGATTGAAAACACAGAAAAGAAATATGAAAGATAATACTGCTGCCTGACTCAGAGTGAGTACAGCGAAGGCTACAGACCAAGGGCTCGGTGGGCGCCGTGTGTACAGTCTGAACTGTGATGGTGATTCTAGCGCAGGGCAGCTGGCCAGGGCCTCATGGCAGAATTCCCTGAGAAGGGGCCATGAGTATTATTTTTAAATAAAATCTATGTGGGGCCATAGCCTAGAAGTGCTAAATCCTGTGTCACCTGACCTAGACCTGCACGGTGGATGCTCCTGGCGGGCACTTCAGTTACTGACCGTCTCAACCACAGCCAACACGGAATGAGACACAGGGCTACACGCTGATGCGACCTGACTTCAGCGTGCGCCCAGTCCTGAGATCCCTGTGACTCCTGTGTGACTGAAGATCAGAGAGGGCAACCCGCCTGCGGCCGCCTACTCAGACGGGCAGAGAGCCATGGCAGCCGTTGGAGGCAGACTGCTCAGCGCCAGCCCAGGTCTGATTCACTCCCCTCCCAGGGACTGGGCGCTGCACCACCCGGCAGGATGCCGGGATGCCGGCCACGGGAGCTCCACCGCAGTGGGCTTCGGCGGGACGGGCCCGCCCTGGGGCCTGGCGGCATTGTCACGTCCCCGCAGAGGGCACCACTGTGGAGCTGCCGCAGCCACGGCCCTCGCTGCTGGGCGACGCCGTGGGGAGCTGAGTCCCAGCGCTCTCTGTGACCCAGAGGAGGCAGTGAGACTCTTGTTCTCCCCTCCGCCCCACTTTCTCTCACTTCACACAGATTCTGACACACTCATTCACTTTCGAGGTGTCAGCGGACTGAGAGTCCAGTACTCATCAGCAGACTGAGAGTCCAGTACTCAGAAGGCAGAGGCGGCTGCCAGCGGGCACACTGCGAGCTAATGGCAGGAAAGAGCCAGAGAAACAGTGATGCGGGAGGGGTGGGGTGGGGGGAGAGGGGAGGTCAGTGAGCAGAGCCGACCGCGTCTCCAGCTGAGGCGGCGGGTGAGTGCCTCCCCCGCCCCCACCCACCCATGCCAGTTCAGGGCATCGCTACCGGTCAGGACAATGCTTGGGGCCTAACAGTACTGTCGCTGAGTCACCCAGAAGGGTTATATTATGCCTGCCACGACACACACTCAGCTGGTAGGAAAACGATTCATCATTAAAACAGTCAAAGCTAAGAGAGGTGCTTTGAACTTTGCTGAATTTTCTAGAAACCGAAAACTTAGCCCTTCTCCATGGGTGGAAAAGTGAACCATTACTGTAAGTCTCTAATACCTTTATTATAGGAAACAATCAAGTCATAAACCTTGACTGCTATTGATTTATTACCAAACCCCGGGGCTAAAGGAGTCTGAGAGGCCCGCAGTCTCGGAGGAGCCAGCTGGATGGGAGCAGGTAACTGTGGTGTGTGAATACTTACAGGGACTGACGTCTCTGTACCTGTTTCTGTTTTTGTTCTTAGGAAGCTTGGCCACTCTGCATGGGAAGTCACTGGCTTCATGTCGGATATCCTACAAAATAAGAGATAAAGAGTTCTCTCTTGAAATCTCTGGCACCAGGAGTCCAGCTGACTGCGTGCAGGCCACGTGCCAAGCACTGAGGAAGACGCGGCGCAGAAACAAACATCAAAGGGAACTGGGGAGTGTGGGAAAGGCAAGGTGCTAATTCAAAGGCATGTCCAAGGTCATGGGAGGAAGACAGAAGGACAACCACGTGCCGCGGGTGGGAGGAAGTGGCACGGGGCTGGGAGCTGGAACGACACGGAAGAGGGCAAGGAGACGGAAACGGGGCGCGGTACTCAGCAACACCCAGCACCGCAGGGGCCCAGGGGCTGGAGTACACAGGTGGGTAGAGATCAGATCTTGGAGAGCCTTCTGTGTCAGGCCTGGGAATTCCATCTGCAACCTCTTGTAAAGCTACAGTTTATCACAAGCAGATAAAATGCCCTTTTCTGCCAAACAACTATCCAAACACTTTCCCGTATGTGTGTGCGCACGCATACGCACACACACGATCAGTCATGTCCAACTCTTTGCAGCCCCATGAACTGTAGCCTGCCAGGCTCCTCTGTCCATGGGATTTTGCAGGCAAAAATACTGGAGTGAGTTACCATTTCCTGCTTCAGTGGATCTTTCCGACTCAGGGATCAAACCTGCATCTCTTAAGTCTCCTGCATTGGCAGGTGGATTCTTCACCACTAGCACTACCTGGGAAGCCCCAAATGCTTTCCTAGGGGATGGTAAACAAATCCCATTAAATCAAACTGTCAGAAAGAGCAAGTGCCCGGACTCACAGAAGATTGCAGCATGTATCCTGCTAGACAGACCACACATCTCATGTTGCTCTACATCAACACCACTATAACCCCACTGAGAGGTCTTTTCCTTCACATCTGTGTCTTACTAGTGCTATCATGAAAAGACAGGCTCACACAACAGTGTGCATATGTACTCAATGCCACTGACCTGTACACCTAAAAATGGTTATGATGCTAAATTTATGTTATGTGTGTTTTACCACAACTTAAAAAGAAAAGGACAAGCCCGCGGTGAGAGAACAGGAGAGCAGACAACAGCAGCACAACTCTGGAAGACGGCAATCAGAGTGATGAGCAGCTGGCAGGCGGGAGGGGGCTCGGTCACAAGCCGGTGGTGGGGACAGCAGAGCGGCGGCCTGGTTTCCACCACAGAACCCTCCAGAAGGGCAGGAAGCCTGCTTCTGGATCGAGGGGTGGGATTCTCCGCAGGGCGGGGCGGGGCGGGGCTGGACGAGAGGAGCTGCATCTCCACCCCACCTCTCCTTTCCCGCTGCGGGGGGCCTGCCGCCTCACACCTCTGCTGAGACCTGGAGATTTATTTTCTGGAAAATGTGAATCAAGGGGCAGAGCACCATCCAGGTGACATAAGCAAACAAGAGGAAAGACCAAAAGATACCATCACGAGGGTAAGCAAATACCAGCCCACCTGCACCCAGAGGCCTGAGGCAGATGTGTGCTGACCAGCCCCGTGCACCTGCTGGGAGCCTGCAGTAGACCCTGGAAGGCCCCCGTCTTCATCACGCACAGACCACCGAGCAAGAGACGTCAGAGGAAGGAACAGCTCTAGTGTGAAAGAGATTTAAAGGAAAAACAAAACAGGGGAAAAACAAGCCCCTTGGAGGAAATAAAGTGCAGAGAAACAAAAGCTTTAAAATATATTTATCATTAATATACTCAGAAAGATAAGATCGTGTATTCATTGTATTCATGGATTAAGAACAGGATGTTGGATAAAAACTTGATAGCAAGATGGCAGAAATGATAAGTTTAACTGAAGAGTCAGAAGATAAAGGTAGAAGAAACTCTGCCTTTCTAGAAGGCAAAGCCTAAATAAATAACAATGGAAAATGAAGCAGAATAAAATACAAGGAAAGAAAACACTAAAAAACAGTTCAAGGAAATCTACCAGACACATCAAGTGCTCAGCAAGTGATAAAAACAGACCCACACTGGAGCACAGTAACGTGCAGGTCCAGGATCTCGCCAACAAAGAGAAGATTCTGTAAGTTTCCAGGAAGAAAACATAGTTCACTTTCAAAAGGTAAGGGGATCTGAATGGCTTCAGATTTTGCAAAAACACTGAAAGCTGAATGACAATTAAGCAATGCCTTCAAAATTCTGAAGAAAAATGATGTCTAACCTAGAATTCTATACACAGCCCCAATAATCGTCACACAAGAGGGAACGAGAGAAACGGCTCAGATCTACAGGGTCTCAGAAAGCCCACCACCTCTGCTCCCTTTTCTCAGCAATCACTGGAGTTTCCACCTGAGTGAAGGAAAAAAACCAAGGAAGAGAAAGATGTAAGATGCCCAGGGGAAAAACAAACGAACAAAAAAGGATCCACCACAAGAGCAAACGCACAGGAAATCTCCATGCAGGCTGCGGCAGGGAGGCCCCAGGACGGCAGCTACGCGGCAGCCCCAGGAGGCGAGCGGCCGGACCGGCCAGGGTGACGCAAGAGATGGACATGCCGACATGCCTCTGCCCACCATGGCTGAGCAAAACCACCAGAGGGGAATGAGAATACCTGCAGTCCAGGAAACAGGGACGCCGCCTGAGAAGCAAAGCAAAGCGGTCTCAAGATGGTCGCCATGCGGCAGTCTTCAGAGCAAGCGACCAGACGGGGGACGGAGGTGTCCAGGAGGGAGGCCTCCTCGATCCGAGCTGCAGCTGCGGAACCACCCAACCTGCTCTAACATAGTAGCCATGAGCCCCCCGAGACGTGGCGAGTCCGAAAAGAGAGGCTGTGCAAGTGTAGAAAACACACATCGGGTTTTGATAACTTAGTAATAAGAAAAGAAAGAAAAATATCTCAAATACGTGAAACATTGACTACTGGTTGAAATGACATTGTGAACATGTCGTATTAAGCAAACTATACTATTACTTTCATCTGCTTCCTTTTACCTTTCTTGCTGCGTGCTAGGTCATTTCAGTCATGTCTGACTCTTTGCGATCCCATGGACTGTAGCTTGCCAGGCTCCTCTGCCCGTGGGATTCTCCAGGCAAGAATACTGGATTGCCATGCCCTTCTCCAGGGCATCTTCCTGACCCAGGGATCAAACCCATGTCTCCTATGTCTCTCATTAGCGCCACCTGGGAAGCCCCTTCTTACTGCAGCTACTAGAAAAAGCAGAATTACATACATGGCTGGTACTGTATTTCTATTGCATAGTGCTAACTGAACTTGTGGAAAATTGTTGTGAGAGGTTCTCAGAAGGTATGAGAAGAGTTAACAACAGGCAGGGGCTTCCCTAGTGACTCAGGCAGAAAGGAAACTATGCAAATGAAGAAAAGGCAATTAATAACTACAAGAAAATCTATTAAAAAGGAAAGCATGACAGTACAACACTATCTGTGACTATGTGCTAGGCAAACAATGTAAATAATGAATATGGCTTTCACCAAAAAGTATAACGTACTGGGAGAATGGGGGAGGGGAAGCAAAGAGGGGTAGCAGAAGGGATGGCTGTTTAAGAAAACGACATAACTCACTGAAGATCTAAACTAATGAATCCAAGGATAAACATTTTCCTTAAAAACTGGAAATAAATACAAGCTCAAAGCAGACTCAAAGAGTTCAAAAGTCATTCATAAAGAGAAAGATTGGGAATGGGGTGATGTGGGCAGCAAATAACTGGATTATAAGACCACCGTGGTACTATTTAACTTCTTAAACCATGTATACATTCACCTTGGATTTAAAGAGAAAGTCCACTTTCTGCTATTCTACTTACTTAAAAGAAAAACCTACAAAATGGCAAGGTTTTTGACTCATACGAAAGACTAGACAGCAATTTAAAAGTATGATAATATATTATAAACCCACTTGAGATTAAACAAATTAATCTAGTAGGAATGTATCCATCACATCTTTTATGGATGAGATTAAGCTTTCAGGGAAATGCTACACGGCACAGAAAAATGACTTGAAGGGAAAAAAATCCTTTTTTAAATTTCTTACTCTAGTTGTTATTTGGAAGTGTTCACCAATAGGTACAAATTTGCCTTATGACATGAAACAATCTTGAGCAGTCCAGCTGGTGTGGCTGAAAGAAAATGGAAGAAACAGTTGATATGAATAACTGAAAAAAATATTCATTCTGAGGAAAGAAGGGCCAAAATAACAACAGTGTGCGACTGATTTTATGCAGCCTAAGGATTTATTAATCTGTACTTTTTTGGTTGAAGAGAGCACACCAAAATTTGGAGATAGCTAATAAAAATATTGGGAAAATAGAAGCTATGCACACAATACTTTTAAAAGAAGAGTTTAAAATTAAGGTAGACTCAAAGAGTTAAATGAACAGATCTTAAATATGTAGTTCAGTTAGTTTTTCTAACCAATTTCTTTTTGTTTCCTGATTTATTTTTCCCCCCAAATTTCATAGTTTTTATTTTGTACTGGGGTATAGCCAATTAACAATGCTGTGACAGTTTCAGGTGAATGGAGAAGGGACTCAGCCACACACAGACAGTATTCATTCTCCTCCAAACCCCGCTCCCATCCAGGCTGCCACATAACATTAAGCAGAGCTACATGTGCTATACAATAGGTCCCTGTTGTCTAACCAATTTTGAGGTATAATTTACAAATAATAAAACAAACCCAGTTTAAGTGTTTCTCTATTTCAGAACTGCGTATGAGAAATATATGCAGGCTTTAAATACAAGAGTTTACATTTCACTCAGTAAAATAAAACACCAGGATTATAATATTAATATTGAGGAGTGATAAAAGCACCTTTAAAATTAAAAGTTAACTACCAATAGTGTTTAGAAAAAAGCAGATGAACAACTGTACCACTAAATGTGACAGAACTACAGCAAAACAAGACTTCTGCATTCCAAAAGTGTATCAAAGGTAAGCCAACTTTCTAGCAGTTGAAGAAAAGCAGATCACTGACTAATGATCAAGTTTAAGGAGACTGCCATCACAAGTATACGGTATCCCTAGATCTTTTATTACTCTGACCAAAGATTAAATAATCCACTGAAGTATGTGAAATAGCCACACAGAGAAAATAAAATAGAATAAAGGCATTAAAGCTGATGATGATTAGACGACTATTGGGTAAATTTAGGAGCCAAGCCAAAAATGAAATAGTAAACTTGCCATGAAACATATTCTCAGAAGCATCCCCTAAAAAAAAACCCCATTCAACATTTCAAGCACCATTCAAAGTGCACCTCATCATTTCAGGGATGAGATCACATTGGATGAGAAATTTTAACAGTGAAATGACCTATACCAACAAACAGATAACCTACCTGTCTCCTTCCCTCGGATGGTGCTTCACTGGCTTTTCTGGAGCCCATTTCCTATTCTTAGTATAGCTTTCAGAAGTGTGACAGAAGAAAGCATCACGTGTAACAGACATCAAACGTTCATGCTCTCCTAGAGAATACATCTGATGATGTGCGGCCAAAGGAGGGCTCATGTTCAGTCACAGCTTACTGGTGAGTGGTTTAAATTACACCGTGTCATTTCATATAGGCACTGGGTACCCAAAATGATCTGACTCATTTCTACAGTGAATCATTTTCATGGGAGAAAAAAAAAAAGCAAGTTCTTTTAAAATTATGACTGGGCTGGGCTAGAAAGTTGGGATAAAGATGCCGGATAAAATTTAAACAAAACATCTGAACTCAATCTTAACAGGCAAGGAAGAGCAGAAACCATCATTACTTGAAAACTTTCTGAAGCTAGTTCTGATTCCCCATCCTTCCACACTCACTTAACAAGATGACTGATGACCTCCCAGTGAGCTCCTCATAAAGCTCTGGGAATAGAATGAATTAGGGCCCAGAGTCAATCGGTTTCTCTATTTACAGGAAAGCTCATTATCCATTATTCAAATAGCTCCCAAATCCAATTAGGCAAAAGTCAAACATGGGATAAAGCTGATAATGTTTTACGTTGAGAGTTCTAATTTTTAAAAACACATAGGCATAAAAGCCAGGCTTGCAGAAATATACTAATGTTTACAGCACTTTGTTAAGTGAAACCTAGCGATTTTAGTTTGAACATCCTTCTCTCTTCAGTCCCACAACAGGGTGAATGTCTCTGGCCCCACTGTAAAATGCATTACTTCTCTTACAACTATCCAACAGCGATGAGGTGGAGCCAGCGTCTCGTGAAAGCTGGGAGTCTGCTGGGAAGCTCCTAGACTCTCAACCCTCCTAGCACCAGCCCGGGCCCAGAGTGGGCGTTCAACCTAATTCTAATGACTGAAATTAAGGAATGGTTCTAAAGGCGCTCAAAGAGTCCTTAACTCTATACCAGTCTGCTTCATATTATGGAATAGAAATGTTCTTGAAAGGGAATGTGTTTAAGCAAATGTCTGGTCCACTCCTGCTTTTCAATAATAACAACAGTTATTATTATTATTACTATTTTGCTTTGCAACTGAGTCACACAGCCTCTCGACAAGATAGTACTAAAAGAGCTACTAAAACACGAATTCAAAGCAAAAATGGTTATTTTCAGATGATTTAGATAGCCATCTGTTTTTAAATGTCTGAAGGAAGAAAAAACCCCAGTGGTACCTTGTACTTGCTGTAACTGCAGCAAACTGCAACTCCCTTAGCATCTTCAACATCTTTTATGCTCCCCACACCCTCTTTTCACAAATGGTTGCCTAATTTGTTCTAGCTGTTACCTAGTACTTTAAGGAAGCTACTGGCTCTCAGAAATAGAGCTAGATCAAAGGGAAATACAGAAGTACAGTAAACGCAATAATTTAAAATAATATGTGAACATACAGGGCATACATTTCCTGGAACTCTTGCAAGTAGTCACCACTGAATAGGAAGATATATATAGAAGTGGGGGTGGGGGGGAGGATGGCTAGACTAGAATTTTAGCAACCAAATCTTCAAGTAACATTTGTGTTGGACAAACTCTGTTGCTCATAAATCTCATTATAAATGACAATATAAAATTACTGTATAGGTCCTTGGCTAAGAGGAGACTCTGCCTTGGGCCCACCAGTGTAATAAACTGCACTCCACTAAATAAAATAAAATAAAATAAAATAAAATTACTGTATAGTAAAGCATACTGAGAAATACACAAATTATCAAAATCAGAAATTCAACATCTTTCAAGCTGAAAGCAATGCTGTATTCTTTGTCTATACTAGTTAAGGGAACAATATAATTTACTACAAAAATCTTTGTTGTTGTTTAGTCGCTAAGTCATCACTAAGTCATGTTCAATTCTTTGCCACCCCATGGAATGCAGCACACCAGGCTTCCCTGTTCTTCACTATCTCCCAGAGTTTGCTCAAATTCATGTCCAATGAGTCAATGATGCTATCTAACCATCAAATCCTCTGCCACCCCTTTCTCCTTTTGCCTTCAGTCTTTCCCAGCTTCAGGGTCTTTCCCAGGGAGTCAGTTCTTCACATCAGGTGGCCAAAGTATTGGAGCTTCAGCTTCAGCCCTTCCAATAAACCTTAGGAAACTATTATATTTATCCATTTATATAATCAATATGCCAGAAGTCATAGTCAATACTGCTAAACTGTACGATAATCTACAATGCTTAGATAATAAAGAGTTTAAAATTTAGTTAACTAGTAGCAAGCTTGCTTTGGTTTAAAGTTTAAAATGATTATGTACTGAATAGAAAAAGATGCTGAAAAGTAAACCAAGAACCTCAGAATCCAATGTGGTAAGCTGAAAGAGAGGAAGGAGAAATGAACACAACTGGTCTGCATTTAAAAGACAGCAAGATCTACAATGATCATCCTTGCCAGAGCTTGCGGAAATGTTGGGTCATCTTGTCCACTGGTCAGGGGTGAGGTTCAAAGATAATGGAGTTACAAATCACTTCCAGAACAATTATGTGCATTTGGAAAATGACATGGAAAAAAACATAATCAAATTGTTTTACAAATTCCCCACAAATGAGAAGATGAGGGCAGGCATGGGAAGTGTGGAGTACCCTCCACAAAGTCGGCAACGGGAACCGGGGAACCAACCAGTGGAGGTGGTGGGGCTGACTTCAGCTCTGAACACAAAGTGAGGGTCGATTAAATATAGAGAAAAACACAACGGCACAGCTAGGCTCAAAAACAAAACAAGAACAAATGAAAAAAACAGACCTCCCACTCAAAATCATCTGTAAGCACAATACCAAAAAAAGAAAAACACACACCACCACAAAAGACTAGCTCCAAAAAAGATAATCAACTAGAAAAATAACTATTTCACATGAAATTTACTGTTAGCTTGTCAGGCACTTTAAAGATAAATATATTTGAGATCAGGTATAAATAAAGAAATCGTGTATAAAAAAGATGTTACATATACATCTAGAAAGGAATATATGAAGCCACAATAAGCAGATAGGAAAGAATAAATGAGAAATCTTGAAATGAAATTGACAACCACTGAAATTTAAGCAACAACAGACTTTAACAGATGAAGATAAACTCCCCACAGAACACAAAGGTTGGGTACTTTAGAAGCCAGTCCAGAGGACCACAGATGGAGAAACAGGAGACGCCAAGAACTGTGCGGTCCCAGCACACCCCTACAATAAAAGTCAGCGCCCACACGCCAGGGTCAGAATAGAGCTGTGGAATATTAAGGGTAAAAAAAAAAAATCTTCGAAGTAAATTATATTATCTTTTTGACACTTAATATAATGTTAACATTATAATTTACTTTATTTTTAACAACTCTATGGTTACACAGTCAAATAGTTAACAAAGAAACATAAAAATTGTGTTTTCAAGGGTCACTGACTTTAAACCTTATTTTTACAATCCTTAAAATATCTGGTTTTTGTTGCTTTTTAACATCACTTACGTTTTCTGTTAAATGTCATAAATCTCTCCTTGGGCAGAAATCAATAGGCAGAAAATGAATCAGACTTACAGTAACTGATGTCAATGAAACATATTGGAACAAGTATTTTTTTTTTTTTGAATGCTGAGAACCACAAAACCATTCCTGTAAGAGAACAGTCTAAAAAACTGAATCCACTTTCACTTCTGTTTTGTTTACCTTCTGCTTTCCATAAGGACAGTTTAAGTGTCCAGGCCCTAGGGTTCTGGCACTTTGCCGAGGACAGTGGCACAGCTGACTAAGGACACAAGTAGCCGGCAGACATCTGAGAGTGGAAGGCTCATACCTTCTTTACAAGGAACCAGACTCCCAACCACCAGCTTCCTCCTCCACGGTCACTCTCCCAAGAGGGACCTGAGGAACCCACACAGTACGCCTCCTCTGAAATAGCTGAGAACCATATTTATGAAACTGATGGCATTCTGTGGATAATCTAGGAGTGTGAATGGGAGGGAAACAGAATGTCAAAGTGAAACCAGCTTTGGTTAAGAATTTGTTTAATATTTCAAGAGTAGTACAAGATTTTCTACCATAACCAAAGAAAAGGCTTTTGTATTATTGTTACCAATCAAGTGAGTTTTCTAAATACCTTCTAGATGTAAATGTACTTTTCTACATACCATTTGGGGATTAGAGATGATGAAGGAAGATGCGCCCAATGCTCAAAAGCATTCTAAAGTGATAGTTCTTTAGCGAAGCCACAAAAGTAAAATGACAATTCGGGGAAGAGAGGAAGCGGTGACCAAGCTCTTTGCAAGAACTCTGCACATGTGGATTAAGGAAGCAAAGTTTAGATTCAATGTTTGAATCTCTTTAATTCATCCAAATATTTGTTTAGCACTGACTACATGGAAAGCAGTAAGGACAGGAGGGTGATCAAGGCGGCAAAGTCCTGCCCCTGTGGACCCTGTGCCCCAGTGGGGAAGATGGCCAGACAAACAGCTGCGAGGCTGTCACACGGAACTCACACAGACAGGCCCACGACTGCTCATCAGGGACCGACAGCAAAGCAGAAGGACCAGAGCTCTGAGCAGGTGGGGGTGCTCTACCTACACCCCTCCCCACCACCAAGGATCTGACCCCTCCTGGAAAAGCCCCGACCTCCATCCGCACGTGCGTTTCCTTTTGCTTCCTCCTGGGGATGAGGGTGAGGGTTCTAGCACTGAACAGCACCTGAGAACAAAGACGGGCAGCAGGCGCCACGCGTAAAAGCACATGCGCGGTACACTGTGGGTAAATTAAGGACAACCTGATCTATGAGCAGGCCATTTCTGCAAACAACCCAATGTTAATGGTGTCTTTTGATGAAGAGAAGTTCTTCATGTCAACACAGTTCAATTTATTAATCTTTTCCTTTATTGTTAGTTTTTGTGGGGAGTCTTGTTTAAGAAACGGTTTTCCCATAGGCAAAACACTCCGACATAAACCACAGCAGGATCCTCTACGACCCACCTCCCAGAATATTGGAAATAAAAGCAAAAATAAACAAATGGGATCTAATTAAAATTAAAAGCTTCTGCACAACAAAGGAAACTATAAGCAAAGTGAAAAGACAACCTTCAGAATGGGAGAAAAGAATAGCAAATGAAGCAACGGGTAAAGAATTAAAAATATACAAGCAACTTCTGCAGTTCAATTCCAGAAAAATAAAAGACCCAATCAAAAAGTAGGCCAAAGAACTAAACAGACATTTCTCCAAAGAAGAAATACAGATGGCTAACAAACACATGAAAAGATGTTCAACATCACTATCACTCACCATCAGAGAAATGCAAATCAAAACCACAGTGAGGTACCCTTACATGCCAGTCAGAATGGCTGCTATCCAAAAGTCTACAAGCAATACATGCTGGAGAGGGTGTGGAGAAAAGGGAACCCTCTTACACTGTTGGTGGGAATGCAAACTAGTACAGCCACTATGGAGAACAGTGTGGAGATTCCTTAAAAAACTGGAAATAGAACTGCCATATGACCCAGCAATCCCGCTGCTGGGCATACACACCGAGGAAACCAGATCTGAAAGAGACACGTGCACCCCAATGTTAATCGCAGCACTGTTTATAACAGCCAGGACATGGAAGCAACCTAGATGCCCATCAGCAGACGAATGGATTAGAAAGCTATGGTACATATACACAATGGAATATTACTCAGCCATTAAAAAGAATACATTTGAATCAGTTCTAATGAGGTGGATGAAACTGGAGTCTATTATACAGAGTGAAGTAAGCCAGAAAGAAAAACATCAATACAGTATACTAACGCATATATATGGAATTTAGAAAGATGGTAGTAATAACCCTGTATGTGAGACAGCAAGAGAGACAAAGATGTATAGAACAGTCTGTTGGACTCTGTGGGAGAGGGCGAGGGTGGGATGATATGGGAGAACGGCACTGAAACATGTAAATTATCATATGTGAAACGAATCGCCAGTCCAGGTTCGATGCATGATACAGGGTGCTCGGGGCTGGTGCACTGGGACGACCCAGAGGGAGGGGACGGGGAGGGAGGTGGGGGGGGGGGTTCAGGATGGGGACACATGTACACCTGTGGTGGATTCATGTCCATGTATGGCAAAACCAATACAATGTTGTAAAGTAAAATAAATAAATAAAAAAAAAAAAAAAAAAAAGAAACAGTTTTCCATCTCAAGTTTATACACACACTCACCTACATTATTTTTGAAAGTTTAAAGAAAAATGTTTCCCATATATTTTCACTTATATCTTGGTATGCCTCAAAACGCTGGAATAAAACACACAGATGACAGAATGCCACGTCTGTCCCTTCTAACAGCTGCTTTTGTGCACAGTAAGCACTCCTTTAACTTTACCAACAGGCACTCAACGTCTGCTGAATGAGGTACAATGGAATGGATGTCTGTCTTTGCCCACCGGTCCTGGAGAATATAAGCATTTTTCTTACTCATGTAAGCTCTTTACATATTTTAAAGCCATCAATTCTTTGTCTGTGCTGGAAACCACTTTTCCAACTTATTTGTTTGCACATTTAAAGTTAATTTCCGCTACATAAAAATTTTTTTAAGTGTGGAAGGATGATCCTAAAACGTCATTACAACAATAGAGCTGCCACTTGGGAGAATGATTAAGAGATTTTTTATTTTCTATTGTTTTCCGATGGTTTTCTACAGCACATATGCATTACCTAAGTAATAAAAAGTTTTAAAGTAGTTCTAAATTTTTAAGTATTCAAACCCTATTGACCTTTTCCTCTGCGATTTCCTTTATTGCTTCATTATAATGGTAGAAAGTCGTCATCTTCTTCAGTATGTAATAACACTTCAGGAAAAAAAAAGAATTTTAATCCACCTGGTTTATTTTCCTTCTACAGTTTTCAACTATACCCATTCTATTGCCTTTAAATCTCAAACTATGCAAAGAATAGGTGTTTCCTCTCCTTTTGTCAGCCTAACAGTTACTCTGCTAATCTCTGTGTCCATTCAGAGTGCTTGACCTCCCTCTCCCTAAACTCAAATAGTAACAAAAATGCAGCTGCAGCTGATCATTCGGATTTCAGAAAGAACAAATCACTATTTTTCAGAGAAAGAAAAACCATTAAAACTAGGTAGAGTTGTTTTTTTTTAAAGATTAATGTAGGCTCGATTCATTCTTTACAACTATTTAGCAAAAACCAAGAGGAACACAGGAGATTAAAATGGTAGGAAATTAAAAATACCCACAATGGTTATTTCTGCACTTAAGATGAACACTGTTCCTTTGTTCTTTTGTAAGGAAAGGGTAGGCAGCATGGCTTTGGCACAAAGTTCTGCCCCCGTATTTATCTGGTATGTATATTCTATGTTTAAACTTGTAGTGAAATACACGGAAAACAATGAAAACATTATTTCTGTTCGCCATGTCGATAAGCGATTAACTTTGTAAAAAGCATACTTCTCCATGTTACCTGACTTCTTTTTTTTTTTTACTTCTAACTTTTTAACTTCTGTCAAAGCAAATTTTACTTTATTGAGTATATTTAATCAAAAAGCAACTTTCTGAGTAACTACTTCAAACAAGATCCAGCATAAAATAGCTCTGCTGTTGTTGCTTGGTTGCTCAGTCATGTCCGATTCTTTGCGACCCCTTGGACTGTAGCCTGCCAGGCTCCTCTGTCCATGGAATTTTCCAGGCAAGAATATAGAGTGGGTTGCCATTTCCTTCTTCAAAAATAGCTGTACCTCAACAAATTAGAACATCTTCCCGCCTCCTTCAACATATTCAGATGCAATTGTTTTAAAGAAGATGCCTGTCAATACAGGAGCCACAGGTTCGATCCCTGGGTTGGGAAGATCCCCTGGAGAAGGAAATGGCAACCCACTCCAGCACTGTTGCTGGGAAGTCCCACGGACAGAGGGGTCTGGTACCTGCAGTCCGTGAGGCTGCAAAGGGTCAGACACAGCTCAGTGGCTAAACCACCACCACCACCAACTGCCCTCCTCCTCGCCAGTCACAGGCCATGAGCAACAGCTGCATGGTCTTTTGGTCATCTGCCTTCTCAGAACTGGATACACAAAAAATACATTTTCAAAAAAAAAAAATAATAATAATAATACATTTTCTATGGGATGGAAGGAGGCAGTAAACCTCTGCTAATAATATATGATCAATTTTTAGAAGCTTTTGAAAGCTGATGCATGCCAAATCTTTCCTCAAGAGGATTTGTTCGATATCTCAATGCTACAACTAAAACTATATAGGAACTAAAAATCCATATACATATTGCTAGACACAGACTTGGGTCACTACTATACATAAATAACTGAAGCTATTGCATAAGCAATATCCCTTAAGATATTACAATAATAGCCAGACACTCTTCTTCCCAAGGCTCACAAAATGACGACATTTATGCTGGCTTAGCAGGAAAATAAATCCCTAGGACCAAATAAATCAAACATTTTGCAAAAACCAGGATAAATAAAGAACTTTAGAGACACTAAGTCTAGTGACATTTTCGTGGAACAAGCAATGCCTAAACTTGAAAAAAAGCTCGCCATTTGAATGTTTGCTTTCTTACTGCGTGAAAAGCAACCTTCCCAAGATTACTCAGAGCAAACTGTGCAGCTTCAGTAAGGCATGTTCACTCCAGAACAGGGTAGTCAGAAAGCCAGAACTGTAACACTCTTAAAGGTAACTGGTCTTAACACCCAAGTCTATTTTTTAAAGCAAAGCCTCACATGTGGTGCCAAAGTCAAGGTTTGAGGAGGATCACCTTCAGAACCCAGAGCACAATATATCATTGTACCTGCAGTCAATTTCTTGCCTTGCATCTCACGCTGCGCCGGTGTTGCGGGGCAGGTGGCTCTGTCATGATCCCTGTCCTCACCGAGGTCCCACTCGGTGGGGAAGACCAGCTGTGGCCAAACACAGCACCACTGAGTGCAGGCCTGCTGGGAGGGGCATCTGTTCACAGGAAGAAGGGAAAGGCACCGAGAAGAGCCGGTGACAGTGAGAACTGCAAACTCAGGAGTGACCGGGGAGCAGCCACATGTGATGCAGAGCAGAGCTCTTCCCAGCGTTGCTGACCTGCTGCCTCTCCTTGCCGACACTGGTTAGCGCTAAGCAGAGAAAAGAAGTCAGACGGCTGATACCCAAGCTGTTTTGCCTAGTCTGTGCCAACACTGTTGATTCAAAGGAAGCCTGAGCAGTGAGGGCTGGGGAGAAGAAAGCATGGCCATCTTCCACTGAGCAACCCCAGCAGCCTGCCGCCTGGGCCCTCTCCAGGCCTGTGGTCAGAGGACAGAGTGGGCCTGCACATCATCTGGGCCTGTGACCCGGGTCTGGGACCCCCAGGGGCGCACAGGGCACACCTACCATGTCCTAAAGCTACCTCTGCTCCACAAGGCCAGACAGGCTTTCCCAGACTGCGGTCTGAGCCTCCTCAGTTCCAAGGAGCAGACACTCCAGGTCTAGCATGTTCCCCGCTGAGCACGACTCCTGCAGATGCAGGGCCCTCATCAAGGATCCCCTGAGTTGAATGGGCTAAATAGAATGAATCAAGCTGAGAGACAGGAACGTGGAATGAGGAAAACCGAGAAAGAGTGAGGACTGAGCTGGAAAACAAGCAGTGGCTCTAACAAGTGAGCACCAGTGACCTCCCCATCTCTGAGAGCTCTGCTCTCTGACGGCCTCAACAGAAAGGTCAGGGGTGATTTTCCAGTGATGAGTAACTTCCTGCCACGATACCCAGGGAATGGCTGGGTGTGAGAGCAGCATTTCTTGGAAGGATGTGCCTCTTCCTCTCCACTTTTCCTGCAGGCGGTACGGCTCTCTGATGTGCTACATTCCTGGAGAAGGCTTCACTCCATCTGAGATGGGATCCGGGCTCCCTGAACCCCATCCCTACAGACCAGGGGAGGAGCAGGTCAGCAGTTGGAATATCAAGAAGGCTTTCCTGGAGTCTGTAGCCAGGCTGAGGAGAACTCAGGTGGTAGAAAGCACGCCTCCCCACCCCCAGGGCCCTCTGCAGCAAACGATATTCAGGCAGGAAAGGCAGGCGCTGTCTTCCCAGCTCCCCGCCTCGCAGAGCACGCCATGATGTTCAGCTCTCTACAGGCCGCACTCCGAACGCCTGTCCATGTATGTCCGGGCTGACGGGGCCTCAGCCCAGACCCCGGACGTTAACGTCAGCTTTCCCTGATATTTCCCTTTCCTTCCCAAGTCCAAAGGCAATGTGACTCTGGCTCCTCTGATCCTGAGTGTTCAAATTTTTTTTTTTAAAGTATTTATTATCATGTTAGGACATACTTCAAAATAAATGAGAGCCAGGAGGGGTTAATGGGTAGGGGGTACAGAGGAAAAAAAATGAGCCATGCGCTTATAATGTTGAAACTGGGTGATGAATACACGGGGGTTCGTTATACTAATCTATTTCTATATGTTTGAAAGTTTTCATGAAGGATTCTTGCAACTCAATTTTTTTTGAGCAGGGAGGAATACTACAATCCGATGCTGCTTCTGAGAGACTACTCTGGCTTTATGGCTCTGGGAAGCTGGTGGCAGCGGCACAGGTCTTCCCTCTCCCTGAATCCCCCATAAAAGTCAATGAGAGAGCAAAACTGACAGACAACCCTCAGACAACAGAACGAACCCCTTCAGGACTCTGAAAGGACAAGGAGGTGGGGACAGCCAGTGGTTAAGACCCATGTGGCGTCGCACTGCATGGGAAGAAGGAGAATGAAGACATGGGGGATTCCGACGGCTGTGATCAGGAGAACCCCGAAGCATCAGGCCTCATGGGGAGGTGTAACAGGCCGACCGTGTGCGCAGCCAAACCGGGAGCAGATCCTGCAGGCTCTGATTCACAGGCGTCGGCAGGCTCCCCCTGCCCCTGGTACCCGGAGGACCTCCAGGCTCTCCCCACTAAGACCTTCCAAGACAAAGCCTGTACCGAGAGGCTTCTGGGAGTAGAACACATGGAGCACAGTAAGGACAAAAGGGGCAGAGCAGACAGAAGGCTGAGATAACAGGTAAAAATGGGAGGGACAGGGGAAGCAGATCCTGGAGACACAGAAGTCACTTCACAAAGGCAGCTCAAGAAGGAGCCCGAGAGCCCTGAGCTTAGACTGTCCACGTGACCCACCCCTTCCTCCTCAAACTGCTGGGAAACTGTTCACTTAAAGATGGTCAACAGACAAGGAACAGCTGAGTTCCACATAACAGTACTATATGAGAGAACAAGGGACAAAAAATTCCCCTACAGAAAACAAGAGCGAGCCAGAAAGATGCCCACAAAGATGAAGCTAATCCAACGAGCTGAGAAGACACTAGGGACGTGGCAGCAGCTCAGGAAGAAGGGCACAGACGAGAACGGGAACTCACAAAACAAAGTCACTGGGAAAGAGAACGATTTGAAAAGATAAGTGAAACAAAGCGGACACAAATTAAGAGGAAACGAAGAAAGTGTTTTCGGAAATGAAGATAAACAAGGAGAACCCAAGAGCAAACACACGTTTAATGCCTTAAAGGAAACAGATATAGTGGAGTTAAAAAAAAAAAATTCCAAAAAATATAACCAAAGAGAAATAGGTTCTCTGTACTGTTTTAATTGTGTAAGTTTGAAATTGTATTTTTTTAAATGTGCAATTATATTTAACGATTTTTCTTTTACTTTTAAAGCTAATCAGATTTAAAAATGTTTAAGGAAGTGAAGAAATAGATAATAGAACAAGAAAATCAAACAAACACACAACAGGCTGAGTCCCTGGGAAGAAAATAAAAACAATGGAACAACAGAAATTACTGCAACTTCGAATTTAAGACTCTACTGAAATTAAAAAAAAAGAGAAGGTTTGAAACTATATATTAAAAGAACACACTGATTTGGGAGGAGAATGACCCAAGATGGCCAAGAGCACGATATAGTTTAATAAATGATTACACTTTGACACAAAAGGTTAAGAAAAAAATCCTTTGGGCATCTAGCAAAAGGACCAAATAACTTTA
Source organism: Cervus elaphus (assembly GCF_910594005.1). Lineage (NCBI taxonomy): Eukaryota > Metazoa > Chordata > Mammalia > Artiodactyla > Cervidae > Cervus > Cervus elaphus. The sequence goes on along the minus strand of NC_057837.1, from coordinate 77,730,281 downwards.
AAGGGCAAAAAAACCAGACCGTCAAACATCGACAGCAATGCTTTATACCATAAGACATACAGTGGAATAACATATTTAAATTACTTAAGGAAATAATATGGGATCCAAAGATTTTTATATAGATAAAATGGCCTTCAAATTTTAAAGCTGCAGACAAACTGTTGTTATGAATATGCATTGATAATTCACAGACTATTTCTATAAACCATTCCTGAGGAATCTAGTAGAGAAGGAGCATCAGGCAACTGAAATGACAAGAAAGGTTTAAGTAGCAACGACAGTGAGCATTACTCCTTAGTAGCAGGTCTAAGGAGTCGGAGCCGGCTTAGTGACTGGATGACAGAGCAGGCCTGAGAGATAAGTGCGGCGCGCGGCAGGCGGTGCGTACAATGCAGAGGACACACCGGGGCGAGCAGGGAGGGCAGGGCGGGCTGGGCCATCAGCTTACGGGCGTGAACCGAGGCTCCTCAGAGGCCAACCGAAAACACTTCAAATCGCATGCTGGGGGAGAGGGAAGGAAAGAACGGTTGATTACTACGGAACTTCAATAGTGCTCACAGAGGGAGTCACAGTAACAGTCCCCAAGTGAGGGCTCCAAGAGTACATAACAGCGACATTAGTAGTATCAAAGGAGTCATCAGAAAATGCAAACATTCCTAAATACTCAAAAGACTTACAAAATTCCTCCACAGGAATTACAAAAACATGTCCAGTGTATACGGTATACAGGTGTAAGGAAAAACCTCACCAGCGTTAACAGTCTAGTCGTATCTATTCCTCCAAACATACAAAACAAACAATGAACTCTTAAATAATGAATTCACTATTTTTGAATTGTTACTACTTGTTTTTACATAGACGGGCCCACAATATACGTATTATTCTATAATATAATCTTGTTATCCAGCCATCTAACCTACCTTCATTTACTCAGGTTAATTTTTCTAAAACTGCACTTTCTGGGTTTATCAATCACATTGCAAATAGAAATCAAACTGCCAGCATCCACTGGCTCATAGAAAAAGTAAGAGAATTCTAGAAAAACATCTACTTCTGCTTCACTGATTAGGCCAAAGCCTTTGACTTGTGAATCACAACAAACTGTGGAAAATTCTTAAAGAGATGGGAATATCAGACCACCTTACTAAAAGATGCTTGCTCCTTGGAAGAAAAGCTGTCACAGACCTAGACAATGTATTAAAAAGCAGATATTGCTTTGTCAACAAAGGTCCATCTAGTCAAAGCTGTGACCTTTTCAGTAGTCTCACATCCATGTACGGATGTGAGAGTTGGGCCATAAAGAAGGCTGAGCACCAAAGAATTGATGCTTTTGAACCGTGGTGCTGGAGAAGACTCTTGAGAGTCCCTTGGACAGCAAGCAGATCAAACCAGTCAATCCTAAAGGAAATCAACCCTGAATATTCACTGGAAGGGTTGATGCTGAAGCTCAAACTCCAATACTTTGGCCACCTGATGCAAAGAGCTGACTCACTGGAAAAGACCGAAGATGGGAGATGGGGACGAAAGAGGATGAGATGGCTGGATGGCATCACCGACTCAAGGGACATGACTGTTAGCAAACTCCAGCAAGTAGTGAAAGACAGGGAAGCCTGGCATGCTGCAGCTCAGGGGTCAAAAAGAATCAGACACAGTTTAGTGACTAAACAATAAGCTAAGAAAAACTTCACCACTTTAGCAGGTTTGAGAAACAGATTCTCTTGTTGAAGTACCTTCCACACATTCTTACGTTATTAAATCTTAATTATTAAGAGTTGCTGAACAAGGTCAGCCAGAACCGAACAGTTCTTTTTCATCAGTGGGAGCCTAACCTCCACTGAGATCCTGTTCTGGACAGAAGGAGCTCCCTTCTCTCACTCTCCAAACTCTAATGCGACACTCACGCCTCGTGTTCCTTCTGGGGTCCTTTCCATTCGCATGGATAGAGGCCCTTGGCAGTTATCTCCTACTGTGAAGTTTCTTCAGGCTGGCTGACTGGCCACCGTGCTCTCAGCGACCCTGTGCAACTTCATGACTGGCATCAATCATCTTGGCTTCTCTCCCACACTATTCATGCTTCCTGAACTCAGATATTTTAAACCAATTTCCTTCTTACTTATCTCATGTCTATTGTTTCTTTTTAGTCCAAAATTGAAAATTGGGGGTATTTTCTGTTTATTAAGGTAATATATTTCCATTGAGAAAACTCAAGTAATACCAAAAACCAGACCACGTATGAAAATCATATGACTACTGAAAAATCAACTGACCACACATGCAGCAAGTGGTTATTATCTTAATGAGAAGACTATTCACTCAAGGAATACGAGCAAAATTCTCAAAGCCTCCTTTGTTACCTGTACTTTCTCCGTATATGTTTATCCTTCTACTTAGTCTGCTCTGCTTAAATTACAGGCAACTTAACATTTACACATCCCTGTCAGGCTTTTTTTCAGACAAACTTTGGTCTGTTTTGAATGGCACTAAATGGTTCTCTCTTGGTTAGAAACCACCCAGAGGATCTTTCAGCAGCAGGGCCAGAAACTATAAATTGGCTAAACTGTCTACAAATAATCAGTAAGCTAGTAAAGTACATTCAGACTGACAATTCTGTTCTCAATCCACTTACTTCCCTTATGGGCAGTTGCTTTTTAAAACAAGTTTAGAAAAAGCACACAAGGATGTGAGAGGGATATATGATCAGCAGAAGCTTTTTGAGGGCAAAAAAGAAAATGAATCACACCACAAAATAGCATTACTAATACAAGGACCTATGGAAAACCACACACACAAATGAGCATAAGCAAAACCGAGGAAACCTGGTAAGATGGACAAACTGCTATCAGTATCAATATCCTGGTTGTGACAGTGTATTACACTTTTGCATAATGTTATCAAGGTGGAGGAAACTGGGCAAAGGGTACAAGGGATCTTTCTATTATTTCTCACATGAATCTATAATTATCTCAATAAAAATTTCAATTAAAAATGACTGGGAGAAAATAAGACAAAATGGTTATGGTACCTACACTGTGCAGTGATAGGGATAAAGAAAACTTATTCTTTTTTGTTTTCCACAGTAAACATATCACTGTATAATGAAATACAGTATAAATTAGAAAAATAAGAATTCTTAATAAGGGTTGAAAGGATAAGATCAAGACTTTAGGTATTCTCAAAATATTTTATAAAATCTCAAGCAACGTGAGTAAAGTGAATACAGGACTCTTCAACAAATCATGGGATTCTAGCATAAGACAAATCCTTAATTTTAAAATGTCTATAAACAAAGAGGAGGTCCTACTTTCTGCGAGTGAATAATTAACTTCCAGGAGTCATTATCTCAGGAGGTGACATACTCTGGAGACCAATGCTTAGGCCATGCATGTCTTCCCTGCCTTGTTGAAAACTGCTAAGTCCCTTCTGTTCAAATGGCTGTCCCACCCCATCTTGGAAGCCTTGCCCAGGCACTCACTGACCTCTTCACACCAGCTTAAAGCCCTTTCTTCAACACTCTCCTTGCACCTTTTATTTTTCCTTCATGGCACTTTCCTCCACAATTCATAGTCTGCATGACTGTCTCATGTCATCGCTCTCCTGTGACTGCTAGAGACCACAGGCTGTGTTTCCGATCACCCACGCCTGTTCACTGCCTAGCATCCTGCCTGGTATCCACGGGCACCCAATCAAGTTGGAATGAATTAAGTGTCAACATAATTTATATGAATTTATAGATGACCAGCATAATGGTTTGTAGGGAAAATTACAACTCTTCTGTTCATGAATAATTGTTAGGCAGCTTACTCTTAAGTGCTGAGTCCTTAATGTGGTTTCTTTAATTCCATAAACATTTCTGAAGGGTGTACAGAGGTATCCATCTTACACGGCAACTAAATTCTATAATTTTCTATGAGGCAAAAATTGCATGCAACTGAGATTAAAACCTTGCGAGAAAAAATCTTGAATTGCCAGCATTGAAGCTTGAGATATTTTAAAGCCCAGATCTTAACTTCTTTTGTTTCTCTTTCACCTGCAGTCTCCCCTTCCTTGCAGAGGATATCAAGATGTGGTCAGATAGGACAATGTGGTACTTAGGGGAATTTCTCGTTTTGCTTGTGGCACTATGTATAGTTTAACTAAGCAAGATTAAATGCGTGTATGATACAAGTCCACAAGGTGACAATAAGCCAGGTGCTATAATACACTTGGTCCTGAGGATACAAAGGTCTGAAAGGCACAATCCCATATTCTTGGAGGGTTCATGTTCTAGCTAAGAAGAAAATAATATATAAGCAATAGAATAAAAAGATTAATTCACATAAAATGGAATTGCTAAAAAAGAGCAACGTGTTGTTTAAAAAAAAAAAAATGCTATTTGGCATGCCAGAGGCAGAATACGTGCTTTCTCAGTGGCTTTCTTCCCGGGACCAAATCCTAACTTTCCTCCAGGGAGATGGGATTCCTGGGGTGGATAAGGGAAAATCACTGCATTCACAGAGGTAACAGAGAAAGCATACTAGTAATATTTGCCATAGTATTTTAAAGAAAGGAACTGAACAGGACAGTCAGCTTGGCCTTGGGAGCAGGAGGCACATGCTCCACGGAGGTGGGGCCTGTGAGCTGAAAGGAGGCTCTCGGCGGACAGGAGACCCAGCACCCTCGACAACTCAGCCTGGAGTGCAAAGGGAACGGGCGAGGGGGGGTTTGAGGGGTGGGGGAGGCCAGCCAGCAGAGGGGGCCACACCCTCCGCGGACCTGCTGTAAGCACCTGTGTTAGGTGAGGCCAAGGAATCTGGAGACGACAGACACAGCAACGGAGAGCCACTGGAAGTCTTCGAGTAGGACAAGGATATCCCTTCTCGTCCCATGAAAGACAGGCTGGAAGTGAAGGGCTCAATCCACCTGAAGGGGACCAGAAACGGCCAGAGAGGAGGGGCCTGAAGAGGCGAGCGGAGAAGACGAGGGAGAAGAGGGTCAGATGCACACTTCAAGAAGGAAGCCGGCAGGCGTGGCAATCAGCTGGAAGTAAGGGAAAACTAAAGAACTGAAGGCTATTTTGGGTTTTTAGTGCAACTAGGAATAGATACATATGTTAACGTGTAAACAAGTGTCTGCTGATGTTATAATTACTCAGTGGATTTCACAATATACAAAAAAATGTTTAGTGGTTAAAAAATTTATCAAGCTTATAAGGCAAGATAAAGCACTGCTCTATGTTACAAAATACATCCTCCAAATAAGAGCATAAGAAAGTCTATAGAAATGTACCTAATATAAAAAGAATGCATTAGAGAATATATAATATCTTACAGGTAACCCATTTCTGTCTGATCTATTTTAAAAGAGTGTGTACATATTTGCATAGGTTAAAAAAAAAGGCTAAGTCCTTGACTGATTTTCTGGCAAAATAATTAGATGTTTTCAGAAAAACTGCCAGTAAATTTGAGAGAGAAAACGTAAAGTCTCATTTGGATAAAGCTTGTTAAAAGCAAAAAGTGCTGTTTAATACGACAGCTTCCACGGCCAGACAAGCCCACTCCCCCATCCCCTTCTGTGCTATGATTATTAAGAGGAATAAAATGCCAGAAACCTCCATCACACTGTGCCAGGATGCACTTGTGGAACAATCTGTAATTCTGGGGAGCAGCCACGTTCCACCTCCAGCCTTGCCTGACCCTCCTTCTTGTTTACGATGACGCCAGACCCAACCTTTCAGAAGTGGTACATCACACCTTCACCTTCCTTTCTGAGTGGGCATGGGTAGGCCCAGTGGCCCTTTCTGCTGAGAAGTGAAACAGCTGCTGTCCAGTCAGGGACAAAAAGCTGAACGTGAACTAGCAGGGAACCTTAGCCCTGTAGCTCTCCACGAGCCAGTTCAAAAGCTGCCAGGTGCTAAACGGAAACACCCAGGGCAACTGCAGCCATCAGCCAGGAGCCCAAGGCCCCCGCATCTCAGCACTGCTTGGTTGAGCACGAAGATGAAGTGCAAGCTGGCTATCTGTGGGCTCAGGGAGGGGAATGTGACATTTATGGGAGATGACAGCCCCGGAGGCAAACCATTTCTCCAAGGCTGCGAGGGCCAGGCCTGCCGAGCCATTCAGACACTCTCTAGGTCCCGTCTGCTAGGCCTGGCTTGTGCTGCCTGTACTTGCCCGTGAAGATTTCTGTGGACCAGGTGGGGCACCAATCAAGCTGGAGGAGGCCACAGAGATCACCTGCCCGAAGGTTTACCCAGGTGCCTGGAGGAACTCATCTTGGACTCTGTGGACAGCTTCCAAAGGTTTAAGTAGAAAATGCGTTGTACAGTTTCAGGTACGGTCATGAAAAGGTCTTACCTGAAAACAAGTCTTAAATAAGAAATATAATCATTGGAAATGTAACCAGTATTAACTATAAAAGCTATTATTATTTTCTGCAATGTGACACACATCAGGGGAGGATGAAATTGAAATACAGGTGCAGTTTATAAAGTTTAGTCACCTGCGATTACAGGCACAGTTTATAAAGTTTAGTCACCTGGGATTCTACAATTTCTCACAGAAAAATTAACAGGTGACAACTCTGCTACAACATTTAATTTTGAAAGACTTTATATTTATTTCAAAAACAGGAGCCTCGGATAAGAAATTCAGGCGCAGATCAGAAGCAAAAACCCTAGTCCAAGCAAAAAAAAACGGTAACCAAGGAAAAAAGGTCAATGTCTGGAGACCCCAGGAGACAACAACAGAGGACAATGAAGAGATGGTTGGCCCAGGAAGTGCTGTGGGAGCTGCCATTGCTCTCCAGCCCCAGAAGCACCAGCCTAACCAATTCTTCAAGCTCCAGTCTACCCGCTGCATCCCTAACCCAGCCTCTCCCCTGAAATCCATGGGAGCCCACACTTACCTGGAGGGGAGGAGAAAAACTACGTCCAGTGCCAAGGTTACATGAGAACAGCGTATATATTAATACACACCCATCCCACCCCCTCGCCCAGAGACACACACACAACCTCCCAGACGGAACCAAGAATGGTTTTTATTAATAAAACCACTATTATGCATAAGTAATCGTCGTATATAATAATTCTACGGGAAAAGCACATATTAATAGGGACACTTCAGGTATACTGCAGATTAAACAGGTACCAGGGTAAGTCTGGACCTTAGCCACCGCACTGATTCTATAGAAACTATGTTCCATGTCCTGAACAACTAACTTTCAACCTTTTGTACTGGACGCGTTTACGTATTAGGGACTGTCTGTACTTTCATGCTTGGTTACCGTTCTAGACTCTGCCAGCTGGAACAGTCCATCTGAACCCTGTTCCTGTGAACTGACCCAAGTAAGATTTAAGGGATGCTCCGGACAGTCATAATCTTTGAGACTCACACCCAGGTACTCCACGACACATGAGACCGCCCACAGCTTTTTATCTGAGGCCTGTCAATTTAAAAAGGACAAAACAGGGAGATTAAAACTCAGACGAAAACCAAAACCCATGGACGCCGAACTCGGCCCCTCGGAGCCTGTTCTGCCTTACAGGCTGCTGCGCCCGGCTTTCTGACTGCTCATGAGCACCTCTCCCAACCTGCTGAAGACTTGCTTAAGCAAGCATAAGACAGGCTTGCTTCTATCATCTATCTTCTTCAACCGGCCTTAAATACAGAGACAGAAAACAACCACATATTAGACCATGGAAGTAGCAGTTTGTTGCTAGCTTGCAGCCAGTCAAATGTCCCAAGGCACACAGCGCGAGAACCCACTGACCTTGGTTCCGCGTCCACAGCCAACGCCGCCGGCCCGTGTCCTGGTAGGGAAGCGGCCTGAGGCCCAACATGTGGGCGATTGCTACTGGTGCCCGCAGTGGCCGGGTGGGGGAGAGGGTGGTGAGGAGGGGAAGCAAGGAAGGGGGAAACAAGACAAAGAATGTGATGGTGAGTGGGGACTCGGTAACAGACACCACAACACCGGGACTGTGTTAGTATGTCTGAACCCAACCTATTGGGACAGAAATGCTTCCTGCTTCCCATAACCATCTTCAACACATTTTGTAAGACTCCTGCCAACAGCTCTGGCTTTAATGCTATTTCGACTTGGTTCTCAACCGGTCTACCTCTGGCCTTCAGACTTGTTTAAAGGCACTTTCATGGTGAAAACAATTCCCGTAGTAGCAATGAGGGCTCAGTGCCTCCATTCTGCGGCAAGCAGACTGAGGCGGGCGAGCGCTGCAGTCCCAGCAGGAAGCCTCTGCTCCGTCACTCCGACAAGAGGCGTGCCCCGGGCTCCGGGAAAGGGGCACATCTGGAGGAAAGGACACTGGGCCAGGAAGAAAAGAACTCTCTGGTCACAAGTCTGCTTTACGACCACTTAATCATGCCAGGCCTTGGTTCATTTGAATAAGCAACCCTGCCTCACGCCATTCACCACAATGACTTCTGTTTAATACAGGTAACAGAAATGTGTGATGCCAACTGGGAAACTATGGATGTTTATACACATTTGATTACATTCACATAAAAATTCCAGTTTAAAAGACAAACCTTCAAAAAAAAAGTCAAATCCAACAAGAAGCCAAACCAACCCGAAATACCCCTTCTTCACCAGATCAGACACGTCATTCCACTCCAAGCCGTAAAGGCAAGCCTGCCTAGGCAAGAATAATGGTTTGACGTCTATTTTTATTCCTCTCCTCCATTCAGACAATGCCACTCCTTTCGTAAGAACCAGAAGATGAGGGAAAAGTTGAGAGTCACAAAAGACAGAATAACCTTCAGGGCTGAACCAAGGATAATACGTTAAGAAAAGAGTTAAAAACAAGAACAATGATTTCGTTTCACATGCAAATTCTTCACCTGCCCAGAATTTTGTTTTGCTGGAAATTGTCTGGCAAGATCAAAATCTCAGGAAATTCCAAACAAATGAAACTCTAAAGGCAAATTACTTAGGAAAAAGGATCTGACTTTAGAGACCTAAGCACGCTCCTCCCATTTTTGTCCAATTCTTTACTTTTATAGAGGAGCACCAAGCCAACCACAAAATCCTTTGCGAACAGGAGCTCTGCATCCTGCACGCTGACAACTCTGGCTTTTAATGAATGCCTCTACTTCTGTCAGCGCTGGTCAGTCCCAGCTACCAAACCTGAGAAGTTTCAGGAGGGAAGACTCCCCCCTGCTGATGCTGCTCCTACTTGGCCCGCACAGCCCGCACGGTGGAACACGCGAACTGGGAAACCACAGCGCAAAGGCCCCCCCGGGGCATGGGCTGTGTGCAGCCCCGAGGCAGGACCGGCTGAGGGAGACAAAGGTGGCTTACAGACGAGACAGTTCCAGCGAATGTATTTATGTACGTATGCGTCTATTTATCTGAGCTAAGGACCACTGGAAGGAAGTCTCACTACATCAGGGCACCCTGAGGGACACACCAAGAATTCCACCCGGATCCAGGTCAGAAGGGCTTCTTGTTTCAGTGGGGGGGTGGGGAGGGGCGGTTTCCACACATACTCTAAAAGGTAAGAGAAAAAACAGTGTGCTAAACCGATGGTGGGGTCAGTAACACATGGTCTGCACAACACTTACCTAGTCAGCGCCTCACTATCAACCAGCTTCCAATTCACCCACCCAAAGAGCACAGCTCATCGACTCACTCAGGAACTATGTATTAGGCTCTTTTATGTGCCTTACTGGGTACTAAGGGACAGAAATGACTCAAACAAAAGCAATCCTGCCAGTCCTGCCCTTTTGAAGACTTCTAAGACGGGTTAACTGGCGATACGTAGGCAAACAGGCCATTACAGGACAACGGGTGTCATTACAGCGTCATCACACCCAGCGCTATGGAAGCGGAAGTTCAGGGATGGGGGAGTCGGGGAAGTCTGAGAAAGCCTCCTGAGATGCCCACGCTGGGACTGGAAGGCAGAATGAGACTTGGTGAGGGAGAATGTTCCAGGCAGAGGAAACAGTACACACAAAGGCCCTGTGGGAGACAGCGAGCTGACATTTCAGGAACAAAACTCATTTCGGAAGCTGTACCAGAGTCCAAGAACATCTGTGAGCCACTCTGGATTCAGGGGCTGTTACTACTTCTGGGCAAACAACTGAAACAGCGAAGAACAGAGAGGCAGATGAGAGCGGTGGTGTGGGGAGACGCGCGGAACTCCCCCAGCAGAGGAGCAGAGGAGCCCAGGAGTGAGAGCTGGGACCAACTAGCTAGAAAGGGAGAAGATACAAAAGGAAAGGGAAAGGAAGAGAGTGATGGAAACTGCGCTTAGAGAATATTCAAGAAGCAAATGGGGTCGACCGTGTTAAATGGTGTTATGATAAGGATGCAAAGAATCCGTTGGATTTAGCAACAAGGAAGCAAACAGTGACCTTGTGAAGAATTATTTTCAAGGTGTGCTAGGGTGGAGCGTAGCTTCCCTGGGTCGGGGAATGACAGGAGGTGAACAATGGACACAGTGACCTATTTATTTCAAACATTTCAACTGGAAAGCACTGATGGTGGGGGAGTTGCTGCCAGAGAAAGCCTGCAAATGTTTAAGTGGTTCAAAAAAGATGGAGGGCTAAGGACACATACATAAAAGAGTCACAAACCTGTCAGAACAAGAGGCCTTGAACAGGTAGGATGGGAAGGCGTGGAGAGCACAGATATAAGGGCTGTCTTAGGACAAAGGCTCCTTTTTCCCGTCGAGAGAAATAAGGCTTGAAGGATGGCTGGCAAACTTCAGGCCTGACAGCCAGAAGCTGGGGGAGACAGACTTGAGGTTACTGACCAGACTTCTAGCGGGCCCATCTGCACAGCTGGAAGATCCTCTCCAGCAGCACTTAGGAGCGAGGGCCCAGGGAGAGACAAGCAGGTGGCTGGCTTGGTCCAGGCAGGGTGGAGTTGGTCAGGTGTGCTGAGGGCAAGAAGATGGGCAAAAGGGCGAGGTGGGAATACTGGAGAGGCAGCATTTCAAGGGACTGACCGCTGGAGGGAATGGAGGGCTTGGGCTGGAAACGAGCAGCTGAAAATCTGGCTGAAGGAGTAAACCCAGAGGAGGGAAGTAACCGAGGGAGGGGGTGTGGAGGCACAGGGCGCTGTGATCAGAGAGTGAAAGGTCTGAGTCTAAGGAGACGGGAAACACAGAGATGATGCTAAGGGCCAGAGCATGCCTGGCCCCCCATGGGAGGGAGACAGAAAGGAGAGACACGAACTGTACAAGGTGAGCATGGTAGGCGGATGGCCCCAGTGAACTCTGACGCGGCCCTGAATGAAAGCAGCCATGGGACAGAAGACATGCTGGGAGCCAGGAAAATTAGGGGGACGGAGGGATGCAGAGGGGCCCACTTAAAACATAAGCAGCGCGATACAGGTGAGTAATTAAACCAGTCGCCAAAGCCGATTTACGACTAGGGGATGGATCCCTGCTGGGGTCCTCTCTAAGAGATATACCCACCCCCCCCCCCATACCTCCCCTCTGGTCCTCACTGTTTTCACTTTCTTCAGCAAATCTGAAGACAAAGCATAATCAATGAACTGGAGTCTTGTCCAGAGTTTGGATTTCTACTGAAGGTCTATTTTTATGATGCTTCCCTATTCACTTCCATCTTAAACAGCTGCTCCCTCGCACCGCGGCCCCCCACCAACGCCTGGCAATATTCTGCCCGTTAATTGCTGTGCTGAGGGATTCTGCTAGAGGCCTATGAACTACTGTTTTCTACTCCGTACATCTACTGCTGTGGGTGTTCCATGGTATCCATTCAGCGACCCGTAAGTGACTCCAAAACAAAACCACACTTAAACATCCTCCTCCACCATTAAAAGAAAAATAGTCAAAGCTTCTTTTACTCTGTCACCCATTAGTAAGAAAACCTCTCCCCTTTTCAAATCTGATGACTAGTAATCAACAATTATTCTTTAAAAAATAAAATCCAGTGTTACTTTGATACATGATCTTCATAGCCAGAATTAGAAAAAGGGAAAAATAGATGTTTCACAACCTTAATGGTTTGCAGATATCTAATTCTGACTGTTCCTACACAGCAAGGAATGAGTTTAGTAAGTATGTGAATGGAAAACAGACAACAGTCAGCAACTCATTCAGAATTGCTCAAGATGGTAATTTGTATGTTTAAATTTAAGTAATCATAAAGTCTCAGAATTTGTAATCATATCCAAAATGCTAAAATGCCTAAGAATTAAAGCCCATCACTTAGTCATTTAAAACAAGGATAAATGATCAGCAAACTTACTTTACAAGGTACTAGACATGAAAGAATCATTCAAACAAAGCCATCTATTTATAGAGAACCGCTAATACAGACCACATAATGGCATGAGCTAGCCAACACCATTAAAAATATCCTTTAAAGTTCACAATGAATAAATGAGACCTTTATCTTACAGTATCATCTGCAAATCAGGGGGAGAGCCACATATTTTCAATTTGCTCTTAGTGAGTCAAGTTTAAACTTAAAGATTCTTTTAAAAAATATTTTACATGTTAAAATATAAGGCTGTTTTCTGTAGACTGAAGGGTATTTGCAGGGCTTCTTGCTGCGGTGGCTGCTCTCGCTGCGATGCAGAGGCCCTAGGGCACTCAGGCTTCGGAAGGTGCGGTTCCCAGGCTTCAGCGCGCAGGCGCAATAGCTGCGGGGCACGGGCCTAGGTGCTCCGGGGCATGTGGGATGGTCCGGGACTGAAGCCGTCTCCTGCACTGGCAGGTGGATTCGTTACCACTGAGCCACGAGGGAAGCCCAGATGTGACTTATATAAACCGTTTTTACCTGACAGCTCCTCTGCCTGCTTTTCCTTCTCCCAAACGCCCAAGTACCAGGCCTAAGCCAATAGGCGCGCATTCCTGAACTGGGAGCATCTCTTTTCAGCCCCTTTGCTGGCTGGACTGCTAAGCTTCTTAAGAGCAAGGACCGACTGTGTCTTTCTCGCGCACCACTTATCCTCACTGCCTCCCAGCTCACGTACTTGAATGAGTGAATGGACTCAGCCTGAGAGGAGCTTACAACTGGAGAACAGAAGAGGAAATAAAGGGTAGCTAAAAAGCTTCATGGAGAAACTGATCTTCAGTTATTGATTTTAACTGCAAATATTTTAATACAAAAAAGCATTAAATGAGTAGTGCCATCACGTCACATGATTCACGGCTGAGTCAGTTCTGTCCTTCTGGGATTCAGCTTTAGGAAGGGAAAAGGTATAAACCCTGGAACAAAGATCCTGATTGCTTTATAATGGTAAAGAATCTGCCCTACCTAGTGCTTTTACTTAAAAAAAAAAAAAAAAAAAAAACACTTTATTTTTAATTAATTAATGTATTTATTTTTGGCTGTGCCATGCAGCCTGCAAGATCTTAGTTCCCTGACTAGGGACTGAACCCACGTCAGTGGCGGTGAAAGCACGAAGTCCTAACCACTGGGCCACCAGGGATTTCCCTCTATTGCTTGTTCTGACTCGTTATATAGAACACACCTCTGTGGAAGAACAGGTGTTGAAGAGAGATCAAAGAAACAGCATCTCTTATAATAAAATATGAACTTCTGTTGCTAAACAGGTATAGAGACCCCTCACATCTAGTCTTTGTAATATATAAATATTCTTATTATGGCTATCATTTATTTCATCCCTTGCTAGAGTGTATAAGGTAGAGAAAGAAATATAAATTGAGACACACAACAAATGGTATCATTCCTAACCAGGTCACAAAGCAAGTCATTAAAAACCTTACTTCTTAAGATTTCTCAGTGCAAATACATTTGAGCAAGTCATTCTTTTTATCAAGTCCCACATGGACTATCCAATTTAATTTCCAAGTTGATCATCAAAAACAGTTCGTGGAAATAATTGAACATGGGACAAAAATATAGTCACACTCAGTTGCTCGAGGTGGAAAAACATGGTGGCAGCTTCCAGCTTCCTCAAAATAGCAGAAGGGGGTCAGGGATGAGGAGGGAAGGGGGAAGGGCAGGAAGGAAAGAAGCCCCTGGTTAATGATCTTAGCCTGGGTTTTAATGTCAAGGGCCCGCCCTCAGGCATTTTGACACCAGCCACCACATCTCAGGCTAAAATTCCCTTGCTCTGATTTTATCTAATAACAGCACACTAACTACTTACAAGCCTAAACATCATCTTAAAAATCATCTTAATTCTAATGCTGATAGCAAACTCTAAGGAAAAAACCCAGCCTGGAGTAGAGGCTCAAATTCAAGGTTCCAAGGGCTGGGTAGTTAATATGAGAGAGGATGGGCTGACCCGCTGGAGAGCTGTGGTAAATGAATACACACAAGTTAGATTACTAGTGTGTAATTAGCGGGAGTGGTGCCCCTGGGCCCACCAGACCACTATCACAGTGGGCTCAGACCGTGTCATCTGCAGATTTTTCAAGAAAAGTCAGAAACCCAGATTTGTATGTGATTCCTCCTGATTTATCAACAACAACAAAAGTTTAAGCTCCTCTTGTTTTTAAAGCACTGTGTGGACCAAGTCCAATATAATTGGGTGGTCCCCTTGTGACATCTAAGTAACAGGTCAGAAACGCAGACAACGGTCACGATCTTCACCTTCTCTTTCCCGGTGCTAATGGCCCAGGAGGCGCAGCACAATTCCTTGAGGGCAGTGGTGCGTCAGTCAGTGTGAGCACCGCCACCAGGCCGCTGTAAAGCTGGATCCAGGACACGGGAGACTTCAGGCAGGGAAGAACATAGAAGTTCTGACACCTAATTGTCCTCCTAAAGCATTTCCTGCTATTAAAGACCAATTTATGGTGTGTAATAAATGGCGCTGCATGTAAAGCACTTTGCCCAGTGCCTGGGGCATACAACAGACTTCAATAAATGTTAGCTATTACTGGGTTTCATTATGAATGAGCACAGAACATGGATCAGACCGTGTTTCTCTCCCTTGAATGGGAGATATTAGTCAATTACAAAAACTTAATAATCCTCTTTAGACATGAGAAGAATTTCAGAAGAAACTGCATTCATCAGTGTGGCAGTTGGTCATTTTATAAAATAATTTATGCCTACATACAGTGCTTTCTCTATTTTTAAAGACATAATGAAGTCTTTAAAGTTTTGATTTGAGCTAATATGAAAATTTAAAGTTCTGTCTCACTGTTAGATAAAGGGGGAGCACAGAACATAGAAGGCTCCTGAATCTAGCATCCGTAGGACATGAAGCTCTGATTTTCCCAGCAAAGTTATCCCACTCTCCTGGCTCCGAATCTGACCCCGGAGGTGCAGGATGTGAGATTCCAGTCAAGCTGTGAGGTTATCTGGTCTAATCACTACATTTCTCCTGACCCTGAATGCTAACTCCTTTGAGGTCCCACAATAGCAGAAGGCAGACCCAGAGCCCAAACCCCGTGCTCTCCCTTCCATCCCCTCACAAGGCCCTCGGGGATGTGTGTTCAGGGTGGTTCCTTAAGGGTGGGGAGCAGGGCAGCTTGGAACTAACGCTTTGAAGCAAAACTCCTGTGAGAAACTCACCAGTACTGGAGAGACAACAGCCCAGCCTTTAGGAGTACAAGGCTCTATCAAGGAAGGGGACAGGGTGGGAAAGGTTTCCGAGCACAGTTACATCCCAGGATCAGACAGACTCTCTTTTTAAAAATGCCCTCCTAGCTACTGGCCTGGAGCAACAGTTCCATGCCTGGAGGAAAGAATCTAATTTACGTGCTGGAAAAGGAGAGACATTACTCAGCAAAGCAATCGATGATTTTAAAAGAAGGCTGCTATGCTTCACAGTGTCCAGCTACCAAAGTACTGACAAAAATATGCTTTTGAAATGTAGCCAAGTGCAGAATACAGACCGAGTCCTACATTCAAAATTTGTCTTTCTAAGAAAGCATGTTTTAATGTCAAAGGATACAAAGCAAGCTGTGAACAGGAGACTAAAATTAGCTCAAACCACAAATAACCTAACACACTTATCACTTCCTTATGATCAACCTACAAAAATCAAACATTAAAAGCATTTACAAAACTAAAGGAGTGATGCCAGTTTAATCCTTTAACTTCAGCTGTATCCTTTCTTCCTTCTAAAGTGGACCTGACATGGAAACATTACCAAAGAATGACATTTTATTACTTTGAAGGCAAGTACAGGGGAAACCACTAGAGCTAAGTTTCACCCTGAAAATAAAATAGCACGGTACTGTGCAGCTCGTCAGTGGTTAGAATGGTAACCACCTCCTCAAACTGAAGATAGGAAATTTTAGATGATGGACCACACCCATCTCCAGCTGCGCTTCACACAAAGAGCCAGGGACAGGCCAGACTCCTACTGCAAACCAAACCTTGCCTCCATCTCCTCCAGCCATCTATTTTACTTTCAAAAGGAACATCGCCATCCAATGAACAGCCTGTTGGGAAACAATAACAAGTAGTGGAACATGTTGCAAAAGGAAGCTTAGTTGACAAATATGGGTTCCTGGCGGGGGAGGGGGGGAGGTACCAGTTTGTTAAACTTCAACTATTTTTTTTTTACAGTTATTCTGAGTGATGACTACATTTTGATAAGTTTTCTGAAGCAAGTTCAAGCTCAAAAAGGATGGAAACAAGTGGTTAAGAAAAGATGAGCATAAAACTTACCAACTGCTCCTCTGTGCTCTTCAATACTATTACTCAAATTATCAAAAGCATTCTTAACAGTAAGCAGGAAAACAAGGGACAGGAGCAGACCTGGGTACTACGATGAGAACAGACGGAATAAAGCTCTGCTGATGGCACCAAATCCCTAGGAGGTACTAAGGAACTGTCAGTGGGACATGAAGGAGCACTTAAATACACTTAGAAACAGTGCCATGCTAGGCGCATGCAGGGCCCCTGAGAGCACAGCACGCATCCTGGGGACGTGGATTCTCAACGAACAGTCAAGAGACACATGGACCAGCTGGCCCTCCAGCACGGCCACCTCACCCCGCACACCGAGGGCTGCTCCAGAGGCGGGCTTTGCGCCTGTCAACCTGACGGGGCTTAATGCAACTTCCTGACCTTGCGCCACTCTGCTTCACCCCTTCACCCCACCTCTTAGGACGATGATCTGAAAGACCCTGGCAATGAGGAAGTAGCATCCAGGCGGCAGGGGCTTCCCTGGCAGCTCAGCAGGTAACGAATCCGCCTGTAATGCGGGACAACCTGGTTCAATCCTGGGCTGGGAAGAGCCCCTGGAGAAGGGACAGGTTACCCACTCCAGGATTCTTGCCTGGAGAATCCCCATGGGGTCGCCAAGAGTCGGACACTGCTGAGCAACTACACCTACACAGCACATCCACGTAACAGAGAAAAATAATGGCGACACTCTTAACTCCAGAAGCTGTCAAAAAACAGTTCAAATTAGGGTAAAAATAAAGCAGAACAACAAGAACAACAAAAAACAAAACTCCCTCCAATACACCTTTGAATATCTTCCGAGAGGCCTCTTCTCTCTGTGCGAAGGCCACACAAATATTGACTAGCCACTGAAGCATACTTCACCTTTATCCCTGCAGAAGCAAACTCAGGCCTGACTCTTTGAAAAGTGAAGCAATACAAGGTCTAAGAGAGATAAATATAACAGCGACAAATGTTTAACCATTTGTGGTTAAACTGGGAATTTAAAGCTAATTTACCCTATTATGCCAAATGCAGCTTGCCTATTTGTTCTCTTGAGTGAAGTTATATTCAGAAGTGATTTCATGTGCAGACATTTTTAAGTGACCCCCTGTTCTTCAGAGAAGAACTTGATGTTCACCTTCCTGTAAGCAATTCACAGCAGTGCATAATTCTCTGAGTAATCAGTACTCATCAGAATAAAAACTAGCTAAGCTGTTCCCTGGGACTCAGTGTGGCAATTTTTAAATGTGATTCTTCAAAAGCAAGAGTTGTACCAATAACAAAGCCATTAGGTAAGAAGACAAAAGTCAGGGGGAGAACATTTAATAACAGAGTAAAGGAGATAAGGGAGAGATCTCCCTCTCTAATCACTAACTAGTAAACTAGAAAAACGCAGTCTTGGAACCCTAGTTTTGCTATGCTCATCTTATCTTTCCAAGTGGTGCTGCTGGCCCACAAAAGCCACAAAACACAACCGAGGCTTTTCTTTCTTCATCTGTCAAAGAAAGCATGCCTCACTCAGTCTTTGGGAAGACTGCTCTACAAGTAAAAGAGCCCAGGACACAAGGCTACTTGGGCCCAAAGGTTTGCTTCAACAAGTGGTTAACCTTCTTCAATAAGGACTCAAAATTTCCTGGCACAGTACTAGATTAAGAGTAGTAGGGAATATGTGAATTTTCCCGAGAAAACTACAATCCTTAAGGGTCCCTTTGTTAATAAGCCACGTTTACTTTGTGATTCTGTGCTGCAGAACACTTTAAGCACCAAATCTAGTTACCATGGGGTATCCGTAAAACTTTGGGAGAAAGAAATGGCAACCCACTGCAGTATTCTTGCCTGGAGAATCCCATGGACAGAGGAGTCTGGCGGGCTACAGTCCAGAGTCAGAGAGTCAGACACAACTTAGCAAGTAAATAACCACCACCAGTAAAACTTTACATACAGCCTCGGCAGAATCATAAGCATTTGGAACTGCAAATTAAATCAGGTCACAAATTTAAAAAGAAGAAAACTGAAAATCATGTATCAGGAGTTATTTTTATCTGCAGGGTGACTTGTACCTCAGTCTCAAGATTGACTGATGGGGGCGGGGTGTGTGTGTGTGCGCGCTTGATTTTCCTCTGGCTATTTATTTTGGGGGAAAAGATCTTATGTGGGAAATGGTCTTGTTCATAGCTTTCAGACATTCAAAATTTACAGACTGTCAGTAAGTCACTTGTGATTACATCAAACAGCCTTGAGAAAGGGGACGGCAGCTGTCAGGCAACTCTGAAGCCCAAAGTGAAGCATTATTTCTCAAATGCTGGAGCCTCAGGTGATGTGTTCGCAAACATGGCCGCTGCGTATACTAACATACCCTTCAAACGAATTTAGACCAGATGTAGGCTTCTTTCTAAAATTACAACATAAAGGGCAGCGACTCTTCATGTACCTAGCTGGGGTTGAATCTTTCGTAAATTCTCAAGAATCAGTTCCTCTATCTTTACAGGAAAAACCACCAATTGCTACTTTGAGAAAAACTGCAAGCGTAACTCATATGTCAGTGCCACTCATTTTCCCACATTACTGAACCAAAGGAACCCCACTTATTAAAAATGTTTCAATACCTCTTGGGAAAAAAAGCTTCAATTCTTTTGAATCTTTAACTATACTCACAAAACTTTCAGGCATTTTTGAGCCTAATTGTGCCCACTGACACCCACATACCTTACAAAACTGAGTAACCACTGCAGTGTTTACAAGGATTACTTCAAGAACATTAAACTCTCTTTGTGAGTACATTAAAGACTTTTTTTACTTGATGAAAACTTAGTGGTCAGTTAGTCGAGGATTATTTTTACAAAGGAAGGGACTGAAGCTCAAAGTAGGGAAGGGACCCAGTCAGCCTAGTTAGTGTTAGAACTGACTACAGAAAAAGCAAAAGATTCAACTACTCTCTTGGCCAGGAGTGTGGTCTGATCAAAGGCCAAAAATGTTTGCCTTTACCATTTATACTTTGAGGAAAAAAAAAGAAAAATCACAGATTTTAAAAGGGTTGTTACTTTATGGAGAACCATATTTTTAATCCCACCATAGTCAAAACATATTTTACAAACCAGGTACATGTGAAGCTCTTCTAGAAGGCATGTGAGAACAAGTCGAGTGATGAGAACAGAGTAATTCAATGATTTTTAGAGAGACAGATATACTACCTCCAAGTTTCCTATTAAGTTCACCCCAGGCCAAGGACAAATCTGTTGTTAAACTGAAAGTTCCTGTGAAACACACTGGTGGTGTGAACGCTACTGCGTAAGAACCTAAGCGTTTCTTCCAAGCCACCACAGTGGGCAGAAGCACACTGCCTCACCACGCCGCGGCTCACACTGGGCTGGTTTCCTCTGAGAGGGGCCTCTGCTACTAGTACCCACACAGGCCCATCATTCATGTGTGCCTACCATCCCTCCTCCCCTAGAACGCGAGCTGGGAACCACGACTGTCTGTCTGTTGTCAGGGCCCAGAGCAAAGTGCTGACACCCAATTCGACCCCAGCGTTTCTTAAGGCACCTGTGGCCAGTGCAGAACACACCTAGATGAACGAGAAAGATGAAGAGCCGACCTCCACAGCTCGACTCTACAGGAGATGCGCCCAGATGCGAAGAAACCACTCCCATGAGAGTACGCGGCTTTGAAAGAGATGGGTGTGAAGGTGTACAGACACGGCAAGCGAGAAGGCCAAAATCTAGTGTGAGGGGCACGCGTCTAAGCCAGAAAGAGGGACTGGCAGCCTAAACAGAGTGCTGAGCCAAGGGACAGAAGAACGAGAGAGAAGGGTGAGTCTGGAGAAGACTGCACCTTCCAGGGTGGCTAGAATAAAAGGTACATGGGAGAGAGGGGAAGGCTGGAGCCTGGCTGCCACGCCAAGGAGTTTGGACCTCACACGTAAACGACAGCGTAGAAGTAAACAGAGGAGAGACAGGCTCAGGTGTGTTTTTAACACAATTACTCTAGAGATAATGTGAAGAATACATCCGGTAGGGCGGGGGAAGATGTGGAGAGATTGTTGAGGGACCTTATTAGTATGTTTCTGGTTTCACTAATTTCTGTCATGTGAAACCAGATATGGTAGCAGCATAGGTAAAATTTGAGAACTGAGACCACTGGGATGGTAGGAAGCATGTCATGGTGACCAGGCAGTGAGATGTGGCAGAGGGAATCAAGAACCACTGCAAAGTTCCCAGCATTCCTGGATATTCAAAACGTGCACCGAAGGACTGGTACCAAACTGCATTGTCTTGGACACAATGACCCAGCTGGACTCCCCACTGTTCCCGAGCAGGGGCAGTACAAGGGAACATGCCCAGCCTCTGTGCAGTCAGTATCAGCTGGTTACCATGAGCGAATTAACATAAACACTGTAGGGAGGGACGCCAGCTTGTGCAAAACTCACACGCCATCAGGTAGGCTGATGAAAAATACATGCCATTAAGAGCACAGCATTGGACCAAAACTGCTAAAAGGATTCTGCAACTAAATGATCAGAAAACAGACAACTCAAAAAGAGAAAAAAGGCGGCCGTGGGGTGGGGCGGGCAGGCGCCATGGAGCAGACACAGTTATTTCAGCAGTTTAGAGAATGAAAAAACCCCTACAGGAAATTTAAAGATTTATCATGAAATTCAATATACATTAATTACATTACTCAATACCAGAATTTTTAAAAAATAGATTTGGGAGAGCTATTTGTGCTAAAATGCAAAATGCACTGGAGAGACTTTGGAGCCCAATGGTAGATAACTGAAAATTACTTGCATTACCACTATATTGGCGGGATACAGTCCATGGGGTCACACAGAGTTGGACACGACTAAGCACATACGTGTGCGTGCATGTATACACATGTTATCCGCCAGCTGACTTTTTAGAACCATCTGGTACGATTTATGATGTACTTCCAAAAGAACCAAAGTATTCCTATAAATACAACAGTGATGTCAAACAAATAATGACAGCAAAACACTCTTCCTTTCACTATTTCTACTTGTACCCCCTGTTAATCTAAGAGGAGTCCAGACAATTACAAGTGTCTTTGCACATTTCCAAAGTGGGGATCAGACACCTAAATTTAGTGCACTCAAACCAGGGCTACAAGAGAACATTTAGATCTAATGGGTCACTCAAGATGACTAGGGCTTCCCAAGCTCTCCATGTCATTTCCGTTTGTCTTATTTTTTTTTTTTAAGTGAAGTGAGTCATAGTGTATAGATCTCTTCCTCTGTACAAAACATAGTTTTTCTCTGAAGAGCATAGTATTTATATAAAAATTATTAGGAAATTTTAATATTCGCCTTAGACTATAACAACACAAGAAGTGTAGAACAGTAAGGAATTTTAGTGGACTATTGTTACAACATGGTTTTAACACAGTCAGGCTTTAAGTCGTATTTCACAATGAAAGCAGCTATAAAAACAAATGTCAATTGGGAGAGTGGCCTATTTTTACAAAGCCTGCCTCTAACACAATAAATCTTGCCTTCGAGTCACAAGCTGTTGTTGCAATCTCTTTTATCTGAGACAATCAAATCATTCATACTGAGAAGTAGTGAACAGTGTCAGAGAATCAAAGAATTAAAGATGAGAGAAATAGTGAAAATACCTGACCCCAACTTTAAATTACAAACGTGCAGTTTTTCCTATTTTGATTCATTCAAGCCCACTCTTCTCTCATTCTAGCTCCAAAACCAATCCCTTTCCCCTATCTCTTCTCTCTTGAGCACTCAAGGCCCGCTATGTATTACTTCCACTTTTCAAACCAGACATACAATCATTTAAATGATAGAAAACAATTTTTAAAGCCATCTGCACATGCTTTCAGAGCTGACTTTTTATAGACCTAAATGCTTATCAATGTCTATGCTATTTATTAGAATTAACGACTAAAACCAGTTATACTCACTTTATCAAATCGACAGAGAATCTTTGCTTGAAACATGTGTTTTCTAAGCTGCCACATTCCTCAGCATGTAAGAGTCTACTTCATCCTGTGTTCTTTTCCCATTGTTTCTGAGTTTTTACATCTTTTTGTTCCAGTTAGAAGTTAGTATAGTGAGAAATAACTGCACTGCTTTGTTTACAAAAATTACGTATTATTTTTTAAATCACAATAGACTAAGCAAGCTCAAAGTGGCTTGATAAGAAAGTTGCCTTCCTTGTGACATGCCAGAAAATATTTTTAACTTCCATTTTCTACCAACCATAAACACATTTCTTTGAATTTCTGAAAAATAATGGTTTCGGTAAATTGACACATACTTTGGAAAATCTGCCACTTTAAACTCAAGGTCATTTGAATTCTATATTGTTTTAAAATGCCACAGTTGGCTGTTAACACTTTTAACGTTAAGAAGGAAAAGAGCTTCTAATTTCGATTTTGTGAGAGAGAAATATCTGTACTGCAAAGGTGAGAAAGCCTGAGTGGATAATTCTCTAAGATAAAAGAAACCACCTCCAGAAATGTGGCAATCCATTATGAGTCTAGAGAAATCTCAACACATAACTCATGGGACTTCAAGGTGGTAGACAAACTTAAGAACGAGGGAAATTTAACTGAAGACCATGCTCCACGCTAATGGCTTGCTTAACACAGTTTTAACAATGCTTGGGTGACAGGTCTCTCACTCTGCCCTAAAACAAATCAAATTCAACCAAAGGCTTTTTACAATATGAATTTGTTGTTGCCAACTGAGTCAGTTTCCATATAAAAGATTTTCCCCCAAACCTCCTGGAGGCCACCCCTACTTGAGACGGGGTACATCATAATCAACTTCAACACTTCAGACCAAGAACTTTTTCATTTAAAACCACTTTACTCTACTGTATTAAATCTGATGCAAAAAACTTGTCTACACATTCTCAAAGTCACTCGCGGAATTCATTCAATTCACTCAGATGAGACTAGACATGGAATACAAATTTTATATATTGATCGACCGTACTTATACAGATTAGAGTGGTTATAAACATTAGTCTATCAGAAGCTAATATACATTACAGTGCAAGTAAAAATAATCCTGTCAAATAAGCTTGATGCAAATCCACATGAAACCAAGCCTGCCAAAAAAAAGGCTTTTGTTAGTCAAGCATACCAATGAAGTGCTTAAAGCTTTTTTTCCTTTTTAAGTGGAGCTCAAAATAGATGTTAATACTACCAGCTGATGGGTCTCACAATTTGCCTTTTGAGCCTATAAGCCGAAGACAGCCTTCTCGCTTTACACAAGTAACACCACCTCTCTATTCTGCACATCGCTTATTTAAAACACCCAGTGTGGTTTTTTTGGTTAATCCTCACAACCCCCGCAATGACATTTAATCGGGAGCAACACATTTTCCTCACAGGATTTCGCTGCTTCTGAAAGCAGACCTCTTCATCTTTTCTAGCTGATGATGCAGACATATGGGAGAAACCCCACCTCCCTAAGTTTTTATTCATGAACCACCATAGCCCACAAGGAGAGGAGGACTGCGAAAACATCATCTCCACCCTGACCGAAGGGTCAGATGCTCGCCGGAGAAAAATATACTGTTTTCGAGAGAGTTAAAAACGTTAACCTCCCCCCACCCCGCGCTGCCTGCCTGACACGGGGTAACCTTCTGGCCCCAGTGGAGTGGGTGCTACAGGCCTCCTGGCTGGAAAGCGCTTGAGTCTGATATTCTCAGGGCTGAGCTCACGGAGCAAATGCCTCTTCCTCTGACAGGTCTTCCCTGATCCCCTTCTCTGAGACAGCCCCTCTCCCCTGAAGTCACTCTCGACCCGCTGATATTTTGGTTTTTTTCCGCAGCCCCTGTCACCACTTGAAATGATCTGCTCACGTGTTTGACTGCCCCCGTTCGACTCTAAGCTCCCGGGCTGGATAGGATCTCGCAGGTCTCGTTCAACAAACAGTACTTCCAGCGCCTCCGCAGTGCCTAGCACGGTAAGAGGCACGCCGATGCAGATCCATCAAATGAATGAACAGGAAAGGGGAAGGGACTGTCATCCTTGGGACTCGACGCAGCACGGCGACTAGGGGGAGAGGAAATGTAAGAGAGGCAGGGCGGGAGTCCTCCTCTCCCCCCGGGGAGACAAAGGAAGACAGTCCGCGGTGGTCCGGTCTAGGAAGGGAAGTGGGGGCGGGGGGCGTTCTGCCCACCACCCCAGGGGACAAAGAGCGGCCGGGCAGGGGGGCGGGGTCGGGGTGCGAGGCTTCGCGCCGAGAGCGGAGGCCGGCGGCTTCCAGGCTCGCGAGGTCGGTCAGCCGGGGCTGGAGGACCTGAGGAAGGTGGGGGGGTCAGCGGGGGGCTGCGAGTCCCGGGAGAGACGCAGGCCCGCCCAGGGGACAAAGACACAGGGCACCGGCCGCGGCCGCCGTCCGATAGCGTCCTCAAGCAGCGGTGGCCGAGGCGGAGGGCGGGACGCACAGGGAGACCGGGGCCCGGGGCGGCGTGTGTGAGGGGAAGGCTCTCGAGGCCTCAGGAAGGGCCTGCAGCGCTCCGGGGCGCTCCCGCACCTGGTAAATGGCCGCCCAGCTCCCAGCTCTGTCGATCTGCTCGAACTCCTTCTCCATCTCCATGACGGGCCGGGGCGGCTGCCGCACCTCACCCGCGGCCCCTCTGCGCCGTCTGCCGCTCTAGGCCGCGTCGCGCTCGCCGCCCCGAGTCCCCCAGCAAGCCTCGGCTCCGCCGCTACCGCCGCCTCAGCCGCCGCCGCCGCTTCTTCATGTCAACCCGGCAACCGGAAGTACGCACCGCGCTGCCGCGAGCTCCGCCCCTCAGCCAGGAGGGCCAATCAGCGCTCGTAGGTGTCGGCGAGCACTTCCGCGGGGCGGGCCCGGGGGCGGGGCCTGGCAGACATCTTACCGCGCGCGTTCCCCCCTCCTTTCCCGGACTCCGGGCTTGGGCGTGGCGCGCGCCCGTTGCCTAGGCGACCCCTGGCGCCCCGCCCACGGCGCGTGGGTTTGCATGCCTCCCCCCACCCCGCCCACGCGTCTTGAGCGCAGGCCGTGACGCGGAGCGTTGGGTTCGAGTGACCTTGAAGCAGTCATGCTTCTTTTCTGCAGCGCCAGGGCCTAGGTCTCAGGGCTCAAAGCTGGAGGAGGCGCGGGGAGCGAGGGGGCGTTACGTGCTCCCCTTCCAGGCTCCCTTCTCTGGCCCGATGTCCGCCCTCGTTTCTTGAAACTTAGCGCTTCATGGTTTACCAGACTGTTGGGAAAGGCCCCGCTATTCTCTGAATGTACTTTCCGTTTTGGAGTCTCCTGGGCGCTGCGGAAATGAATGGATTGGGATCTTGAAATGATTTTCAATATTTCCCAAAATAGCAAGGAAGTCCTGCTCAGACTGGACGCAGTGTAGCACACATTCCACGGTGCAATAGTGTTGAATAATGGCAGGTTTCCGGGCCGACCTCCAAAAGATTCGGATACAGGAATGTGTATTTTTCACCCGGCAACCCAGCTAATTCTGTACCTGTGGTCCTTGAAGCGCACGTGAAAAGGGCTGGTCAAGTTGCTTTCCCGCAGGTTGTGCTATAAGCCATCTACCTTTGGCTCTGGCACCTTATTTAGATTTTGTGAACTTCGTGGGGTCAGAGACCCTACAGGAAGGAATCATCTCTCTTCACTGTTCCCATCTCAAGCTTCCCCAAGAGTTGTGTTGAATTCCAGCTCATTCCTTGAGTGCTTAGGTGGGCACTGTGCCTGGCATTTCAAGTACATTTTCTCATTTAATCTCTACAACCACCCTACAATATAGGCACTTTTATTATTCTCATTTTGTAGATGAGGAAACTGAGGCTGTGGGAGGCAAAATCACTTGGCCAAGGTACCTTTGCATATGGGTATGGAAACCAGGATTCTAACCCAGTCTCCAGGGGAGAACACCCTTTGGAGCCAGGCTGCCTAAGTCCAAATTGCAGTTCTATTAAATATAATACTAACTGTGCAACCTTGGGCAAATTACCTAACCGCTCTCTGCCTCTGTTCCCTCCTTTGTAAAGTGAAGATAATAAAAGTACCCACCTCATAGGATGGTGTGAAGATTGAAAGAATATGTATAGTGTTTTGGGGTCTTCCCTGGTGGCTTAGCGGTGAAGAATCTGCCTGCAGTGCAGGAGACACAGGAGAGTGGCGTTCGATCCCTGGGTGGGGAGGATCCCCTGGAGGAGGGCGTGGCAACCCACTCCAGTGTTCTTTCCAGGAAAATCCCATGGACACAGGAGCCTGGCAGGGTGTGGTCCATGGGGTCGCGAAAAGTCAGACACAACTGAAGCAACTCCGCGCACACAGCACACCTCTTTTAGTCTAGCGGGTGGATCAGTAAATATGAGCCCCCATTATTATTTATATTCCATCAAATAATAGCAAATGGGAGGTAAATTATTATTGAGTAAATGCAACTGGTTTGGCAGGCAATGTCTTTAGAAACTATTTCATGGAGGGGGAAATTAACAAAAGATGTCCCTTCAAGTGAAAAGTTTGGGAACCCCACACTTGGCAGTTGTCTAATCTAAGTCTTAGCTATTTGACTCTCCAGGCCCGTGAACTCTTCCTGCCCTTGTTTCTTTAAGTGCTAGTTTGTCTGGAACGCGCAGAAGAGCTCCTTGAAGGGAACAGAGAACAAGGCTGGTTCATTCCTCTCACATGGGCTGAGCTAAGTAAGTAGATAAATCAAATGCCCATATGGAGCCCAAGTGGCCCTCCTGCCTTCAGGGAGTGCCACCCAGTGACGGGAGCGGCTTTCGAGTGGAGCCAGCGCTGTGCTCAGGATCCTGGTGAAGGAGTGTGGCGGGGTGCAGGGTCTGTGTGTTTAGTGGGTGTATTAGTTACCTAGGGTGACCCTAGCAAATTACCAGAAACTTGGCTTAAAGCAGCAGAAATAAAATTTTTGAACAGTTCTGGAGGCCAGACGTCTGAAGTCAACTTGTTGACAGGGCCACACTCCCTCTGAAGTCTCTAGGGGAGAATCTTTCTTTGCTTCTTCCAGCTCCTGGTGGGTTCAATCGTTCCTCAGCTTGTGGCAGCATAAATCTGGTCTCTGTCTTGTCTTTACTCAATTTTCTTCTCTGTCTCCTCTTCCGGCTGTCTAGTCTCCCTCTGCCTTACTCTTTGAAGAGTATCTGTCATTGGGTCTAAGACCTACTCTAATGCAGGGTGACTTTGCATGGCCAGGTGATCCAAGATGGTCTCATGTTGAGATCCTTGAATTAATTGCATCTGCAAAGACTCTTTTTCTGAATAAGGTTACATTCTAGGTTCTTGGGGATAGGACTCAGGTATATCTTTTTGAGGCCCCCCACTCAACCTACCACAATGGCCAAGGGTAAAACTTTGTCACAATATTGATCCTGAATGAAACTTCTCATTTCAGATTTCAGCTAGTCACTATTATATCCATTCTTCACATAGCAGCCAGGAGATGCTCTTAACTTTTAGATCATGAAAACTTATATGTAAAATCCTCCAGTAGTTACCCACCCATCCTTATTAGAATGAAACCCAAATAAGTCCTAACATTGGTCCATTTTCCCAAGCTCTCTCCTTTTTTTGTACTCTAGTCCAATTCTCTGATTCACTGAATGAGTTTGAACCTCAGGACCTTTGCACCAGTTTTTCCTGCTGCCCGAATCTTCTTGCAGTTCTTCTCACCCTTTAAATTCCAGGTAAAATGTCCTCTGCAGACAGGTCTATAACCACCCTCTCTAAAATAGACCCCAGTCACTCTCTAATAGTGACCTTGTATTTTTTCATTTTTTTTGCATCACAGAGTTCATCTCTCTGTAAAATCCCCCTCTTTATTTGTTGGCTTGTTTCCTTTTCCTGCCCCCCCCCCCCACTAAAGCATTCCATGAGGGTGGGGACCTCGACATCTTGGGCCGTGTCCCAAACCCCTGATATTGGGTTGGGAGGAGAGACTCCAGGTGCTGGAATCTTCTGCGGCTCTCTGAGGCTTGGCTCTTGTCCATAACACTCTGCCAGTTCCCTGCCAAGGCCTGACCTAGAACTAGCCAAGCCTTGCTATCCCCTAGAGATGTGATGGTGATGTTGGGGAATCTTTTAGTGATGACCGGTTAGAAAATAAACAATGACCATGTGTCATGATAGCTAAAACCTTTTCCTGGCAGGCCTGCCTAAGGGATGGTCTCACGCGATTTCCCGGGTCTTTCCTTCACAGATTTAGCTAATGGAGGAAATCAATGACCCATTAAACTTTTTAAAATGTCCTAAAGAGTTGTCAGTAGAGAAGGATGGCTGTTTACCAAGCCTCGGACACATCATTGACTCCTGACTTAGCAGTGTCAGCAAGTTTCCTGGTAAAAATCCATCCTGGTCTTTTTTTCTGGGAGATAGACCAGTGTGAGGAGCTTGGGATTCAGGGAGAGGTCAAACTAGTCTCTGATGCTATGTCGCTTCCTCAGAGAGGCCCCTTCTGATGCCCCCGAGTAAACAGTGCTCTGAATCCCTGTTTCTTTTTAGCACTTATCAGGCCTTTGAGGACATATTTTCTCCCTGCTGTTACCACATGGTGTCATGTCATACATTTTTCTACGTGTTCCCGTCTACCACTCCATGAAGAAAAAAGACAAAAGTCGATCTGCTTCAGTGCTGTCTTCCTTGACCTACAGGTCGTTCCCAGATGGGCCCACAAGACCCACAAGGCCCACAAGAAGGTTCCAGAAATCAAGATAACAGGGCTTTTTTCTACCTCATCGACTCGGACCTCTAGGGTCCTCAGGGCCCCCCAGCTCCTTCTGTCTGCCAGTGAGGACACACAGCCGAGAAGGGACGTGGCCCTTCCCTCCGAGATTCACAGCTGCTGTCCTGAAGAGGTTTGGGCACCTGGGACGGTTGGCTGATTCGGTGACAGCCACATGCATCCCTGAGATGGGATAACTGACTTGGGACGAAACCCAGGCCCGCAGCACGGAAACTGGATGCATAGAGAGAGCTTCAGCCATGGGTTACAGACATGCTAGGTGTGATGTTGCATTTTATTTTATTTTTAAAAAATAGTTTATTTTGGCTTTTTCTTAAAAAAAAAAAAATAGAGTTTTTTTTGGCTGTGTGGCACGTAGCATCTTAGTTCCCTGACCAGGGATTGAACCTGCACCCCTGCAGAGGAAGTGTGGTGTCTTAACCACTGACGGCCGGGGAAGTTCTGATCTCGCATTTTATGTTTTCCAACAGTCCCAAAAGTCTGGTGTTGTTCCATTTTGTGATGAGAAAATGGGTAAAAAGAGGTGAAATCAGTGAATAGCCCAATATAGAATGTTGGTCTGAATGCAGTGGGTTAGAAGCTTCTAAACCCTAGGTCTGCTCCTTGCTACCTTTCAGGCTTTGGGCAAGTTGCTCAACCTTCTAGTGTCAGCCTGGACGCTTTCCAGTGAGAGATGCTCAACTGAAAGTAGCTTTCACAAAGTGGGGAATTCACTGGCTCCCGAAACTGGGAAGTCCAAAGGTGGCTCACTCCAGGCACAGCCGCGGCCGGGGGCTCAGACCTTGTCACTGCGGCTCTCTCCCACCCCTGCTGTCTCAGTGCTTCCGTCTGTGTAGCTTCACCCTCCTCGCCAGGTACCCAGGAAGGCCCCGGCAGCTCCAGCCTCACTCCTTGCCAACTAGGCAACCCTGGCAGAAATAGTGCGTTTCTTCCCCTGTGGTCCCCGGCACCAGTCTTGGCCTTGAATCTCATTGGTCCACTTGAGTCTCACATGCCATCTCTAAGCCAGTTGCTTTGTCTAAGGGAAATATTGGCAAAGAAGTAAGCTGAGGCCCAGAAAGGTCAATTTCTTAACCAAGGTCACACAGCTATAAGTATGGAAGTAGGATTTAGATAAGAGGCAATCTGATCTTAGCATCTGTGCTCTCAGCCACTGTCTCTCCAAGAACTCCCATGAGCTCTTAACAGATAATAGCCATGTGTGCATGCTAAGTCATGTCTGACCCCATGGGCTGTATGTAGCCCACCAGGCTCCTCTGTCCATGGGATTCTTCAGTCAAGAATAATGGAGTGGGTAACCATTCCCTTCTCCAGGGGATCTTCCTGACCCAGGGCTCCACCCCAGGTCTCCTGCATTACAGGAAGATTCTTTACCATCTGAGCCATCAGGGATGTCTTAATAATAAACCAAGGACACATGATAATAGTGATAATAATTATCACAACAGCATGGTGAAGCTACTACTATTATTATCCCACATTTGAACTGAAGCACAGAAAGTTTCACAGCTTGCTTGTAGTCACACGGCTAAGAAATGGTGATGCCAGGATTTGAACCCAACTCAGCTCTAGATGCTGTTTCTAATTCTGAAATTCTAGGACTACATTTGAGTTCTGCACTGTTTCAGAACTCACAGGAAGGTTAGCAGCCTAGAAGCTCCTCCCTCACCTCCTCCCGGGACCTTAACCATTCTTGTGAAGACTCTCCCATCACCCCTCCCCCCACCCCCACAAAATATTTCAGACTTGACTCCAAGCCGTTAAAAATAAAAACAAAAATAAATACATAAATCTAATCTGGAGCTGCCTCTCTTGCAAGGGTGAGTTCCCAGGGACTGGAGGGGTAGGCACCCAGGGGAACTAGGGGAATCACGTGTCTTCTGAGAAAGGAGGGTTGGGGGTGGTGATTAAAGCAGAGAACCTTCGAGCAGGGAAGTTTGACTCAAGGATGGAAACTAGACCTGGCCCCATGCTTTCAGCAAAAGAAGGTTTCCAGAGGCCACCCCACTACAGTGGTTCTGGGTGGAGATTCTGTAATCTGGCTGACTTGGGCTTATGTGCCCTTGGACAGGTTACTTACCCTCTCTGTCAGTTTTCCGTCTTTTACGTTAAGACAGGGATGTGACGGTTGAATGAGTTAGTGTCTGAGCTTTGTCTCTAGTTCAGGGCCAGGACTCCATAAATATGGCTGTTATTATTGCGATTGTGTAGGTTGCTGAGTGAAAAAAGCTACCACCTGCCTCCAGATGTTTTCATGGTATATGTTGCCACCTCCTATTTTACATCTCTAATTTTTGGCATGCTGCTGGAGGTGAGAAGGGCTGGCTTTGTGGGTGTGTCTCTAATCTGGTGGCTCAGGGGCAAAGAACCTGCTTGCCAATGCGGGAGACACAAGAGATGCAGGTTCAACCCCTGGGTCAGGAAGATCCCCTGGAGGAGGAAATGGCAACCCACTCCGGTATTCTTGCCTGGGAAACCCCTTTTCAGAGGAGCCTGGTGGACTCCAGCCCATGGGGTTGCAAAGAGTCAGACACGACTGAGTGGCTGAACACACACCCTGTGACCTGTGCAGCCGCGCAGGGCCCCAGGCTGAGGTCTTTTTATTAAGTGTTTGCTTCAGCAGTTCTTGTGTTTGAAGATGGAAATAGCCTTCCATTTGAGAACTGGCTGCAGAGAGGGAGGGGCTGGCCTGAACTTTCTCTCCTTGTGCTGGAGGGAGACCTGTGGGGAGGTCCCACACTTGGAGTGACTGAGCAGAGAGACCCAGACTTGGGGAAATGGGTTCACAACTCTTTTGCTATCCTCACCTGAGCCATGGGGAATGGTGGGTGGAAGTTTCCTTCGAAGGGCCAGGATCTTGCCACTGCCCACATCTGGGGTAGGCAAGGGAGAGTAAGGGTCCAAAGTCTAGAGGGAGAGGCAGGAAGGCCCCCTCCATGGCAGGTAGACTGGCTCCCACAACACGGTCACAGGCTGGAGAGGAAGGAGGAAGGATACTAGCATGAGCGAAAGTAGGATGCAGGTACATGGCCTCTAGAAACTATGTGCTCACAATTTCATTTTATGTTTTCCTATTCTGCAGATAATCCCCACCTGTTACGCTCAAGGCTTCACTAAAGTGTTGTTCACTGCTACAAGCTCATCTTAAGTTGGGGGTTAGATACTAATCGTTCCCAACATCAATTTTCTTCTTTCATAGAAACAGGATTGTACCTTGGCAATGGCTGCCCAACTAAAGACTACATTTCCCATGTTCCCTTGCAGGTAGCTCTACCGTGTGACTACATGCTGGCCAATAGGATGTGAGTGTTAGTGATATGGTCCACTTCTAAATCGTGCCCTCAAAGGCCTAATTAGTACTGGGCAGGGGGACAGGTAAGTTCTTTCTTTTGCTTTTTACTCCATCCCTCTGCCTGGAATGTAGGATGCAGTGAGTTCCAACTTGAACTGTGCAGACAAGGGCAAGATACAGGGGTGGAGGAGAAAAAGATAGAAGTGCCTGGCCCATCACCCTAGACCGGTCATGCATAGATTGTTCTATGAGAGAGACATAAAGGAGGCTGATATTCAGCTGATACATACAGGTCTAGTCATCGTGGTTGCTTACAGACATTCTTACTGTTAAAAATAAACTTCTGCTTTGTTTAAGCCACTGTTTGTGGAAGTCTCACTTACGGTAATTGAATCTGTTTTCTGGTTAACTCAGCCATGCTTTAGGAGGCTGATAAGGAAGAGGGCTGGGTGGTGCCTCCAGATTCAGATGGTGTTGGGGACAGGAGTGGCACCCTGCTGCAGGCAGTTAAGAGAAGGGAGACAAGGGCTGTAGAAGTCCTGGGAGAGACAGCGCACTGTGGTTGCCAAGCAACCACAGGGGTGGTCCGTGGGACATGTGAACATCCCCCAGAGATTCTGAGTAATATCCGCAGAAAGAACCTGATAAAGTTTAGTCTTCTTCGAGTCATGGGGTCTGATTGTTAGTTAGATATTAAAGGGGAAGCTGGAAATTTCGGGGACAGCTGGGGTTAGAAACCATGCCCAGAGAATGTTAATTCCCTTCTGAGGCAGATCCTTTTTGGTTGCCTATCCCTCCATCATTCCTTCCCCCACCCTTCTTCTTGGCTGACTGAGCCCACCCAATATAACAGAGACAAAAAAAGTGAGCTGTTCTTTTTCCAAGCCATCTTGGCCAGTTAGAGCATGGATGTATAACTCAAACGCAGCTACTTTGATGTCAGGCAAAGTCCGCCCAGGAGCTCCTGGGAAAGGTTTCTCCCTCTTGTAAGAGACACGCGGAAGGAATTATGCTTCTTCCTCAACAGGCTAAGGCTGGAGGAGCACAGAGAGAGAGAGCCCTGCGTCCTTGACAAAATCGCTGAGTTACGGAGCTGTTCCTGGAACCACCTAGCTCTGACATTTTTGTATTGACAAGCTTTTTTGTTTTATTGTTGAAGCTGCTTTTTTGTTACTTGCAGCCGGAAGCACGCTAACTGATACACTGTCTTTGTCTTCTGTTTCAACCTTCCTCCAGCCCTGGGTCTCAAGTGTAACCTTATTCCTTCTGCAAAGCCCTCATTGCTTTGGAAGTCAAGCCCTTCTGGAAACCACCTGCATCGACTTGTCACCACTTTTCTTCTAAGTAAGAATCTCCCTCGTCACGTCTTACTTCTTCATTTCAAACCAAGATCTGTATCTGGGTGGGGTGGGGTGAAAGCAGAACTTCAACCTTTGTGCAACCCTCTCTTTTGGCGCAGATCAGTCCTCTCGTATTGGCCTTATCGGTCCGGATGTGTGTCTCTCTCTGCTGCCTGGGAGCTTGTCTCAGGCCTGGGCTGAGGAGCATTCATCTTGATATACCTTTGGGTAGCTCAGGGCTGGGCAAAGGAGGTGCTCCCTGAATGCTTGTTGAATGACTATATGAAAGAATGAATCATCTAAACCCAATTTTATCACCTCCCTCAACAGAGCCAATTTCCCTCCCCACTGCCCTCCTACACTACTCTGGGACAAGACAGTTCTTGCAGAGGTAGAGACAGGAAGAAGTTAATTCGGTTCTCGGTTCCAAAGCAGCTTCTAATCCTTCTCTCTTTAAATTACCTTTAATCCACCCACTGTCAGCCTTAGCTCTGGTTCAGTCAGCTCTGGTTCAGCTCTGAGCTGACTCTGACCCAGAGCATCTCAGAAAAAAAAAAAAAAAAAAAGGAAGGAATGAGAGAGAGAAGAAAGGAAACTGTATTTGTATTTAAATCATTTTAAGAAACATGGAAGAACTAGAGACAGAAATGATTCGAGGTGGGCGTGCTCTCCACCCAGACTTGTCAATTCTAGACCTTTTTCCCCCCCTCAGTTCTTCTTCTAATTACAAAAGTAATACATGTTTAGTGAAGAAACCTTGGAAAGCACATATGAAAGAGAGGAAACTCAGTGTTTTAGTCTGACCACTTGTGATGGTGACTTAACGTTTTGGTATGTGCATTTCCACATTTCTATGGTTTGTCCCTGTTTCTTCCCCTCTGTCTCCATCTCCCTCTTTCCCTCAGCCCCTCTTGACTCTCTCTCTCTCTCTCCAAGTATCTTTCTCTCCTCAAATTTAAATGCTTCCAAGTTCTTCACCCTCCAGACCGGGTCGTCCCCCGCCCTCCTTAATAAACAACTCAGCTTGATCTAATTCCCCGTCTTGTAAGGCAGCAGGAAATTCAGTGCCCGGGCCTCCGCAACCCTTTCTGAGAAGTCTGAGTACCTTTTCCTCGAACTCGGGTCACCGCTTGTCTCTTCCCGCTCGCAATGATTCCCTCAGCCTGCTCTCCAGCTTCCCTTGCTCTTCCTGCATCGGGAAGGCTTCGGCCCTAAGTCACACTCCAGCTGAGGCAGGTCAGCGCTGCGTTTCCCCACAGGACGAGAAACCCGGGACAGGTGTCCCCGGGTCAGGCTCCTGGCCTGCGCCTCCCCTCACGCGTGCCCGCCGCCATCACACTCGCAAGCTTCCTGCAGTCACTGCAGTGGGCTCAGCGCCCCTCGGGGTCTGGTCACCAGCGCCAAGGAGCGCGCACCTTTGGGAGCAGCCCTCGCCGAGGACAGGGGGAAGCTGGTGCACGAGCAGCCCGGCTCCCTGCTCCTCAGAGGGGGGCCTCTCCGGGGCTGGTTGCTCCTGGGCTCTTGGGAGTCCCCACGGGGGCGGAGTCCTCCTTGCCCACAGTGGTGGCCGGCTCCTGGGTGTCCTTCTCGTTCCCTTAACCCTGGACCGGTCCTCCCTAAGATCTCCTCTCAGGTCACTCACTTGCATTCAGAGCTTTGCCTCCGCATCGGCTTCTGGAGGAACTCTGCCCAAGACGGTAGACTTGGGCTTTTCCTTCTAACTAAAAGGCCGTGAATAGAAGCATCCTCTTCAACCAGGTGTGATCCGCAGACTCCTGGCATCTTCAAAAGAGCAGAGCACCGCCGCTGCTAGTCCTCGAGACATGTATACTGGGTTTCATCTAGGCCCCCCCATTACACATGCTTAACCACCACTACTTCATATATATACAATAAAATGATGAGGGGGCCCTCTGCGTTACTCGGTCTAAACTCAGAGCTCACCTAGCGGGGGGGGCAGTCACTTCTCTCCTGGGCTCCCTGGGAAGCCATTTCAGTGGGAAAGCACCCTCCTTCCTCTCTTCCCCTCCCCTCCGTTTCCAAGGCCCTGAGAGCCAGAGGTCTCACTTGAACTGGGTGATGGAAGTGAGGAAGGTGTAGAGGAACTTTGCATCAAATTCTGATTTTGCTTTCTTCTTTTGACTGCACCAGGTGACCTGTGGGATATTTGTTCCCTGACTGGGGATTGAACCTGGGCCCTCAGAGTCCTAACTACTGCACCACAAAGGAAGGCCCTATGCTAATTTTTTAAAAAAATCAAATTCTAGATTGAAGGTTTTTTTGGAGCAAATTTTTACAGAAATATAACATATATACAGAATAAGTACACAGTTTAAAGTACACAGTCTTAAGTACACAGTTTAAAGAATTTCTCCCAGCTGAACATGCTCATGTAGCCAGCATCCAGATCAAGACACAGAGCCCAACCAGCCCCTCAAGAGCCACCTGGCACCCCTTCCAGTCACATCCCTTCCTCAAGGACGACCACCATCCTGACACCTAACACTTGGTTTTGCCTGTTTTTGAACTTTGCATCAGTGGAATCCCTCAGAGTGTGCTCTTTCATGCCTGCCTTGCCTTCTTTTCGTCAACATAATGGCCATGAGAATTATCCGTGCTGGATCTAGCTGTGGCTCCCTGGTTGAGACCAACATTTTAATTTGAGGAGTTTCGAGTTTTAAGAGCTGAAAGGAGATAGTTTCAGTAACTAAAAGAGTCCCCAAAATTATAGAATTGGAGAGAGGTGGGTTGAGGACACCACATGTCTTGGGGCAAGTGACCAAACTTCTTGTTTCTCTATTTCTGTAACATGGGGCTAATACAAGTTCCTACTTCCCAAGGTCCTTGTGAGGACTCACTGAATTAATGTGCAGGGGCTTCCCTGGTGGCTCAGACGGTTAAAAAAAAAATCTGCCTGCAATGCAGGAGACCGGGGTTCCATCCCTGGATCAGGAAGATCCCCTGGAGAAGGGAATGGCCACCCGCCCCAGTATTCCTGCCTGGAGAACTCCATGGACAAGACGAACACACAAGGTGTGGAGAGCAGGGCCTGGCCTGTGGGGGGCGCTCCGTGGAAGCCTGCTGCTGCCTCCACTCCGGTCTCTGCCACGAATCCTACCTTTACTCTAGAGTTTTATTATGACCCAGAGGGAAAACGGAGGTTTCAACACACGATATTTGGTAGTAATTATTATAAAAATGATTTCATAGTAACACCTCAACTAGTTGAGACACATCCCTAGACCGGTTAGGTGTGTGTCTCAGGTAGAGCACACGTCAAGCCTGAGAAGTTAGGATGGCTCATGCTTGTTTAAGGGATGAGGCAACTGAGGCTCAGAGGACAAAGCGACTCCTTTGGGGTCACAGAGGGGGTTGGTGGTGGAGCTGGGGCCTCTCTGACCAGGGAATCCTGTTCGTCTCTTCTCTCTGCCCTTTCACCTCCTTCTCATCTCCTGCTGGATCTAGCAGTCCTCAGGATGCCCTGGGGTGGTCCCGCCTGGCTGCCCCTTGGCCTGACCCGCCTCCCCCACCCCGGCAGCCAGGTGGTCCTGCCCTTAGGACTTACAGGAATGTTTCCTGTCTTGATTTTCTCGATCTGTTCGCATGAAGCTCCATGCTTCTCGCGGGTCTCCTAAGCAGCACTTTCTGAAATACCAGGTGAGTCAGTCATCCTCAGCAAACAGGTTCTCAGGTAGCCCCATGGTCATGGTACGGTAGCTGGGAATGTCGGTTTTTATGGAGCTGAAATTAGTCAACTGGAGTTATAGAATTCTCCTACTGCCGAATGATGAAATTGGTTCAGGCCAGCAGGCATGGTAAAGGAACTGGTAAAGGCACTTTATAGAAATGGAGAAAATGCCAGAAGCAAGTTCGAAAAGGCTTGAGAACAGGATGGCCTGGGCGGGGTGGGGGGTGGGGGGCTTGGTTACACAAGCGGGCAAGCCCTCTTCAGCTCTGATCATGTGTCCCTTAGGGTGCTTTGGCCGCAAGCAGCAGAGAGCAGGGCCTCACACTGGCTTAAGCACTAGGGGAGCTGGGAGGCAGGACAGCTCTCAAGTCACTTGACTTGGGGGTTCAAGAATGTAACTGAGACCCAGGCTCTCTCTCTCCCCTTTACCATCTACACGCTGGCTTCAGCTGATAGCTGGTTCCCTCTGTGGCTGCAAAGCCGTGGCCAGTAGTAATCGGGCTAAAAAATTGTTAGCATCCAGTGGGGAAAAGGAGAGAGTGGCTTTCTTGGACTCTCTCTTAAGAGTAAGGAAGTGTTGCTGCCAGAAGTCCTCAGGACATCTATCTTGTGGGCTAAGGTGGCTTGGGCCTGTTCACCCCTGAACCAGTCATCGGCAAGAGGCATATTTGGAGGACGTGTTTTGGCAACATTGGGAGACATCTGGAGCTATTAGTGGCATCTCATGGGTAGAAATCAGAAGTTTAGTCACTAAGTTGTGTCCCACCCTTTTGCAGCCCGTCAGACTGTAACCTGCCAGGCTCCTCTGTCTGTGGGGTTTCCCAGGCAAGGATACTGGAGTGGATTGCTGTTTCCTTCTCCAGGAGATCTTCCTGACCCAGGGATCAAACCCATGTCTCCTATATTGGTAGGTGAATTTTTACCGCTGAGCCAACAGGGAAACCTGTAGAAATCAGAGATGCAGTTAAATATGCTACAGTGCCAGGATGGTGCCTCCCCAACTCACACGCTACAGAAAATTACCTGTTCTGAAACGTCAACACTGCAGAGATTGAAAATCCCTGGCTTAGACTAATCAGGACCTCTCTGCACTGGGGTGTAATAATTGGTGGGGAGTCACCTACAGTGTCCACTGCAAACTTTTTTTTCCAGACTTTGTCACTCTGTTAGGGACACTGTGTTAGGGATTCAAATTTCAGGGAGGGTTTGTTTGGCTTGGCCTGGAGCACTTGCCCACTCATAAGCTTATAGACTGTAAAGCACTGTGGTTGACCAGTAGTTTCCCCACAGGAAGATCCTGGTGCAGGAAGTGGGAAGGGATGTTAAACTAGCAGAACAAAGCAAAAAAAAGCCCACCTCAACTTCTCTAAGAAGCTTAAGCTCTTGATACTGCTGGAGGGGACAAGTTTCATGTCTTAACTGAGAACCCATGAAACTGTGATCTTCCCCCAAAGAAGAGGGCAGTTGACACTCCCCTCAAAGAAGGAGAGGAAGACATCCCAGAATGAAATAGGGAAGGGGGGAAGCAGGCAACATCCTAGGATGATGTTGGGGAGGAGTGGGGAGAGAAAGTGTACATGTTAACTGGACTTCAGAGATGGCTGTCGTTCATTCTTTCCCTTTGGGTATGGGGTCTAACCTTCCACTCCCTTGAATCTGAACTGGCCTAGACTTTGTGTCTGTTTTGACCAGTAGAACATGGTGAAAGTGACCCTGGGCCAGTTCTGGGCTTCCTTCCTCATGGGGCCCTGAGCAACCATGGAAGAAGTCAGGGCTGCTCCAGTGGGAGGGCACTGAGGTGCCACCTTGGGGGTCCAGCGCAAGGCAAGACGCATCAACCCCTGTAGCCATCTGCTTGCAACGGCCTGAGAGAATCCAAGTGAGAACCACTCAGCCGAGTCCAGTCAGCCCACAGGACTGTGAGTGAGAATAATAAACCATTGTTTTTAAGCCTCTAAATTTGGAGGTGGTTTGTCATGCATCAAGTGATAGTGAGAACAATATATATAAAAATAATATATATGTAATTAAGGTTTTCAATTTTAATATTTACTAATATTTTCATTAAAATATTTTATTATAAAAGTCATATAAAAGTGTTACCAAAAATGGAGAAAAGAAACACCACCCCTGGTTATGCTGATTTAACTTCAATTACAACCACTATTAGCATTTTAGTGTGTATTCTCCCAGTCTTCTTTCCTATGGAAGGTTTTCATAGGGCAGTGTGAGAGCATATTTTTTCCCCTTTACCAATGTGTCATCATCAATATTCTACATTGCCACAGAGTTTTTGCAGTGAGTAAGCTATACTAATAATGCCATTAACAGCCACTTATAGTAGACAGAATAACGGTCCCCTTAAAGATGTCTAGGGGCTTTCCAGGTGGCACAGTGGTAAAGAATCCGCCTTCCAATGCAGGAGATGCAGGAGTCGTGAGTTTGATCCCTGGGTTGGGAGGATCCCCTGGAGAAGGAAATGGCAACCCACTCCAGTATTCTTGCCTGGAAAATTCTGTGGACAGAGGAGCCTGGTGGGCTACAGTCCATGGGGTTGTAAAGAGTCAGCTGAGCACACACATAACTGAGCACACACACACACCCCCAAAGATGTCTATGCCCTAATCCCCTGAACCTGTAAATGTGTTACTTTATGTGGCAAAAGGGACTCTGCAGGTATGATTTAGGTTAAGGATTTTGAGATGGGGAGATTATCCTGGATTATCTCACTGGGCTTAAGTGTAACCACAAGGGTCTTTATAAAAGGGAGGCAGGTGGGTCGAAGTCAAAGAAGATGATGTGGGTAAGGAATCAGGGTCCAAGAGAGTGAGCAGAATATGCAAAGTTGTTTGCTTTGAAGATGAAAGATGTGCTGCAAGCCAAGGAATTCAGCAGCCGTCTAGAAGCTGGAAAAGGCAAGGAAACAGATTCTCCCCTGGAGTCTGTAGAAGGAACTCAGCTCTGCCAGCACCTGGCTTTAGCTCCAGTAGACCCATTGTTTCGGACTTCTGACCTCAGAACTATAAGATAGTAACTGGGTTGCTCTAAGCCACGAGGCTTGTGATCATTTGTTACAGCAGCCGTCAGAAACCAGTACATTGCCTCATCAGTCGTTTAACACTCAGGATCTTATTTAACTCCCACAACACCGCATGAGGCAGGTCCTATTGCCATCTGCATTTTAGAGATGAGGAAGCTGGTCCTCAGAGGGACAGAGGGACTTCTGCAGGCCCCAGAGTATTAAATGGCAGAGCCAAAGCTGGCCCGCCATTTATGGTTATATTTATAAAACCACTGGTATAGGATTTATTTGGACTTGGGTAAGCATACAGACGTTGGGTTAAGCCTTTGTCATATTGCCATCTTTTTTTTTTTTTCATTGTTTGTTCCTGTATTAAGTTAACATTGTGACTTCTGTGGAAGTCCCCACCAGCCATAAGATGAAAACCACAGTTTTGAAATTGCATGAGCCATTGACTCATTGGCTTTTATTGTTATTGGCACTGAAGTGTCTCATTTGAAAAGACAAAATCCCAATTCACTTTGGGGTTTGGTGGACCAGATGTAATTTTGAAGGTTGCTTAAATCTTAACCACTCTGTCAATCTTCTGCTTTTGAGACTAAGTCTTAATGACCTTTAAAGAAGCTCTGCAAGGTCTCTGAAATGGAGTCTGAATGCATCTATAATCTGAACATAGACAAAAGTTTGTGCAAAGAAGATTCTTTTCTACTCAGTGAAGTTTCCTCATCTTGCAGCAAGGTCGGTCAATCCATCAGCTAAGTTCACACAGAATGGCATGGAATCCAGTTGTGTTCACCCAGGCTGCTTTTGCATTGACCTGTTTGGATCAATCTTTTTTAAAATTTATTTTTAATTGAAGGATAATTGCTTTACAGTGTTATGTTGGTTTTAACCATACATCAACATGAAACCGGCAACAAGTATACACATGTCCGCTCCCTCTTGAAGCCCCCTCCCACCTCCCACCCCATCCCACCCCTCTGGCTTGTCACAGAGCCCCAGGCTGAGCTCCCTGCACGATAGGCAATTTCCCGTTAGCTACCTATGTTACACACGGTAATGTGTGTATTTCAATGCTGCTCCCTCAATTTGTCCCGCCCTGTCCTTCTGCTGCTGTGTCCAAAGTCTGTTCTCTATGTCTGTGTCTCTATTCCTGCCCTGCAAATAGGTTCATCAGTACCATTTTTTGAGATTCAACACAATATTTGTTTTTCTCTTTCTGACTAACTTCACTCTGTATAACAGGCTCTTGGTTCGTCCACCTCACTGGAACTGACTCACGTCCATTCCTTTTTGTGGCTGTGTGATATTCCATTGTGTTTATGTGCTACAACTTCTCCATCCATTCCTCTGTCAACAGATATCTAGGTTGCTTCTATGTCCTGGCTATTGTTCATAATGCTGCAATGAGCTTTGTAAAAAATTTTTTTAACGTGTGGAAAACAGTCATTCCCCACACCTAATACCAAACACCTGCATTTCCATAAAGATTTCCCAGCTTCTTACATGTAGATTGGTCCCAATGATCCTGGGTTCTTACTCCCTCTCACACAGTCCCCCACTGGGGTCAAGATTTGCTTCAGAGTTCTCACCAAGCTTGACTTCCCCCCAAACATCCAATTGAGAGTCCTGTGTGCTTTTTTTGGCCACACCCACAACAAGTGGGATCCTAACTCCCTGACCAGGGAGCAAACTCTCACCCCTGCACTGGAAGCATGGAGCCTTAACCACTGGACTGCCAGGGAAGTCCTGACAGTCCTATTGTAGAGTCTTCTGAAATAATTTTCTTTTTACTTTTTTTTTTTAAAAATTAAGACATTATCTACTGTAAGATTTACCCTATTTAGGGTCAAGTTCTACAAGATGAAACATCTTACAATGCACAGGACAATCCCCAACAATGGAGCAACTCTGCCCAAGGTATCAATGGGCTGAGGTTGACAGCCTGCATCACAGCTGTAATTTCAAGTAATTTCCCTTTACTGTCAGCCTTCCCTTCCTTGTCTCACTTCCCCACTCTGGGATCCATATTTCTGTTGCTTCTCATCTGTGTATTTAGTGGTTTAATGTCTCTTTTCCCTCCTGTAATATAAACTCTAAGGGGCCAGGATTTTGTCTCTTGTTCTCACCATATAGTAGTTGCTTAATAAATGTGTTGAATGTATGAAAAGTGCAAACAAAAACTATATTTCATAAAGCATCTTTAAAATATGAGGATACGGGGACTTCCCTGGTGGTCCAGTAGTTAAGACTCTAGGCTCCCAACTCAGGGGGCCTGGGATCGATCCCTGGTCAGGGAACTAGATGCCACCTGCCACAAGTAAGAGTTTGCATGCTGCAACTAAGACCCGGTGCAGCCAAATAAATAAGTAAATAAATAGGGCTTCCCTGGTGGCTTAGATGGTAAAACATCTGCCCACAATGCAGGAGACCAGGGTTCAATCCCTGGGTTGGTAAGATCCCCTGGAGAAGGAAATGGCAACCCACTCCAGTATGCTTGCCTGGAGAATTCTGAGGACAGAGGAGCCTGGTGGACTACAGTCCATGGGGTCGCAAAGAGTCGGACACGACTAAGTGACTAACACACACACACATAGGTGTTGACAGAAATAAGTAAATAAATAAATAGTTAAAAAATAGAAGAGTAAATTTTGAGGACACCAGGAGGCTTCTCTGGACTTCAGTCTTGGTGACTCTCTAAACATCACATGGGAAAAAAATGTACGAGTGAGACCGAGAGAGAGAGAGACATTGTCTTCATAGACTAAATCTGAGCTGAAATTCTGCCACTTAACTGCCACATTACCAGAAACAAGTCGCATTCCCTCATCTGTAAAATGGGAATTATAAAAAGAAGATTAAATGTGCTAATGGATGTCAGCACCCTGCACTTTGTAAATGTTGGCTTTGAAGTTCTTCTCTGTTTGCTCCCTTTCTTGAGTTTCCAGGCCAGGCCAGCGCTGGTGCCCATAGTCATCCTCGCCAGCCCACCCTGGAGGACCACCTGCAGCGTGGTGGACAGATCCGTACATGCCTCTGGCAGCTGCATCCCCGCCCAGGGCCCATGTGTTCGGCATGTTCCCAGCAGGTCAACAAGGGACGTGCCTGGGAGTTGACAGCCCCAGGCGGTACCGTCAACCATTGAGAGATGGGCATTGTGGATGAATGTCCCGGCTTCCTGACCCCTTCCCGGGACAGTTCTGAAGTGTCCTCTACATCATCTCCCAGAGGTCCTCCGTGAGGTTGAGCCCCATTTGCCCACAGAGGTAACCAGCTCATTGACACGCCTGCAGTTCTCCCTTCCCTGTCTCACGTCCCACTTCCTCATTATCCTTCCCAAGGTTGTTTCCCAAATAAACTACTTGCACCCAA
This sequence comes from Cervus elaphus, assembly GCF_910594005.1. Classification (NCBI taxonomy): domain Eukaryota; kingdom Metazoa; phylum Chordata; class Mammalia; order Artiodactyla; family Cervidae; genus Cervus; species Cervus elaphus. The sequence goes on along the minus strand of NC_057837.1, from coordinate 77,686,283 downwards.
GGAGTAGCAGTTGCTATCTGTTGGCCTCAAATTTTATCATTTGCTCAACTTCATCTGCCCAACTTCTAGCTGTTAGCATCTTCATCTCTTTGCATGAGTTTGTTTGGTATTTTTTTCCCTGGCTGTAGGAGTCAAGCAGGCTAGAAGTGCTGAAGAATTAATGCTTTCTCCCTTCTGCCCAGCAGCCGTCAACCTGTGCGTGGAAGGAAGCGGTGTATAAATGCCCCCAGCTCCCTGGTCCTTCAGGTAGAATAACTCTGAGACACGTGTTCTACCCTGGGGGTGGGACGTGGGGTTAAGCTCTAGTTGCCCATAGTAGTAACTGTCTTGATAACTTGCTTAATCCTGGTTGTTCTTCCTTGCCTCCTCACTTTCCTTTTCCCTACTGGTGTGTCTTTTGCCTTCCAACCAAATTACTTGTCCTTGAATCTTTGTCTCAGGGTCTGCCTCTGGGGAAACCCAAATGACGATACAAGCTCTACTGTGGGGGGTTTCCAAACTAAGATATCCGTTAGATCCAATTGTAGCTTCTCTTTAAATCTCTGAAGAATAGGAGGGAACATGCTATTGTCCAACTAAATAGCCCTCTTCTAATAATTCCACTTGGAGCCGCAGCAGATGACTCCTATTCACTGAGGGGAAGGACCTCATCTTTCCCGTGGCATTAACAAGCCTCAGGCCCCACCCTTTGGTACATAGTTGCCCCCTGTATTTCACATGAATTCCTTTGTTGTCTTTCACAACCTTACTGAAACACAGAGGATGCTGTTGGTAGCCCTGGAAACGTCCCTTGGGTCTCCAGTGGGGGGCGTCTCCTGTTCCTATTTATTCAGTTACTTTCTGGGGATAGGCACACATGTTGAATGTTGGCAGCAAACGGTCTGGCTCAATACTTTCATTTGTTAAAAAAAAAAAAATTTTCAGAGTGGCTGATTGGAAATCCCACAGCAACTAGTCCCCCCACTCCCATGACATTTTATTTTTCTAAAAATTCCCCCCCCCCCATTTTCTTTCTTTTCATAGTGGTGAGTACAAAGGGTGTTTGCTAATTCGGGGCCTTTCTGCATTGGGGGCCCATCTCTCAATGGTTGAAGGTACCGCCTGGGGCTGTTGACCTGCTGCGAACATGCCGAACACATGGGCCCTGGGAGGGGATGCAGCTGCCAAGGCACGTATGGATCTGTCCACCCTGCTGCGGGCGGTCCTCTAGGGTGGGCTGGCGAGGATGACCATGGGCACCAGTGCTGGCCTGGAAACTCAAGAGAAGGAGCAGACAGAGCAGAAGGTCAAACCAAATTTCATCCTCGTCGACGCCAAGCACTCTGCGTTTCCATTGGCTCCACCCCTTATGCAAATTCTCTGTCCAGGAAGTTCCTGTGACCCTCCTCCCGACAAAGAACATGTGACTTAGCACCAGCCAATCAGAGCAGCTGAAGTCCAAGGACCGCCATGACGTGTGGTGCAGATTGGTCCAATCAGACTTCACCTCAGGATTTGTTTGGTAGCAGCCAGGAAGCAGATCTGTCTTGCAGTCCCCTGGGAGCTTAGTGTGGTTGGGTTGCTAATAAACAGCTCGGCTTACTGAACGTCTCAATTCCAGAGGAATTTCAGATGCTAAAAAAATTTTTTTTTCACCAAACACTGCTCATTATTGTATTATGTTAAATCTCCCTGGAGAGCAGATTCCTTACCAGTATTTTTAAGCAGCATCTGTCACTTTCTAGTCACTTCTGCTTGTTTTAAAAAGCTCAGCCTGCAATAGTTCCAAATATCTGAGCAAATACCTGATTTAAATCTTGTATTGGTCAGAATATCAGTCCAACTGAAGTAAATAAAAGGCAAAATAATTGGCTTTAAAACAAGGAGAGTTTAATCTTCCCTCATGGAATAGCTCAGCGGTTAGCATCCAGTTGGCCGTGGGGGCTCCTCCTTGTCTGGGGTTCAGACTCTATCTCGTTGCTGGGCACTCTTAACATGTGACTTCCACTTCCTGGTCTAGGAGGGCTGTTTTAGCTCCTACCGTATTTCCTCCTGCTGGTGGGAAGAGGGAAAGGGGAGGAAGAGGGTTCTCTGTTCCCTCCAGGGCCACAATCCAGAAGCTTGTCATCACAGAGCTGGGACGCGAGCCCTGGTCTCCAGCCTCCTCCTCCTTCCCTCCAGTCCTTCCTGCTCTGCCCTGTGTGACCCGTGTGTACTGCATCAAAGGCTCTCTTGCCCCCTGGCTTCTGGTTGAGTTTGATCAATGAGAGACACTGGCAGGAGACGGGAGGAGAGGAGAAGCATGGGTCTGCTTATTCCCCCAGCTCTCCTGTTGGGATCTTGGGCCACTGTGTCCCTTGACTGAAGGTCACAGGTCCTTCAGACACCCTCTTCAGAGATCTTCTCTCCAGATCTGGCAACCGCTTCCATCTTTGCCCTTTTCAGCTTAAGGTGATAACGCCTCCACTGTTACTACCTAGGAGTTGGAATCCCCCTACTCCTGCCTGGTTACTACTCCTTAGTGGTAACACCCTCTCTGTTATTAGCCTTGGGGGTGTTATAACATCCATGGGGGCTACACCCTGCCCAATGTTTTGTAAACAGTCCATTCATAAAATTCTCCTCTTGCTGGGTCTCTGACTGGTGTGAATCCTCCTAACAGTCAAAGGCCATAGAGGCCTTTATTATCATCACTATTGCATAGATGAGAAAGGGAGGGACAGAGAGGTTAAGTGAGCTGCCTAAAGTCACAGAGCTAGTAAATGGTGGCACCAGTGTTTGAACCCGGGCAGTCTGGCTTCGGAAACTGCACTCTTTATCACTACACTGGCCTTAGCTTCTTGAAATATGAGGCAAGAAGGACAAGGTTGTAGATTATCTTCCAAGTCATCATTAACATGTTGGGGGCCTCAGTTCCTCATATTTTTTGTGAAGGGGTGGACTAGTCCAAGAGTTACAAATCCCAATGCCTATGGAAGCCAAAAATTGACCTAAACAAGGGACATGGACTGGGTCATTGCCACCAAGAAATATGCGTTCTCTTGCTTTCCTGTAAAGATCTGGCCCGCCTGTCTATCTTTCCTTCCCCACTAGCATAGAGAACCAGGCACACAGAGAAGTCATTTAGAAATTACACTTGGCTGACAGTAACCATTATCAATACTTGAGTGTAGCAGTTTAAACCAATTAGAGGTTCCTTCCTTTTACTTAAAGCCAGTCTGGAGGTCAGCATCCCAAGAGGGCAGCTCCATGGTGTGGACAGAGATTCTGTTTCCTTCCATCTTTAGTACAGAACCCCCCTCTCTCAGGTCACAACATGGCTACTTAAGCTCCAGCCATCATGTTTGCATTGCAGGGAAAACTCAGGAGAATGGCAAGGCACCAAAAAGCATTCTTGGAAGCCCCACCTTCAGCTTTCACTTGCAGCGCGTTGGCCGCTCAATCTTAGCGCGCATGAGAGTATGGACTGAAGAATTCCCCGCGCTGCCATCTGCCCCGGGCGTTGTAGTGACAGGATGTTCAGTAGCATCACCTCCTCTGCTCGCTAGATGTCAGTAGTGCTCCCCGCCTTGAGCTGTGACAACCAGAAACCTCTCCACTCGTTGCCAAGTGTTCTCTGGGGACAAAACTTCCTCGATTGGGAAACATTAGTGCACACTCACATTCAAGGAAAGCTGGAAAATGTGATTTTTTAATATATTACCACCCCCAATAGTGTAGTGGTGTAAGTATGAGGGAAATAGAGCTTAGACATGTGGATGGCAAACAGCAGTCCTTGCTCCAAGAGATCTCATTCAATTTCCTCTTATTTCTACTGAAAGGGAAACAGTGACTTAAGGGCAATGATGAACATCGTCAGTGTCAGGAGTGATAGAGAATGGTGGGGACTGTGGCAAACTGCAAGCAAAGGCCCCACAGAGGGGGGTGCTTTCCAGCTTCTTCCCAGTGGGTAACTCTTTGTTACCCAGAAGGGCCGTGGCGGCCTTCCCTGGCGCTCCAGTGGCTCAGGCTTCCTGCTTCCAACGCAGGGGGCCCGGCCTTGATCTCTGATCAGGGTGCTAGATCCACATGCCGCAATGAAGAGTTCGCATGCCACAGCTAGAAAGAGAGAGAGAGAGAGAGAGGAAGAAAGAAAGGGAGAAAGGGAGGAAGGGAGGAAGGAAGAAAGAAAAGATCCTGCATGCTGCAACTAAGAGGACCCCAGGCGCAGCAGCTGGGACTCGGTGCAGCCAAATACCTTTATGAATTAAAAAAACAGAAGGATCATGGGACTGGAGTTATGAGAGCTTCTGATTTCTCAAGAAAAACTAGAAACTGAGACTTTAATATGCAATCTCCCATTTCTAAATATTGGCAACTAATTCAATATTTTATAAAGATTTTTATGAATAGTGTTTGACCCACAGATGCTAGATTGCAGTGACTGGCCTACAGGATTTTTAAAAATTGCCTTTTTAAACATATATGCAAACTAGAAACGTAATACTTGGGTATCCACCTTCAACAATTATCCACATTTTGCCAATCTCATTTGGTCATCTTCCTTCAAATTACCCTTTCTTTGCCAGAGTCCTTGTAAAAGCAACTGGTTGGCCTCGTGTCCTTTCACCAGTGAATACTTGATAACCACTTTAAAAATTAGGTCACTACACTGTTATCATACCTCCCAAAGTTAACAATGAGACCTTAGACTGGACCAGATGATTCTTAAGGGGGCAGGGGTTTTGCCATTCTAAGCCTTAGTAACAGATTCTCCTTCCTGTCTCCTGATCACCCTCGGTCTCTCACCTCTGTCCCTCCTTTTACACACATAGACAGACACACAGACAGATACATAGGTAGATATACACATGGAAGCACAAACACTGGAGTACACACAGACACACAAACATACAGACCAACTCGCAGAACACCCACGCGCGCATTTAGCACACATGAACTCCACAACCGCTTCTCTAAGAATAAAGCACACGTCCTGAACTTAGCCCTGCAATGCAGATTTTCAAACTGAGCTAGAGCTGGTGCCTGCCCCATCCCCACCCACATACTGCATCTCCCTTGTGCTGACTAGTTTTTGACCCTGGACTAGTTCACTCACCCAGGCCTTCATTTTCCTTTGTGCAAAACAGGGACAACAATTCCAACTCTCCCCCAACAATGGGGCAGGGAGGGATGTAATTACAGGATTGCACACTCCTTGTGCAAGTATTAAAGTGCTTAATAATTACTGCCACCACAGCAGCAATGATGAGGTGATCAGAAGCCCCAGCGGAAGCAGACAGTAAACAAAGAAGTCCAGAGAGGGCTCTGATGGTCTGAATCTTCTGATTCCAGACAGTTTAAGACCCACGGCCCTTCTGTCCCTGAAGCCTTCCATTCGCCTTCTATCAATTCATGAAGACGTTTTGGCAGCCTGGCAAGAGAAAAGGTTCAAAATCCAAATTCCCAACTCAAGCCGTTAAGAGAGAAAGATATTTTGCAGCTTGGTTCCTAAATTAGAAGATGATTTCTGGGTGTTTAAATATCTCCCTTTATCTCTGTGCCACTTACACGGCTGCTGACACAGCTCTGGAGGCTGGGTGGGGCTTGGGGTCAAGGGGAGGGCGGGTGATGCATTCTTTAGGTGTGCCCTTGGAGGAGATGTCCAAACAGGCCCCTGGTTCCTGCCAGGCTCTGTCAAGGACACTCCCAAAATATCCAGGGGACAAATGCTATTTTTGAGGTTCAGCAGCCCAGCTGGTAAAGAATCCACCTGCAATGCAGGAGACCCTGGTTCGATCCCTGGGTCGAGGAGATCCACTCAAGAACAGATAGGCTACCCATTCCATTATTCTTGGGCTTCCCTGATGGCTCAGCTGGTAAAGAATCCACCTGCAATGTGGGAGACCTGGGTTCAATCCCTGGGTTGGGAAGATCCCCTGGAAAAGGGAACGGCTGCCCACTGCAGTATCCTGGCCTGGAGAATTCCACAGACTGTACAGTCCATGGGGTCGCAAAGAGTCGGATACGACTGAGCAACTTGCACTTTCATTTTAAAGGTTACCATGTGCCATCCCTCCACCCCCCCGCCCAATAATCTGATTTCACTCAGAGTTTGCTTTTAAATAGAGCCTGCCTTGCCTTTTGATCTTCCAGGAAATTTGGTTTCTCTTGGGGTCACTGGAGTAAAATGTGAATTAGCCACCTTCTCAGAGCTAAACTCTCTTTATGTTTAAATTTTTTCCTCTTAATCTTCTGCTATTTCTTTCCCATTATATCACATAGAGAGGATGCCAGTTAAGTGCCTGAGGTTAAAATTTAAGATGCCAGGTCTTTAAATCCAGTTTTTCCTGAAAAGGTACAAATTTATTGTTCCTAAGGTCAGTTTCTGGCCTAGAGTCAACAGAAAATGAGGAATTTTTGGTTCCTGTTGTTCTGCTTTTAAAATATGTATTGGAGGTCAACACCCTTTGAAGATGAATTCATTTGCAAAATATTATAAAGTTGAGAAGTGGCCATTTTAATTCCTGTAAAATAATCCAGATAATGATGATGATGTAATGATCATAGTAGCATTAAGAGCTGCTTTAATTTGAGCATTCATTTGTGCCAGGCACTGTGCTAAGCTTGTCACTAGCATACCTCATTTATAGTAGATACATAGCATATCTCATGTATAGTAGATATATAGAGAGACATATATATATCTCATCTATGTGAGATATATAGCATATCTCATGTATAGTAGATATATAGAGAGACATATATATATCTCATCTATGTGAGATACATAGCATATCTCATGTATAGTAGATATATAGACAGACATATATATATCTCATCTATGTGAGATACATAGCTTATCTCATGTATAGTAGATATATAGACAGACATATATATATCTCATCTATGTGAGATACATAGCATATCTCATGTATAGTAGATATATTGAGAGACATATATATATCTCATCTATGTGAGATACATAGCATATCTCATGTATAGTAGATATATAGACAGACATATATATATCTCATCTATGTGAGATACATAGCATATCTCATGTATAGTAGATATATAGACAGACATATATATCTCATCTATGTGAGATACATAGCACATCTCATGTATAGTAGATATATAGACAGACATACATATATCTCATCTATGTGAGATACATAGCACATCTCATGTATAGTAGATATATAGAGAGACATATATATATCTCATCTATGTGAGATACATAGCATATCTCATGTATGGCAGGTACAGCTGTTATTTTCATGATGAAGATTTCCACCTCTTCCAGGAAGCCCTCCCTGACTCTAGCCTCATACCCTCACCCCAGGCTGAGTGTTCTATCCTTTGGACCATTAGACTCAGTGCTCTTTGAAATTACATGATTTCATGTCCTTGAGAGCTGAGCTCATGTCTTATTCAGCATTTGTATCCTAAGGGGCCAGAGCATGGTAGGTTTACAGGTATATAGTTAAGACTTGTTCAATGAATTGAATAAAAATCTGAGGCAAATTGCCCAGTTTCTCTGAGCTTCATTTTTCCCCTCTCAAAAACTGGGTTAGCAACAATAATAATAACAGCTGATATTTATTGAGTCCCCATGTGGCAGAGATGACTGGCTGCTCTCCCAATATCTATTCCTTACTAACAGACCCTGATTTTGTTCTGGGTAGCAATGTGCCTCCCATGCAGCTAGGGGAGAAGCTAGCAGAAGTTGTTGGGTGGAGCTGATAGTTGTCAAGTACACACCTTTCATCCCTCTTCATGCCCTCCTTCTTTGGGCCTAGAATGTGGACACAATAGCTGGCACTCTGGCAACTGTTTTGGTCCTTGAGGCAACCTCAAGGATGGTGGAGCAAAATAATAGGAATCTAGGACCCTGATGATTATCTATTCGTCATCCTAACCCTGAATGTCACAGCTTTTGATTTCTCAAGTGCATACAGGGAAAGGAGGAGTTGGTGAGGGAAGAAAAAGGAAAAGAGCTCTATCTTAAGTCACTTGCTTGGGTTTTTTGTTTTATATAGCCAAATCTAATTCTAACTGACAAGACTTGGCCAGGCCCATGTTCAGTGCTTTTATTATGCACCTCAGTTAATCCTCCCAATAGCACTTTTAAGCAGGCACCATCATTATCACTTCTATTTCACGAGGAGACAGAGACTCTGAGGGATTAAGTGACTAGGATTTGAAGCAGGCAGTCTGTGTCCAGAGCCAGCACTACATTCTGCTGCCTGCTTTCCTGTGATCCTATGGGGGCTGTGGAAGTATATAGATACTGCAAATACTGTCTCCCTCACTCACTCACTTATTTACTTAGTCAACAAGCACTTATGGAGAGCCAACTCATAAGCTTTAATAGACCTGGGGCTATGAAAACAACCAAGATGGTTGTCTGCCCTCCAGAAGTCCCCCCACTGGGAGGTTCTTTTATTGTTACTTCCCAGGGGTAGATAGTGGGTCAGAGTCCCAAATATGGTGATGCACTGTACAACCTCAGGGACACCATCTACATAGACCTCAATGTGAAGAATGCCTCCTAGATTTGGGCAGTCCACAACCTGCACAACTGTATGTGGCAGCCCAGCCAGTGACAGAATTGGGATGCAAATCCTAGTCTCCAGGCTCCTACTTGGATGCCTTTCCATCTATTCCCTGTAACGTCTTCATCTGTTCCCAGATCCCTCTTACTGTTCGTCGATTCCAGTCTCTGTCTTTTCACGTTAGAAATGTTTCTAAGATGTCGGGGGCTCTTTGCCTCTATTCATGTATGAGAGGGAGGCATAAACAACTCTTTGGAAGCTCCATGTGTTTCTCTGCCACGTGGCTTGGCAGTGAGCCAGCTTTTTCATTCTGGGACCCAAATATCATTATTATCAGCGTTTTTGCCAAGGAGGTTCCCTTCCACTTCTCTGTGGAGGACTCTCCCGGAGTCCTGCCCAGGAGTCCTGCCTGCACCAGGCTGCCGGTGTTCTGGAAGCCGAGGCAGGGAAGGGAGCTGGGTCTAACCACCTTGGCTCCTTGCTTCATCCCCAGCCTCTCTGTCTCACTGTCTCAGGAAAGTAGCTCCCAGACCCCTGCCGAGGCGGGCAGGGCAGTCACCCTTGAGAACCTTCCACCTGCTTCCAGTCGAGGTTCCTACGCTCATCCCCTCCTGTTCCTTCACCCTCAGGAGCATCTGGCACCACCATGAAATTTTTTTAAATGGTAGGCACGACTCATTGAATAAAATACTTAAGTTTAACTTTACTTAAAGTTGGGACTTCTACTCCCCAACCCAATATAAAGTCTAGTGTGACTTTTATCACTGTCAGTTAGTTCTGCCGATTCAAGGACCCTACATGAATGGAATTATACAGTATGCATTCTTTGCTGTCTGCCTTCGGTTTTTTGGGGATTTTTCTGGCAGTGAGAAAGGCCTGAGGGGTTTATTGCCGCTGATTTCAGTTGGCCGCCCCTCACGGCCACCAGCCAGTCATCCTTCCCTGTCCTGGCGGCCAAGCTCATGTCCAGAAACTGCAGAGGCTCCAGTGGGAATCACAGTGCGGAAGGTGGGAGGCTGGCCACGCGGGCCCTGCCTCGGGCGGCACAGATTCAGACCAGATCCCGAAGCAGGAGACGGCAGGCCCGGTGGAGATTCCGGGGAGGCCGGGCCGCACCCCACCTCACGCAGCGGGCGTCCGGACTCTCCTGTCTCTACAGACACCTCGGCTGGAGCCTCAGGGCGGGGGCAGCCGGCCAGGACTGCAGCCAGCGAGGCCCTCGCTGGGCGGCGCGACCGGCCCATCCAGGCTTCCTGTGGCGGTCCCAGGTAAAGGGGGCCCTGGGTGGCCACGCCCCTGGGGGGCTTCGGCCTCCAGCAGTTTCAGGCCAGTGTCCACCCCCAGGTGGACGAGGACCTGCAGTGCTCGGGGCCCTGTCTGGTGTCTTTGACTCAGGGACAACGTCTGTGAGATTCACTCAGGTTGTTGGGTGTATCCACGCTTCATTCTTTTTCATTATTTTAACTTATACCTTCTATTCATCTATCTGTCTATCATCTATCTAATTTATCACAATTTATTTATCCACCTGCTGTTGAAGAACACTTGAGCCATTCCCAGATTTGGGCTGTAGTGAATAAAGCCGCTATGAGCGTTCTTGAACGTGACTTTCGGTGGACATATGAACCCAGTTCTCTAGGGCAGGCTTGGGGCTGTAATTTGGATTCCACACAGGATCTGTCCTTGTTATTCTGTTTACACTGTCTCAGTTCTTGTTGGCCGCCTCCACTGCAGGCTCAAGCACCCAGCCATCTACTTGATGTTGCCACTTGGATGTCTTACAGACCTCTTAACCTTCTCAGGCGCACCCTGGAGCGCAGCCCATCCCCAGCCAACCCCAGTCCTCTTTCCCTAGTCCCCCCAGCTCGGTCAGCACCGTCACCACCCTCATGGTGCCTGAGCCAGAAGTCAGCCTCCAGTCTTCCCTTCGTTTGAGTCACTGCTCCTCCTGTTGCCACATCAACCTGTGGATTCCAAGTTCAAACTCTCTTCCAAATCCATCTTCTCCTCCCTGTCTCCACTGCCTCCTCTGGGTTCAACCAACTCATCTCTCTCTTAGATAGCTGCCCAGCCTCCTAATGGGCCTCCCTGTTTCCATCTTGCTTTTCTCTAACAGCTCCTCCAAATGGCAGCAAGATGCTCTTAAAATGTGAATCGGATCATATTCTTCTTTTGAATGTCTTCCCACTGCACTTGGACTCAAGACCAGACTCCTAAAGGGCGGTTTACAAGCATCTGGCCACCACCTGTCACATATCATCTCTCCCAGGCACTCTTCTAGTCCTTGGGATTCACCACCTCCCCCCCCACCGCCCCCGCTTTTTTTTAACCTTGGGGACTTTTGCGTTTGCTGTTCCCTCCACCATTGTGTTATTAGTCCCTTGCATAACCTTTAAACTATCTTTTGCATATAAGCAAATATGAAAACATATTCTTTTCCTTTCTACCCCCTGAAAATGTCACAAATGAGTAAATGCTATATACATGGTTCTTTACATTTTTGTGTGTGTGTTTTGCTTAAGAAGTCCTGGCATGAGCTTTACTTAGCTATTCACACAAACCTGCCTCCTTGTTTTCTAAAACTGTTTTTTATTTATTTGTTTGTGGCTGTCCTGGGTCTCTGTTGCTGTGCGGGCATTTCTCTATGGTTGCGGTGAGCAGGGCACTCTCTAGCTCCAGTGCACAGGCTTCTGATTGCGGGGCCTTCTCTCGTTGCAGAGCACCAGGGCACGCGGGCTCCAGCCGTTGTGGCTCCTGGGCTGTGGAGCACAGGCTCAATAATTGTGGCGCATGGGCTTGGTTGCTCTGCGGCATGTGGGATCTTCCCAGATCAGGAATTGAACCCATGTCTCCTACATTGGCAGGCGGATTCTTCACCACTGAGCCACCAGGGAAGCCTCTGCCTCCTTGTTTTATATCACTGAATTTTATTCCACTGTAGGGATGGACTGCCATTTATTCATCCGGTCCTTTGTCAGTAGATACTGTTTTCATTTTTTTTTTGCTATTATAAACAACGTGATAATGAATGACTCTGTATATGCCATTTAGCATATGTATGAATAAACCTGTAGAATAATTGTCTATTCTTTATTTATTGGCCACACCGTGCGCTTGTAGGATCTTAGTTCTCCGACCGGGGATGGATCCTGTGCAGTGAACGCCTGGAGTCTTAACCCCTGGACTGCTGGGGAATTCTCTGATCATCAGTTTCTACTCACCAACTTAGCAGAGTGTCAGACTGGGATTTCTGTTGATTTGATGGGGAGGTAAATGATATTGATCATTTCTTTACATACTTAAAAGTCATTTGCTTTTCCTCCTCTTCAAACTACCTCTTTTTGCCTGTTTTCCCACGAATTGTTGATACTTTTCTTTTGATTTGTTGAAACATTTTGTATGTTAGGTAAATTAGCCTTTTGTGATTAGCCCAATTTGTCTCTTGGCATTGAATTTAGTAAATCTTTTTAACCATAAAGAGTGTTTATAACATCTTTATGTTGTCAAACGTATTTATCTTTCATTTTAGGACATTTAGCGCTTCCCTGGTGGCTCAGATGGTAAAGAATCTGCCTGCAATGCAGGAGACCTGGGTTTGATCCCTAGGTCGGGAAGATCTCCTGGAGAAGGAAGTGGCAACCCACTGCAGTATTGTTGCCTGGGGAATCCCATGGACAGAAGTCTGGCGAGCCCCAGTCCATGGGGTCACAAAGAGTCGGACACAACTGAGAGACTTCACTTAGGACATTTCAGTTTTGCTTCATTATTCAAAAGGTCTTTCAGAGTCTGAAGTTATAATAGATTTATACCTATCATATTTCACTACATTTGTGGTTTCACTTTATACATTTAAACTCACGATCTATTTGGAATTTGTCCTGGTTTAGATGTGAAGGAGATGTTCACCTAGATTTCCCCTCCCAGTGACTACTTGAATTGTTCCTTCTCATGCTGACTGTTTAAATGTTGCCTCCTCTCTGACTATCCTGTTCAAAGGGTTTCCTATCTCAGTCCATTGTCTGTATCTTTCATAGAACTTATTGCAACCTGTGGTTCTAAAAACATTTGTTAGCTTGCTCTTTTTGTTCTTTCCCACTGAGATGTCAGCTCCTTGAGGGCCGGGATGGCTGGCTTTTTCACCAACGTATCCCCCACAGCCTGCACAGCGCCTTGTACATAGCAGATGTTTGTGGAGGACATGTGATGTTGCTTCTGCCTTCTAGCATCTGTTTTTCCTTCTTCTAGTATTTGCATTCCAATTTTCCTTTGACAAAACCACACCTCCAATTGCTGCCGGTCCTAGGAGTTTGAATAGTGTGGACTCCACCCCCTGGCTTCAGGTGTGGGGCGTGACCAATCTGTGGTCCACCCCTGGCAACGGTGATTGACTGAGATGGGCGCATGTCCTAAACTCAACCAATGAGACATGATCTCCCGACGGAGAGGCATTATTGAGAGAGGGTGGGGCATTCCCCATACAGATTTTCCGAGGCCCTTGACTTTCTGGGACAGAGGGACCAGCCTTCTCACATAAAAATGAAAGGAAAAAAATAAAAAATAAAAATAAATAAAGAGTCCGGGCAAGGCAACTATGGTCTCTCTCTTGTTGATCTTGAAAACAAAAAGAATATTGTAATTCTGCATCTGGGGTCTTTTGATGATTCAGTTAAAGAGACGCTTCCATTTCTTTCAACCCAACAAATATTTCTTGAGCACTTATAAGCTGTGTAAGACTTGAGCTGAATTCTGGGACAGGCCTCAGATGTTTTGCAGATACAGTGGGCTTCTAGAATATTTCTGAGTTAAAACAACATATGTCAGAGTTTATAAAATGTATAAAATATAAAGGCAAAAAGGCCAAAAGACCTTTACTGACATTTAAAAAAAACCAACAAACAAGTAATACTTGCACGTGGTTAGAAAAGTGAAGTCATTCAGAAAGGCTCAAAACATAGCACACAGGTGTAATAAACCACCCCCACATTCAGGGGTTTAAAAATTGACGTTTTTAAAAAGCTCACAGGCAAAAAAAATGGCGCTGAGTCTACTCCCCATTAACAGTTTCTTGTGGTTGCTTTTAGAAAACCTTTATCCACATATAAGACTATTTATATGTATATGCCAAAATATTGTTCTGCTTTTAATTTACAAAAGTGAATATAATATGCATCCTGTTCTTCCCCTTCATTTTTCATTTAAAAATATCAGTAGAAAAATGGATGAGGGATATGAACACACAGTTCTCAGAGAAGGGAATACAAATAGCTCATAAATATATGAGAGGATGTTCACCCTCTTTTGTCATAAAAAAAAAGCAAATTAAAAGTACACACAGAGAGCGTTTCTCATCTATCAGATTGGCAAAAATCCAAAGTCTGATAACACCCCGTGCCGGCGAGTCTGCAGGAAAAGACACACTCTGGTACCCTGCTGGTGGAAGTGGAAACTGGCACAGTCCTTCGGAGAGCGATTTGACCACATCTATCACAGTGACAAATGCATATACTCTTTGATGCAACAGCCCTAACTGCTGCAAACGAAACCTTCAGATGGTCTTGCTCAGGCGTAAAATGACATACACCTGGGATCATGTTTCAAGTAGAAGTTTATTATCAGGGAAACTCTGAGGGCCAGACCTTGTTGGTCTTGCTCACCTCTGGGGTTCCAGGTCCTAGAACAGTTCCTGAACGTAGCAGATCTCACAGGGACAACACTTACTCAGTATCCATTTGCTCTCTGCCTTCGTCACCTTCTTTTGCAATCAGGTTGGAACTATGCTCATTTCTGCCCAATGGGATGTGCAAAAATCATGGAAACCACTTCCAGCCTAGTCCTTAAAAAAATCCATGCGACCTTCTAGCTGTCTCTTTGCCTGCCAGATACATCTCCAAGACCACCTGTTCCAGATGGAATAGCAACAAGATGCAGAAGGGCTCTCCCTCTGTGTCATAATTCAAAAGTAAGGAACAAACCTTTCCTATCTCAAGTTGCTGCCACTTGGGAGGTTGTTATGCAGCATAGCCTGTCTTATTCTGACTAAAATGTAGGTGCTCAGTGTGTGTGTGTGTGTGTGTGTGTGTGTGTGTGTGTGTGTGAGTCGCTCAGTCGTGTCCGACTGTTTGTGACCCCATGGACATAGCCCACCAGGCTCCTCCATCCATGGGATTCTCCAGGCAAGAGTACTGGAGTGGGCTACCATTTCCTTCTCCAGGTGCTCAGTAAACACTTGCAAACAACATTATTGCGCACATAGCTGGATGAATGAGGACAATCTTAGGCAAAGTTTTTCAGCCACCATGTTTCTGGGTCAAGGCGGAAATACTGAACCCTTGGTGCATGCTCATGCTCAGTCGATAGGTCGTGTCTGACTCTTTGCAACCCAGTGAACTGTAGCCCGCCAGGCTCCTCTGTTCATGGGCTTTCCCAGGCAAGAATACTGAACTGGGTTGCCATTTCTTTCTCCGGGGGATCTTCCCAACCCAGGGATCAAACCCGTGTCTTCTGCATGGGCAGGCGGATTCATTACCACTGAGCCGCCAGGGAAACCCGTCATCTTGGTAGATAGTGCAAATTGTTCTCCTGAGAGTTTGCATTCGTTCATACCCTCACCAGGACTTCCCTGGTGGTCCAGTGGTTAAAACCACGCTTCTACTGCGGGGTGTGTGGGTTTGATCCCTGGTTGGGGAACTTATCCTGCATGCCGCTCTATGTGGTCAAAAAGAAAAACAAAATTATACTCCTGCCAACAGGCATGATGAGAACTAACACGGATCTCACTCTGTTCCGGGCACCGTGCTAGGCGTTTCGTACACACGGAACAAGCTCACCTCACAGCAGCCCTGTTGTGGCTCCTGCGATCACTGTCCTCATTATTTGGGAGAAAGAACGGCAGCTCAGGGAAGTGAAGTAACTCGCCCGAGGTCACGCAGCTGGTAAGGCGAGCTTACCAGCTGTAATTTACCATCTGTAAATTATAAATTCCTCATCTCCTACTTCTTTGAGTGAACTGGCCAAGGCCCAGGAATCTGTATTTTTTAGAACGACTCTACATATGCTACTGATAGTCAGCCAGGTTTGGGAATTCAGAGCCTGGGGGACTTCAGTTAAAGGTGCCAGAGCGGTTTTGTTACCAACCAGGGTTTTTGGCCCTCCTTCATCAATAGAAATTGATCAGAGGCCAGACAAGAAATTCAGGCAAGGCTTTATTGGGGTCCCTGCTACAGCAGGGGTGGGGGGAGGTGAGAACAAACAACAGGTTTCCTTGCTTGCTTCCTTGCTTCCTCAGCTGAGGGGGCAGCAAGCTTGTTTCTTATATGGGGCGAGGGGTAAGGGTAGGTCCACGGGTCAGGCTGGAGGGGTGGCTTAGGCGTTTTGCCCACCCCTAGGTGGTGGTGTGTGCAGGGGGCATGCACAGCATCCTGCTTTTGCTCCTGACATACTGTTTTTGCTCCAGGCTCCTCAAAAATGGCAGTTGGGCTTTTTGGTCTCTTTGTATCTTTGGGGCCCAGAATGCGCCCCAACTGCGCATGCATGCAGTTATCTTTAGTCCCATACAGTTTCTTTGTATTCCGTTGCTGGAGGAGAGGTGTGTCCAGGTGCAGGTGTTGCAGCGCTGCAGCAAAGGGTCCCAGGCCCCAGCCTGTCTCAGTCTTGTTAAAGCAGCTAAAATATCAGGGCACCCTGGGCAGGGTGTCTTCCTTGACATAGTCTTCAGTATTTGTAGAACAGGAATAAACTGGTAAGAGTGAATCAAAACTGTGTACTTCTTTCCATTTTTTTTTTTAAGGATTTACTCCATGCATATACTTTATACAATTTTCCAAGTCAGACCCACTTCTTTAGAAGTGTAGGACTGATGTTGAAGCTGAAGCTCCAATACCTCGCCCACCTAATGCGAAGAACTGACTCATTGGAAAAGAGCCTGATGCTGGGAAAGACTGAAGGCAGGAGGCGAAGGGGACGACAGAGGATGAGATGGTTGGACAGCATCACCGAGTCGATGGACATGAGTTTGAGCAAGCTCTGGGTGTTGGTGATGGACAGAGAAGCCTGGTGTGCTGCAGTCCATGGGGTCACAAAGAGTCGGACACGACTGAATGACTGAACATTATTTTGAATATAACTTCATCTGTGAAGAGATGGAAGTATGATAAAATTTCCCTTTTGCACAGAAGCCTGAGTTGGGATGGTGACTCCACCACGAACCTGTCAGAGGCTCGGGCCCCATTAGCAGCAGCATGTTGTCCCCATCCTGAAACCCAAGTGGCTGACCACCACCTTTGGTTCCCATGTTCAAACCCCTTTGACCATCCCTCAGTCACGTGGCCACTCCCGCTGCAAAGGAGTCTGGGAAATGTAGTCTTTATTCCGAATAGCCATACGCTTTTACGGAGCTTCTATCATTATAGGAAGGGGAAGACTGATATTGGGGGACAACTTTCAAACTCTACCACTGAAGAGTATAGACTTTAGATTCTGGAACAAAACAGATTACTCATTCCCAATAACAGCACTACACCATATGGTTTCAGAATTTCAGCTGACCATGACTGCCAATTTCAGGAGGCCCCACTTGGCTGGTCGTTGGGGTTTGTGGGCTGCCGTATGGTTGTATCATGCAATAAGCACATGTGGCTCCTCAAACTCATCAACAGTAATAGATTAGAGCCAACGGTATTTATTTTTAAATTTCTTCTCGAGGGTGTCGTCCTCAGCATCAGAAGAGAGATTAATTAATATTTTGCTGCTTATGTAAGAAGTTGCGTGTAGAAATTGAAGATTTCTTTTGCTTCTCAACTTCTGATTTCTTCCAGCAGTGTTAATGCCACAGATACATTGGTGTCTAGGCTCTGCCTGAATCACCTGCTCCTTATTCTAGCTCCATCTCTGGTGTTAGCAGAGTTCCCCCTGCTTCACCTCCCACCTGTATTCAGCCTGATCCCAAATAAGGCTCCTGTTTCATAGAGTGCATGCTAAGTCCCTAGGCACTCAGCTAGGTGAATAATCTACTTTTTGGAGTCTGCCTACCTGACATTTATATCCTCTTTTTCCGATAAGAGCATCCCAGTTTTCTTACAGGACACCCTGTCTCACTCAGCGCATGTAGAGTGAGCCTACTCCTAGAGCCGAGCCTACTCCTGGTCTTAAATACAGGCATATGGTCTAGGCCTGGCCACCCAGTCTTCCATTTCCCTGGCCTGATTAGGTCGGAGAGAGACATGTACTCTGGGGAAGCCAGGGAGATTCAGGTGATCTGAACCATTGAGAATGAGAAGTTCTTTATCAACTGGACTTAAAGATAGTATGATGTTCAATAAAAAGATAAATAAAATAAAATTTAAAAATAGGTTCAAGAGGGAGGGGACATATGTATACCGACGGCTGATTCATGTTGATGAATGGCAGAAACCAACACATCAAGCAATTATCCTTCAATTAAAAATAAATAAATTTTTAAAAAGTAACATAGAAAACGTAAATAGTGGGGAAAAAAAGATACTATTATGTCCCGGGCCTAAAGCTTCTGGGGCTTACCTTTGCCATCTTTTATTCATCCCTTCCTTCAGCAAATGCTTACTGGGCACCTACTATGTGCCAGGTGCTGTTGTAGGCACTGGGGCCACCATAATGAGAAAACAAAAACTTTGCTTTCGAGGAGCTAATATTCTACTGGAGGATCCAGATTATAAACAGATATTTAATGTGGTCGGAGAGTCATAGGCGATAGGGAACGAAAAACCAGGATAAAGGGGCAGGAGACTAGAGGGCAGCTGTTTTATACAGCGTGGTCTGAGAAGAACTCTTCGAGAAAGTAATATTTAAGCAGAGACCGGAGGGAGTAAGGAACGGCCATGCTCCCCTTTGGGAGGGGCTTTATAATGAGAGGATTTCAAATTTGAAGCAAAGCTCCTAAACAAGAGCATGCTTTCCTTGCTCAAAGAACAACAAAGAGTCAGTGTGGCTGCAACCGAGAACGCAGGCGGGAGAGGAGACGGGGGTGAGGGGACGGCTGTGAAGGCCGGGTGGCCGTGATGAAGACCCTGGGCTTCGTCCTGAGGGTGCCAGGGAGCCCCCAGAGAGGTCAGGGCAGGGGAGAACCCCGTCAAATGTATGCTCCACGAAACCCACTCTGGCTATGTGAGGGGAGGCAAAGACTGGAGAGTTGGAAATGTGAATCGAGAAGTGTTTGGGGGGCTCTGAGATGAGCCATGTGCAACCTGGAGCAACAGTTTTCACGTCTAAAACTGTGCACGTCTTCCTCAACTTCAGTCATCCAGCCACTGCCGTCGTTACGTATGCCCCCTGCTGCCCACAGTATGTCGGCCTGTAACACGTCCCTACCACCTTACCTAGCGTTTTTCTTTAAACAAACACGTTCATTTTACTAAGGTATATTTATTTTTAAAGGCAATATGTTATTTCTACGGTATCAGTCAATTCAGGCTAGATTCTGCTGCAGTAACAAACCAGCCAAGAATCTCAGTGGGCTGTCAACTACGAAGGTTTGTTTCTCATTCATGTTTCATGTTGTTTGCAGCTTGACTGCAGCTCTGGTCCAGGTGCCCTCTTTACTCCGGGGTGCAGGTTGAGGAAGCAGCCCACTCCCTGCCATCTGATTCACAGCCGAGAAAGAAGAGCAAGTGGCAGGACCACAAGCTGGCTCTTAGAGCTCCTGCTTGGAAGCTTAACTCAGATGCTATTGGTTAAAAGAGGTCACACTGCCAAGGCTGACATCAGTGGGGAGTTACCAGCGAACTACCAGTAGGAAGGACTGATAAACCTTGAAAATAACACAATCCGCCACATCTACTGTAAATGGAAAACCAGCACCACTTGCCTTTGACAAAAGGCAAAATGTAACAAAATGTAAACGTAATGACAAAAATGTAAATATGAAAACATTTAAATTTATTGAATTGTGGCCAAATAACTTTGCCTTTTGAAGGCTCTAAGCCTAAGGCCCACTTGCTTTTTGTTCAAAGGGAAGATGGGTAAGCGTTAGAAAGGCATTAAAGACCTATCAGTATCAACCTGTTGCTGTGGTTCAGTTGCCCAGTTGCGTCCGACTCTTTGTGACCCCATGGACTGCAGCACACCAGGCCTCTCTGTTCCTCAGGGTCTCCCGAATTTTGCCCAAGTTCATGTCCATTGCATTGGTGATGCCATCCAGCAATCTCATCCTCTGATGCCCTCTTCTCCTGCCCTCAATCTTTCCCAGCATCAGGGACTTTTCCAATGTCAGCTGGTCACATCAGGTGACCAAAATACTGGAGCTTCAGCTTCAGTATCAGTCCTTCCAATGAGTATAGTATTCAGAGTTGATTTCCCTTAAGATTGACCAGTTTGATCTCCTTGCTGTCCAAAGGACTCTCAGGAGTCTTTTCCAGCACCACAGTTGGAAGGCATCAGTTCTTTGGTGCTCTGCCTTCTTTATGGTCCAGCTCTCAAAATCGTATGTGACCACTGGGAAGTCCATAGCCTTGGCTATATGGACCTTTGTCGGCAGAGTAATATTTCTGTGTCTAGGTTTGTCATGGCATTCCTGCCAAGAAGCAATTGACTTCTGATTTCATGACTGCAGTCACCATCAGCAGTGATTTTAGAGCCCAAGAAGAGGAAATCAAACTGTTACCTTGATGTAATAAGAACATTCAAAAGAAAATGGAGTGTTATTGGATGGAGCAGCCCTGTACTTACTAAAATCTTCCCATGAAGCATCACTGGTACTTGGTCTATGCTTTGGGAGATTCTGATTTAGAATCACACTGGAGGAGGATGTGGGAGACTAGAACTTTGCGGGAGTGATGATAACGAGAGCTGCGTTCTCCCAGGCGTTTGTTGTATAATAGAGCGGCCTGGAGATGATGTCCCTGGATCACCCTATTTACACCTCAACTATGCCCTACCACAGAAGCACATTTATCTCCACTTTACAGCTGAGAAAAATGAGATCCAGAGAGGTTCCGCATCTTGCTCAAGACCACCGGTGGAGGGGACACTCCCAGGCTCTCAAAAAGCCTGAGGCCTGAAGGTGTAGTTTCAGTCCTGGCCACTTGGTGTCACTCTTTCCAAGCTGTAGGAAGATTGCCCAGCAGAGATGGGCCGAGGACTGGGGACTCTGGGCAGAGCTCAGTCAGTTCAGTTCAGTCGCTCAGTCGTGTCCGACTCTTTGTGACTCCATGGACTGCAGCACGCCAGGCCTCCCTGTCCGTCACCAACTCCCAGAGCCTGCTGAAACAGAGCTATTTACAAACTAATCCTGAAGAAGGCAAAGGGCCCCATCCTGTCCTTCCCGTGAATGTGCACAGTCCCCGCCTGTTCTGTTTTCCCATGATGCTTGAAAGAAAAACCAGGTCTCACTCTGTCCACCCTGAGCCAGGAGAGGAACTCGACAGGCATCATCTCAGACAAGTCTGCGAGCAGAGCCGCAGTGTTTCCACATTGTGGATGAGAGGAGTGAGGCCAAGAGAGTTGAACTGATGTGCCCAGCGAATAAGTGACAGATTCGAATACTAGTTGGAAGCTTAAGAGTTTTGATGGTAAAGAATCCCTCTGCAATGCAGGAGACTGGGGTTCGATCCCTGGGTTGGGAAGATCTCCTGGAGAAGGAAATGGCAACCCCCTCCAGTATTCTTGCCTGGAGAATTCCATGGACAGAGGAGCCTGGTGGGCTAACAGTCCACGGGGTCACAAACAGTTGGCCGTGACCGAGCAGGCACACACACACACACAGTAGGCTGAGTATACCAATCCTCACTTTTCATGGAATGTAACTCCATAACGTTCTTGGCAGTGAAGATAATTTGACTGTTTAGGGGAGTGTACATATTCCATCGTTGCTTTTCACTGTAGAAGTTAGTTTCTTCTTGGCTACCAAAAAAAACACGGAGAGTCTACTTTTAAAGAATTTTTGAAGTTATTAATACCAAATATCCTTTATAATTATTTTTTAAAAATCAGAAAATCCATCTGAGTAAAAATGAGATAATAAAAGTCACTCCAAACCCCCATCAGTCACCCACAGATAAGTGCTGCTGACATTTTGGAGCATATCCTTGCAGACATTGCTCCCTCTCATCTAATTTAAAGGATGAAAAACTTTAAAAATATTAATAAGAAAACATACTTGCATGAAAAGTAGTTGAAAAGCTACCACAAGATTTACAGTGGATATTCCCTGTCCACTCGTTAGCCCCTGTCTTCCCTGGTGGCCCAGTGGTAAAGAATCCACCTGCCAATTCAGGACACACGGGTTTGATCCCTGGGTTGCGAAGGTTCCTTGGAGCTGGAAATGGTAACTCACTCTAGTGTTCTTGCCTGGGAAATCCCATGGACAGAGGGGCCTGGCGGGGTGGAGTGCATGGGGTCGCAGAGTCGGAGTACAACTTAGCGACTAAACAGCAATAATCCTTAAGCCCTGCTCTCCAGCTCTACATCTCCAAGCTTCCCTGTCAGGAAGTCACCCCGGCTATCATTTCTTGGGGGTCATTGCAGAGATGTCCGGAGTGTAGGTAAGCAAATGTGTACATGGATTCCTGTAGCTGTTTCTCCAAATAGAATCACACTGCACACCCCGCCCTGCACTGGTTTTGTTTTTTACTTAACGATGTACCTTGGAGAGCTTTGCAGATCAGCACTGGGAGAGCATTCTTTACACATTCCATTGTCTGGATATCGTAATTTATCTAACCAGTCCCTGGTGATACCATGCAGCTGATGCCAGTGTTTGCTGCAGCAAACAATGCTGTGGATCGGTATTCCTTTCACAGGCGTCTTTCCGTGTACGCGGATCTATTTCCGAAGGGATGAATTCTTAGCCCCCGAACTGCCCAAAGGGCAGGTACATTTTTGAATTTTAACACTTATTGTCTAAATGCTTTCTGAGGTCATGCCTACCAACGGACATTCAGGGCAACGACTGACCTGAGCCCTGGTTTCCCCACACTCCAGCCAATGCCAACTATTATCCGACCGCTCCATCTTGGCCTTGCCGATCGGGGGAAAAAACGTGTTCATTGTGGTTGTAATCCGCATAGTCTTCCTTTAGGTTGGGAATTAAAAAACATATCTGAAGGCCATTTGTGTCTCTTTTCTGATAGTAAAGCATTCACATCCTTTGCCTATATTTCTATCAGGTAATTGTCTCTTCATCTGCAAGAACTCTTTATATACTAAGAAAATTAGGTCTTTGTTTCTTACAGATGTTACAAATGTATGTATTCTAAAATCCAGATATGTCCAACAAAAATGGGATCCCCCTTCTGCACCATGTTTTTCAGGTCTGAGGTTATTTGACATGTTGTGGATCCCATTCTGTGTAGTATATGTGACTTTGCCACAAAATTATTTTTTAAATTTATTTTTAATTGGAAGACAATCGCTTTATAACGTTGGGCTGATTTCTGCCAACAACAATGTGAATCAGCATAAGTATACATATCTCCCTTCCCTCTTGAACGTCCCACCCTGCATCACATCCCACCCCTCTAGCAAAACTATTTGTTTGAGAATTATTTAAAAATCATTCTGGGTATACTGGAAGCTCATCTCCAGGGCTCTGGATCTAGGTGAACACCAGTATCAGAGAGGAGGATTATGAAGCATCCAGTAGGTGCCATCTGTTTATGTATGTTACTTAATATAATCCTACCACAACACTGGTGTAACATCATCCCCATTTTACAGCTGAGGAAACTGAGGTCCAGAGGAGTCATAGATTTGCTCAAGGTCTCCCTGCTACTCTGTGGGAGAGCTGGGATCCAAACCCGTGTCATTCTGTCTCCTAAGCCTTTGCTACCATCTTTCATGACCTTAAATCTCCACGTTCTCAGAGAGTCTGGATGAAGATGGCCCTGGGGTCAGTCCCTATTCCCCACCACCACCCCAGGCTGGAGAGCTTCGTGCAGTTTAGGCATGAAGCCACTTGGAGGCGCTAGGGACACATCCCTTGTCTAACTGGCCGCAGCCTGGAAGGGACGCCTTGTGGCAGCCGGAGTCTTTAGGCTTTGCCAAATGGCCCTGGGTTTAGAACCCCTGTTGTACAGGCCACTCAAAACAACCAAAGTTAGTCCTGGCTCACACACAGAGAGATTCACACGTGGGAACTCATTAATGCCCGGAGGTGGGAACTGACACCATCTCTGCCTTAGAGACGAGGAACCTGAAACCAAGAGAGGTTCAGTGACTTGCCCAAGGCCACGCAGCCAGCAGCCAGCAGACCTGGGGCTGGAACCTGGTTCTCAAGCCCCAGCACCTGTGCCCTCAACCACTGTATTCTACTGTCCCTCAGGAAAGTATGCATTGTGTGGGCATCAGATCCATAGGAACATTATCTCGTTCCACAAACAACATCTCTCCCAGTTTTCTTTCTACATGTTTTCATTTTCCCACTTTTGATGGAAACTCAGGTACACGAGATTTTTCATTTTCATTGCAATTATACTATGAGAAGAACACCAGTCTGAAGTGCTGTAATAAATGGCAGCCAACACCCAAGCTCAACGTCAGAGATGCGCTGGGGAGTGGCGGAGACTGCGGTCCCAGGTGGCCCGGCCCTGTCAGTCCTGGCGCATTGCTTCCCGGAACTGGAGCTGGCCCAGTTTTGCAAGGATCGTATCCTTGCTCAGTTGTGTCCAACTCTTGGCGACCCCATGGACTAGAGCCCTCCAGGCTCCTCTGTCCATGGGACTCTCCAGGCAAGAATACTGGAGTGGGCTGCCATGCCCTCCTCCAAGGGATCTTCCCAACCCAGGAATCGAACCAGGTCTCCTGTATTGCAGACAGATTCTTTGCCGTCGGAGCCGCCAGGGAAGCCCAAGAACACTGGAGTAGGTAGCCTGTCCCTTCTCCAGGGGATCTTCCTGTCCCAGGAATTGAACTGGGGTCTCCT